>NW_027186296.1:24189845-24194387 GCF_028583685.1 Petaurus breviceps papuanus
AAGAAAGAAAGAAAGAAAGAAAGAAAGAAAGAAAGAAAGAAAGAAAGGAAGGAAGGAAGGAAGAAAGAAAGAAATCACCCTCCTGATGTCATTGGTCCTCTTTGAGAATTAAAGACAAAAAACAACAACAAGCTCTTTGAGGGCAGAGACCACTATTCCTTTAGATGGTGCTTGTGTCCCCAGAACTTAACACATTGTCTGACAAATAGTGAATCATTAATAAATACTTGTTGCCTGACTGCTAAAACAGAAAGCACACCAGAAGCTTAGAGGAGAAGAAACTTCTTGTAATACCTTGAATGATACAAATAGGCCCAGGGAGGCTGTCAAGTAAGATTACACAGTAAGAGTCAGAGGAAGAAGAGAAGAGTAGTAGTGAGAGATTCCATGCTCAGGGGCACTAAGGGAGCTTTTCATCAACCAAATAATGTCAGTAGAGATGTTTGTTGTCTTCCTAGGACATATATCTGAGACATAACAGAGAAGGTCCCCAAACTTGTCAAAATAGATGACAAATACCCATTTCTGTTGATTTGTGTGGGCACAAAAGAAGCTTGTAGAAAGAACCTAAAAAGTATTGCCAATGACTGTGAGGTCTTGATCAAGAAACCATAATGGGGGGTGGAGTCAAGATGGCAGAGTAGAAGCAGGACTTCCATGGGGCTTCAGCTTCAACCTTCCCCAATCCATGTAAAAGGGGACTCTGAACAAACTTTGGAGCCACAGAACCCAAAAAATGACACAGAGAAGCTAACTTCCCACTGAGGACAGCAAGGCAGGCTGGCAGGAATTGGCCAGCACAATGCTCTGGGAGCCGAGCCCAGCCACACATGGGCTGAGGTTTTAGCCCCACAGCAGGCCTGACCAGCCACCAGATGAAGGGACTCCAGATCACCAGCAACTATGGCAGTCCAGAATTATCAACACATAGATGCTAAGGACAAAGTGAGAGGTCGGTGCAGTGTGGAATTTGGGACCCAGTAGTTGGGAGTGCCTCAGATTTTGCCCCCAGGGCAAGAAACCACTGAGGGCTGAGGTGCAGCCACATGGAAGCTTCAGCTCCTGGCCTTCAGAGTGTAGAGGGACCAAGCAACCAGTCTGAAAGCTCTTGCTTTCACCTGCTTGGATCTGGATTTCAGTCTAGGGTGGACGTCCTGGGGTGTGTGACCAGCTTGCGAGAGTGTGTGGAGGCTTCAGAGAGGTCACCCAACTAATACCTCTAGCAGGTGAGAAAACCACAGCATTTGGGATGAAAGCTCCCCTGTCAGGTGGCAGAGTCCGACTGTGGCAAAAAGCCCAGGGATCAAGTGACTGAGGGGCAACATGACCAGGCAAAGGAAGCAAACCAAACAGAGCAATCCAACATTAGATTCCTATTTTGGGGACAAAAAGGATTAAAGCATGGAAGAGGAGGAAGACAGTGAAGTCAGAAGTCCTGCACCAAAAGCTTCAAAGGAAAATACAAGCTGGTTACAGACCATAGAGGACCTTAAGAAGCAGATAAGAGAAGTGGAGGAAAAATTGGGAAGAAAATTGAGAACAATGCAAGAAAATTATGAAATGAGAGTCAACAGCCTGACTGAGGACAATAATGCCTTAAAAACAGACTAATTCAAATGGCAAAAGAGGCTCAAAAAGGCAATGAGGAGAAGAATGCCTTAAAAAGCCAAATTTGCCAGATGGAAAAAGAATCTCAAAAGCTCACTGAAGAGAATCATTGTTTCAGAATTAGATTGGAGCAAATGGAAGCTAATGACTTTATCAGAAATCAAGATGCTATTAAACAGATCCAAACAAATGAAAGAATAGAAGGCAATGTGAAATATCTCACTAGAAAAACCACTGACCTGGAAAATAGATAAAGGAGAGATAATTTAAAAATTATTGGACTACCTGATCAAATAAAGAACCTAGAAATCATCCTCCAAGAAATTCTCAAGGAAAACTGCCCTGATGTTTTAGAACCAGAGGGCAAAATAGAGGTTGAAAGAATCCACCAATCACTCCCTGAAAAAAGATCCAAAAAAGAAAACTCCTGGGAATGTTATAGCCATGTTTCAAAATTCTCAGATCAAGGAGAGAATATTACAAGCAGCCAGGAAGAAACAATTTGAATATTGTGGAAACACAATCAGAATAACTCAGGATCTGGCAGCTTCTACACTGAGGGATCAAAGGGCTTGGAATATGATATTCTGGAGAGCAAAGGAGCTGGGATTAAAACCAAGAATCACCCACCCAGCAAAACTGACTATCATGTTTCAGGAGAAAATATGGTCATTCGGTGGAATAGAGGACTTTCAAGCATTCTTGATGAAAAAAAATACCAGAGTTGAATAGAAAATTTGACATTCAGATACAAGAAGCATGAGAAGGTAAACAAGGAAAAGAAATCATAAGGAACTTGTCAAAGTTGAACTATTAACATTCCTACATGGAAAAAATGATAATTGTAACTGATGAAACTTTTCTCAGTATGAAAATAGTTGAAGGGAATAGAAATATATGTGTGTATGTGTGTGTCTATATCGGAGGGTATACTGCCATATGAATACATATGTGAATGTGTGTATATATGTTTACAGGTATACATAGATAGAGGGCACAGGACCAATTTAATAGGAAGGGATGATACTTAAAAGGTGAAATCAAGAGGTGAGAAATATATAGGAATATAATGAGAGTAGATGGGGATAGACAGAATGGGGTAAACTATCTCATATAGAAGAAGTAAGGGAAAATGGTTACAATGGAGGGGAAGAATAGGAAGGCAAAAGGGAATGGGTCAACCTTATTCTCATTGAATTTTACTCAAGGAGGGAATGAAATACACACTAAATAGGGTATCTCACCCCACCGGAGAGTAGGGGGGAAGGGGATGAGAGGGGGAATGATGGAAGGGAGGGCAGGCTGGAAGGGAGGGAAGTTGGAAGCACACACTTTTGAAAAGGGATGGGATCAAAGTAGAGAATAGAACAAGTGGGAGGTGGGATAGGAGGGAGGGAAATATAGCCAGTCTTTTACAATATATCTACTATGGTAATGTTTTGCATTAGCTACACATGTACAACCTATACTGAATTGCTTATCTTCCCAGTAAGGTTGGGTGACAAGGGAGGAAGGGAATGAATCTGGAATTCAAAGTTTTAAAATCAAATGTTTTATATATATATAATGTATGTATGTATGTACGTATGTATGTATATATATACATATACATATACTATTATTAATACTATTTTACATGTATTTTGGAAATAAGTTATATAGGCACTGGGGCATAGAGATCCACTATGCCCTACTGGAAAAGTCAAAGGAGGTATGGGAGAAGATATGGGAGAGAGCAGATTGGAGGAAGGGATATCCTGTGGGACTGCTATTTTGGGGCAGTTGGTAGGGGGAAAATGGGGAGAAAGTTTGTAACTCAAAATCTGGCAGAAATGAATGATGATAACCAGAAGTTAATAAAGCATTTGAAAAAAAAATTAACTTAATTTAAAAAATAAAAGAAACCATAATGGGATTATGTTTTAATGACTGTTGCCCATTGGAGGCAAGGAATCCTGGGGACAAAAACAAAAATCTGGAAACAATAAGAGCTAGCATTTATATAGCTCCTACTATGTGCCAAGTATTGTATTAAATAATTTACAAAATATTTATTATCTCATCTGATCCTTAAAATGACCCTGGTGGTAGGTGCCATTATAATACATAGTTTACAGATGAGGAAACTAAGGAGGAGTTTAAGTGATTGTCCAAGGTTACACAGTTAGTAACTGTATAAGGCTGGATTTGAACTCATGCCTTCCTGACTCCAGGCCTAGCAATATATCCATTGTGCCACTTGACTGCCTCATAATTATTAGTCTATTATTATTATTTATAATTGTTATATACATATCTCCAAAGTTTAGGAAATAAACAAAAGAAACTAAAAGTTCCAATGTAAAAGGGCAAATTTTACTTGATAGGTATAATTTCCCTTCATAGGGTATACCTCATAGAAGCATTTGTGGGAAGAAATCTATGACTTCATTAATATCCTGTGTCGAAATAACTTATTCAAAGAAACAGGATAAGTAAAAGGCAGTAGGAGTGGGGAACATTATATATGAAAATGGTAGACTCAAGTGAGGAAATCTAGGAACCAAAGGAGAAAATGAGATAGAGAGTATTTCTCCCTCAAAGGATGGAGAAAGAGAAATATTTATATATCTTGTCAAATACATACACACACAGCACCTAATCAGAAAGAGAAAATTGATGAGGAATTGAGAAACATCACAAACCTGGCAGAGAAATTTAATTTACTAGTGATACAAAATCATCTTCAATTATCTAGACATCTGCCACACATTTCTCTCTCTCTGTCTCTCTCTCTGTCTTTTTCTGTCTCTGTCTCTCTATCTCTATCTCTCTGTCTCTATCTCTCTGTCTCTGTCTCTCTGTCTCTGTCTCTCTGTGTCTCTCTGTCTCTCTCTCTGTCTCTCTGTCTCTGTCTCTCTCTGTCTCTGTCTCTCTCTCTCTCTCTCTCTCTCT
>NW_027186296.1:24194487-24262072 GCF_028583685.1 Petaurus breviceps papuanus
TCTCTCTCTCTCTCTCTCTCTCTCTCTCTGTCTGTCTCTCTGTCTCTCTGTCTCTCCCTCCAAAAAGTAGAGTGCCTAATAACATTTTGAAATGCCCTAGTGCTAATTTATTCTTCAAAAAGTGGAGGAACAAGGAAGAGTTATGTTCTGATTCTCACTGTTAGTAATAAGGATGAATCAGTTGCTGGTATGGAAATGACAGGAATCTTGAAGGGAAGTGAGCACTCTTTTCTAAAATTTGAGATAGAAAAGGAAAATAAATCTGGGAATAATCAGGTATTTACCTGAGATTTGGGGAAACATTTCAAAGACATCAGAGGAAAGATAATTTGTAGGATCCCACGGTCTGAAATGTTTCAAGAGAATTTTATTCAGAAGATGATTGAGAATGAAATGTCTCTGTTGAATAGATAAGGGAAAATAAGTCCAATGAGGAAGCAAAATGGGATTTGTCTAAAGAGAGAAATGGGTTTCTGCAGAAAACTCAACAAGCAAAGTTGATTATAAAAAGAAATATAACAAAGATGGAAGTAAGCACAGGTAACATTAGATGAACTTAAGAGCAAATCCCAATTCTGTAAAAATAGTGTCAGAAATACTGAAGATCAGGATGATCTGAGGTTAATGAGGGAAGGCTAAGGACAATAAAAAGAATATGATTAGCTATATTTTGAGAAAAGAGTTCAAAAAATCATTAGCCACTTACTTTAAATGGAATGATAACTGAGAAAAAACAAAATTCTTTACTCCTTATTTTGTCTCTCCTTTCTCTACAAAGAAGAATAATTATTAAACTGAGAAAACCCATAACCAAAATGACTGAGAAAAATTGGATACCTCAAGATAAATAATGAGTTAATAAGAAGTCAGGATGACCTGAGTTCAAATTCAGCCTCAAACATTTGACACACTATCTGTGTGACCTTGGACAAGTCACTTAACCCCAATTACCCTGCTTTCCCCCTGCAAAAACAAAAGAAAAAAGAACAGGTCATACAAAGCTCAACTAATTTCCTTTTTAGTTGTTTGTTTTAGACTGAATTACTAAAATCGTGAACAAGGGGGATACACTGTGGTTATAGTTTACCTAGATCTTAGCAAATCTTTTGATAAAGTATCTCATAATGTTGTAGAGAAGATAGAGAGATATGGCCTTAATGATAACACATTAAGATGGATACAATCCATCTTAACTCAAATAGTAGTTGTTATTAGTTACATATCAATGCTGTAACAGGTTTCTAGTGTTATACTCCAGGGACCAAAGCTTGGACCTATCTTCTTTAACATTTTTATCAACAATTAATCAAATTTTCAGATTATATGAAGCTGGAAGGAATATTCAGAGGGGTGAGTAGGGGCCAGTTCAAACATCTTCATGAAAGACAATTGCTAAATTTCAATGTGACCATTTACACCTCAGAAATAAGTAAATGCTGCAATAAGACCTTGATTTAATATTCTATTAACTGTCTAGACTTAATGAAGTGATGTAGAAAATGGTAATAATGTAGACTAAACTTAAAACTATGTCATGCATACAATATTTTTTTAAAGAGCTGATTGTTAAACACTTACCAACATACCCTTGAATACCTAATGTAATGGATAACTGAATGAGGATCTCAAAATATCTTGACAACTTAGAGTAGTGTGATGGATCCAGTAACATGAAATTCAATAGGGGTAGATGTCAAGTCTTATACTGGAATAAAAAAAAAATCAATTTCATCAGTATGACAATAATAATGGCTAGTGCTTTAAGATTTGCAAAGCACTTTAGAAACATTTTCTCATTTTATCCTCATAATGACCCAGAGAAGTGGGTGCTATTATTATCTTCATTTTACTGATGAGGAAACTGAGGCAGCAGAGGTTAAATGTTTGCCTAGAGGCACACAACTAGTAAGTATCTAAGATCAGATTTGAACTCAGGTCTTCCTGACTCAGTCTAAATCTCTGTGCCACCTAGCTGTCTATAGCAAGGCATACTTAGATAATAACTGTTCTGACAAAGTTCTAGGGCTTTTAGCATCCTGCAATCTCAGTATGAGACATGATGCAGTAGCCAACAAAGTTAGTGTGACCTGGGTGGCAAACATGCTGTCAGATATTCAATGGCTAGCCAAGAATAGTCCTCACACAATCAACTAACAAGCATTTGTAATTAACTAAGCATCTACTTTGTGCCCTTTGTACCAGGTGCTAGGTTATGTACACTTTGGGTGGGTTTTTTTTTAATAGGGACACTGGGTTATTGTGTTCTGTTGTTCCTGATTCTCCTTTGTTTATTCTGTACCATTGATCTGTCTCTCAATTTTTTAAACAACATCAGATAATTTTGATGCCTGCTGCTTTGTAATTTAGCTTAATGTCTGGAAGTACTATTCTCCCTTTGTCCTGATCACTTTCCTCTGATCATTTCCCTTGATATTTTAGATCTTTTGTTTTTCTACATGAACTTTATTATTTTGTTAATTTATTTACTTTTTATCAAAATCTAAAGTAGGCATTTGGTGATTTGACATTTTTGTTGCTGTTGTCATTCAGTTATTTCAGTCACGTCTGACTCTGTTGGCCAATTTAAGGTTTTCTTGGCAAAGAAAATGTAGTAATTCACCCTTTCTTTCTCCATCAATAATGTTATGCAAATCTAAAGAAAAGAGAGTATCCAAGAGAAGAAAATAGTCAACAACTAAATACCTCAAAAAAGCCAAAAAGAATTAAGAAAAAGGTTTCAGATACAACAATTATAAGATTACTGGTACTCAAACCAAAAGGAAGCATTAAATGCAATGGAGCTACACTAGAAGCCTTCCCAATAAATATAGGAATCAAGAGAAGATGCTCATTCTCTTGACTGTTCTTTCCTTTAGATCTAGAAATGGTAGTAAAAATAAGTGGGAGAGGTAGAAGCATGACCTCCAAGCAGCTGCCACTTCCACCTTCCCCAATCAATGTAAAAAGGGGACTCTGAACAAACTTTGGAGCTGCAGAACCCAGAAAATGACACAGAGAAGCTAACCTCCCGTGAGGACAGCCCTGCAGGCCAGCAGGAATTGGCCAGCGCAGCGGTCTGGGAGCCGAGCCCAGGCCCCACATGAGCCAGAGGTTTTAGCCCCAGGGCAGTTCTGACCAGCCACCAGCAGGAGGGACTCCAGATCAGCAGTAGCTGTGGCCCTTTCCAGAATTATCAACACACAGATGTGAAGGACAAAGTGAGAGGTCGGGGCAGTCTGGACTTTGGGACACAGTAAGAGGGAGAACATCGGCTTTTACCCCCAGGGCAAAAAGCCACTGAGATGCCCAGCAAAGCCATCCAGCCCCACCTGGCAGCTTCAGCTCCTGGCCTGCAGAGTACAGGGGGACCAAGCACCAGTCTGCGGGGTACTCACTATTGCTTTAACCTGCTTGGATATGGATTACAGTCTAGGGTGGAGGTCCTGGGGTGTGTGTCCAGCTTGCCAGAGAGTGTGGAGGCTTCAGAGAGGGCACCCAACTAACACCTTTGGCAGCTTAGAAAAACCCCAGCATTTGGCACAAAAGCTCCCCTGTCTGCTGGCAGAGTCCTACTGTGGCAAAAAAAAGCCCAGAGGTCAAGTGACTGAGGGGCAACATGACCAGGCAAAGGAAACAAAGCAGACAGAAAATTCCAACATTAGACTCCTATTTTGGAGACAAACAAAGCATGGAACAGGAGGAAGAGAGTGAAGTCAGAACTCCTGCACCAAAAGTTTCAAAGGAAAATACAAGCTGGTTACAGGCCATAGAGGACCATAAGAAGCAGGTAAGAGAAGTGGAGGAAAAATTGGGAAGAGAAATGAGAACAATGCAAGAAAATTATGAAATGAGACTCAACAGCCTGACTGAGGAAAATAACACCTTAAAAAAACAGACTAATTCAAATGGCAAAAGAGGCTCCAAAAGGCAATGAAGAGAAGAATGCCTTAAAAAGCCAAATATGCCAGATGGAAAAAGAATATTCAAAAGCTCACTGAGGAGAATCATTGCTTCAGAATTAGACTGGAGCAAATGGAAGCTAATGACTTTATGAGAAATCAAGATGCTGTTAAACAGATCCAAACAAATGAAAGAATAGAAGACAATGTGAAATATCTCACTGGAAAAACCATTGACTTGGAAAATAGATCCAGGAGAGATAATTTTAAAATTACTGAACTACCTGAAAGCCATTATCAAAGTAAGAACCTAGAAATCATCCTTCAGGAAGTTCTCAAAGAAAACTGCCCTGATGTTTTAGAACCAGAGGGCAAAATAGAGGTTGAAAGAATCCACCAATCACTCCTTGAAAAAAAGATCCCAAAAAGAAAACTCCTAGGAATATTATAGCCAGGTTCCAGAATTCCCAGATTAAGGAGAGAATATTACAAGCAGCCAGGAAGAAACAATTTGAATATTGTGGAAACACAATCAGGATAACCTAGGATCTGGCAGCTTCTACACTGAGGGATCGAAGGGCTTGGAATATGATATTCTGGACATCAAAGGAGCTGGGATTAAAAACAAGAATCACCTATCAAGCAAAATTGAGTATCATGTTGCAGGGGAAAACATGGTCATTCAGTGGAATAGAGGACTTTCAAGCATTCTTGCTGAAAAAAACAGAGTTGAATAGAAAATTTGACATTCAGATACAAGAAGCAAGAGAAGCATGAGAAGGTAAACAGGTAAAAGAAATCATAAGGAACTTATCAAAGTTGAACTATTAACATTCCTACATGGAAAAACAATAATTGTAACTGATGAAACCTTTCTCAGTATGAAAATGGTTGAAGCGAATAGAAAAAAATATATATATATATTATATATGAGGGTATATGGGCATATAAATACATATGTGAATGTGTATTCTATATGAATACATACATATATGTATATATGCATTCATATATACATACATATATATGTATATATGTTTACAGGTATACATAGATAGAGGGCACAGGACCAATTTAACAGGAAGGGATGATACCTAAAAGGTGAAATTAAGAGGTGAGAGAGGAATATAATGAGAGGAGATGGGGAGAGACAGAATGGGGTAAACTATCTCATATAGAAGAGGCAAGGGAAAATGGTTACAATGGAGGGGAAGAATAGGAAGGCAAAAAGGAATGGGTCAACCTGATTCTCATTAAATTTGGCTGTGGGTGGGGGAATGAAATACACACTAAATAGGGTATCTCACCCTACAGGAGAGTAGGGGTGAAGGGGATGAGAGGGAAGGTAGGCTGGGGGGGAGGGAAGTTGGAAGCACCCACTTTTGAAAAGGGACAGGATCAAAGTGGAGAATAGAACAAGTGGGAGGTGGGATAGGAGGGAGGGAAATATAGTCAGTCTTTTACAATGTATCTACTATGTTATTGTTTGGATTAGCCACACATGTACAACCTATACTGAACTGCTTATCTTCCCAGTAAGGGTGGATGACAAGAGAGGAAGGGAATGAATCTGGAATTCACTTTTAAAATCAAATGTTGAAATACATATATACTATTATTAATACTATTTTACATGTAATTGGGAAATAAGATATACAGTCACTGGGGCATAGAGATCCACCATGCCCTACTGGAAAAGTTGAAAGGGGTATGGGAGAAAATATGGGAGAGAGCAGATTGGAGGAGGGGACTGTGGGACTGCTTTGGGGGTGGTGGGTAGAGGAAAAACGGGAAGAAAATTTGTAACTCAAAATGTGGCAGAAATGAAAGATGTAAATCAGAAGTTAATAAAGCATTTGAAAAATGAAAAAAATTAATTAAGTTTAGAAGTAACCTTAAACTGCAACAAAAAAGTGGGAGAAATAAATTAAAGGTGTGAAGATAAGCAAAGAGGGAATAAAAGAATCTTTGTTGATGATATTTACTTTGAAAATGAGAGGAAATCAGCAAAAATATTAATTGCTACAATTAATAGCTCCAGCAAAATTTTAGGCTACCAATGAAAACCTCCTATAAACTGATACAAAATACAAGAGGTAAAAATAAAAAAGAATTCCATTAAATTTAATTCCATTAAAAATAACAACAAAATGCATAAGTTACTGGGGAATCAATAACTAATGCACACAAAATACTTATACAGATTAAATTACTAATGGCTCCCTAAAGAAATAAAGAATTTAAAACTGCTAGAAAATTTCCAGATGTCCAAAATATCCAGAAAAATTTGGCTGGTTCATGCTAAAGTAAATGTATAATTTTATGCTTTATGATTAATCTTTCAAATGGATGCTTTACAGAACTTGATCAAATAAAAACAAAGTTCATCTGGAAAAGCAAAAAGTTCAGAAGATCAAAAGTTAAATAAAAAGTAAGGAAGGAAGGGGAAATTGCACTTGTAGACCTCAAACCATATGATGAAGCAGTAGCCATTAAAAACATTTGGTATTAGTTAAAAATAAAAAAGTAAGTCAATGAACAGACTAGACAAAGGGGATCAGAAACTGTGGAACTCAATAGCCCAGTGCCCAATAAACCTCAAAACATAATTTACTTAGGGAAGACCTCCCTAGGTGATAAAAAAAAATGCTGACAAAACTAGAAAGAAGTACAGCAGAAATAAGGTTTAGACCAACACCTTAAGCAATACTCCACAACAAATTAAAAATACCATAAAAAATTAGAAGAGATCACATACCTTTTGTAGCTATGAGTAGGATATGAATTCTTAACCAAAGAAGTAAATTGAAAAGCTTCTGCACAAACAAAATTAATGTATCTCATTAAGAAAGGAAGAGGTTAAATGGGAGAAATTTTTGAATAAAATTTCTTAATTATTATGATATCCAAGATAGATGGACAACTAATGAATGTATATAGAAAGATATAGTGATGCATGTGCAAAACGTTCCCAAGTCATTCTCTGATATGTAAGTGGCAAAAAAATACAAACCATTCCTAAAAGAATATAAGCTATTAATATATGAAAAAATGTTCCAAATTGATAGAGAAATGCAAATCAAACCAACCCTACGATTTTACCTCATGCCTAGCAAACTGACAAAGATGAAAAAAGATGGGAGTAATATATATTGGAGGTTATGTACAAAAATAGGCACACTAGTACATTGTTGTTTGGAGCTAGGAATTTGGAATTATGCAAATAATATGACAAAAATGTCATATAAATATCATACGAAAGTCATACCCTTTGACTCAGAGATTCTTTTGTTGCATATATTAGTAAGAAGAAAGTTCCCACTTATAGCACATTAATGAACTACATATTTAGCCATTCCCCAATGACAGGTATTTTTTTTCTAGTTCTTTGCTGCTACAAAAAAAAGTACTTCCCATGAAGAGCTTATATTCTACTGCTCACATTCAGAAAACAGCACAAGACATTTATGTGCCACAGGCAAATTTCAACACTGTGACAATTAAAAGGGTATTTAAAAATTTTCCTTTGGATTTGGCCAGCCCATAATTTAAAAAACAAATTGATAATTGATCTAGGTAATTGATCTAGCCCTGTCACTACTCTGCTTAAAAATCTTCAAGGTTGGCCTAATTCACTTGTCAATGGCCATTTCCTCCAATATAGGGGCTCTCCTGCTGTCAACCCACTCCTCTTGCTGCCATGACCCACCACTTGTGTCCAGATCTCCAGACCTCTCAAATTCATGAGGTCATTTCCAATCTTGAACACATCCATCTTGGGATATTTACTCATACACCTAAGCCCATGAAAAAAAAATAATCATAGAAGAGGCAGCTCAAACTCAGACCCAATCTTCCTTGTACTTGAATCCCCATAGAGGCTGAGATGGGTAATAGGGCCAGGTATGCATCTCCTACCTAACTCTACCATTTAGCTCAAAATACATCCTAAAGAGTTCAAAGAAGAAAGGAAGACAGAACTGAGGCAACTTCCTTTTCTGCATCTACTGAGTCATCTGCTCTTTTGGAATATCAGCCAATAAAAAAGATGCAGGAAACAGTGTCTCCTCAGTGCAGGCCTCTCAGTAATGAGAATAATTACACATATATAGAAGCAGACCCTACCAAGCTTCCTCCCAATTGCCTGGAACCAGGAATGTTGACTGTAACCAAGCTTCCAGAGGGACAGAGAAGTGGGAGCAATGGCCCTATTATGAGTTTGTTCATGCCCTTTCTACTAGACTGTAAACTCCATGAGGATAGGCACCAGATCTTATCTAAACTATACATTTCTCCATCTAAATTATGTACTTTCCCACACTTATCATTGTGCCCTGTACATAGTAGGTATCTGAACTGAATACTAACAAATTACATATTTAAACAATTAGTCTTAATTAAAAGCATTGAGATGGACTATTTTAATAATAATGGCATTTTAATTACACTTTATAACCACAAAGGCATTTATATACATTATTCACTCATTTATCTTTTCAATAGCCATTTACTCTGTGGAAGATAAAAATATAAGGAAGATATGGTACTTATCCTATATGGTAGGTGTCAACCTCTGGAAAAGTTTTGATTAAAGGAGACAGACAAATAGTAATATAAAAATTACAACATGCACAGTGAGTAAGAGCACCAGCCCCAGAGTCAGGACGACCTGGGATCAAATCTGGGCTTAGACACTTAGCACCCACCCAGAAACACCTGGCCATGTAACATTGAGCAAGTTACTTAACCCCAATTGCTTAAAAAAAAAGTACCTTTTTGAATCTAAAATGTTCCATGTAGTTATATAATTCAAAAAGGGGGTGTTATTTTTTCTGGTTCAGATCTAGAGGTTACCAGATGATTCTGAGTTAATATAAATTAGTACAATAACTTAAAATTGGTTCCACATTTTTAAACTTCACAGAATTTTCAGTTTATTTATTATTTGTTATTTCCATCCTTACCCAAATTCTATACCTGGTATAGGAGTACTTTAAAATGTGAAGCTCTATCCATAAGATGAGTTCATCTGCCTTTTAAAATTATCAAAAGAATAATAATTACACTGTTACCACTGTCTTACATAGTTTTTGGGGGGAAATCCAAATTTTTTATCTTATTACCAAACACACTTAAAGCTTGAATTTCCATAATAGAAAATTTTTGGAAGCCAATATTATACTTCTATATATAGTTCTTAGAGTAATCAATCAGATCCTGTTACTTTTCTCAAATTTTGCTATTCCCTTTACTTGGTCTAATCATTTCCTCCTTTGGAGGATGTTATCTCTATATTTATTTATTTATTTGGCCATGAATGTAACTTCTTGATAAATTTGCTATAAATGAGAAAGAACAGCAATGTCATATGGCTTAACAGAAGGAAAACTTCCTTAGCTCTATTTGATTCCAGGCATGATTAATCTCTGATAGACAGTCATGTAGCCACCAGTTGCTGAAAGCAGAGCTAAGGAGTAGGTGGGTATTTTCCTTTCCAGAAAGGAAAAAGGCACAATTTGAGATATAGAGTCGAAGATTTTACTCAGGCACTGTCCAAGGTTGTCTTCAAAACCTTTCCCAGGCACAGACATCCACCTTTAGCAATTCTCAGCCTGCAGCCCATGCCATTCCATTATAGGCTTTTATGACAACTATCCCTATAGTCAAGGCTTAAAACTATAGTAAATTGCAGTCCCCAAAAGTCTTAAATAGCAAATAAATATAGACTTGTATCCTTCAGATAAGGCTATCTAAAATTTGATTGAGCTATTAATTATAAAATCAAGTTATAAATCTTTCTGCCTTCTAAAAATACTTCCTCTCACTCTCAACATATTTAAACCTTATAAAATGGATGCAAAGATATCCAGACCACTATCTAGAGACAGGAGTGGCTTAGATAACCCCATTTGTCCCCAAACCTTCTTATCTGCCTTCCATATTTCCCATCAAACCTTTATTTATCTTTCCAAGTCTCTCAAACCCATTACCCAAATTATTCAGTTTTCCTTTTCAATTTTAACCATAAAACAATATAGCTCATAAGTTATTATTCTTTTTTTTTTTTGCTTTTTGTAGGGCAATTGGGGTTAAGTGACTTGCCCAAGGTGTCACAGCTAGTTTTTGTGTTGTCTCTGAGGTCGGATTTGAACTCAGGTCCTTCTGACTCCAGGGCCAGTGCTCTATTCACTGCACCACCTAGCCACCCCCAATTATTTTATTAACACGATTCTGTGATTCTAGTTTAAACAAAGCAAAGAAGTTCCTGGCTAACCCCACCAGCTGATGGATTTATGTCCTTGCAAGTTTGTTTATTCTTCCCTAAATATACTCAATTTGGAAGAGTGAGATACTTCAGGAATCTAAATCTTTTACTTATACATTCAATTACAAATGTTAACTTTTGCTTAAGCCATAAATTCAAATTAAAACAGCAAGATATTTTATGCTTACAACTTATTACATTAGTTTAACAATAACTCATCTTGGAAATTTACTAACCCTTCAAAAATTATAACACAAGACTTTTCAAAATATCTTTTCTAAAAGTATTTTCCTTTCTTTAAAAACAGTTTGAATTTATCCTGGCATTAAGAGGAATAATCACTAAACCCTTATGAAGAAAATTAATTGGAAAGTTTTAAATGATATCTTTCTTTTTCACCTCAAAGGAAAAAAAAAACCCTTAAAATTGGAATTCATTAAACTGTTAGTGTCCTTCAGTAACATAAATTCCTAAGGTACTATACAGAATTCCAAGATCACAATGAGTACTTTTTAAAAGCTACTGCTTTTAGAATCCCTTTAAACAATGGGATGACAGGGATTCCATTTAGCACCTTTCTTTCTCAAAGGTAAACTTGTCCTGCTGTAAAAGCCATTTGTTAGAAATCCCTTCTACTTATTTCACATAGAGTTGCAACTTCTCAGCAAGCCAGGTTCATGGTTTAGGAAAAACAAATTCCTTTCCTGGGGCTGATACTGGTACCCAAACCTGCCACTCCCATACATAGATTAATCAATGAACAATTTTAGGTTTTAGCATTAAAACAGTATCTTATAAGTTTCATAAATTATAGCAAAATAATCTTAACTGAAACTTCCTTTTAAACAAAGACAAATTTTGGGGCTTATGATTTCCCAAATTATAATACTTTAAAATATTACAACACATGGTCAGACTGCCTCATTTATCATTTTTCTGTTCCTCTGACAGTATAATTCTCATTTTAACAGCTTTTAGGCTTTATAAGAGAAACTGCTTCTGTTACAACATATGTAATACAACTGTATGCACAATTGTCATGTTCTTAAATTTAAGCTTTGAAATCAAAACCAATTAATTAACAATCTGGTGACCTTAATTCAGCTGGATGTGTTTTTCAAATTATTTTACACAGACGTAACTTTCTTAGTGCCACACAGCCAATGAGCTTATCACTAGAAATCATTTACATTCTGGAAACCTTCAAATTAAAACAAATACATCCTTAGATGGGGCAAGCTTGAAAATTACATCCCTATATTTTTTTTTCTTTCAGGGTTTCTCATTTGCTCAATAAGCAAAAAACACATTTCCAATTCACTTTGCACAGAGAATCATTCATCTCATCATGTGGAAACTACAACTTTAAATCACTACATATTTCCATAATAGCCAAAATTTTAAATAAAATATCAGCAGTATTTGTTTGTAACCCCGATATAACAGCTTTAAATTGTCAAATTTTATAGCATAAAAACCCAATTCACATGCAACACAATCCAGATTTTAAAAATTACTGTAATACCATTTCTTCTACTTCAAATTTTTTTTCAAATTTCACTAGCAAGGCAGACTTTTAGAAACACAATACAATTTTAGAAATATGGCAACAACATAACAATGAGTTTCAAATGACATTAAATGACTTGTGGAATAATTGATCTTATTACTCCTGGTATTTAAAAACCACTTCAAAGTTAGAGATATAATAATGTTGTATCCAACATATGCCAGAAACAATTTCCAACTCCTTAGTGATTAGTTCTTGGAATATGCTAAGGCGTTTTTAGCTATATCTAACTTTTCATTGTAATTCCAGATTGACTAGACCAAAAACTACAATGAAAAGCCACCTTTAGAAATCTTTGACTGCCAGTTAGATCTAACAAGATAAAAAACTCTTTCACAGAACACACAACACAGACTCAGAGACGTTGACAGACAACTGACAAAATACAAATACAAAGTCTATGTTTAACTATAAAAGAGGATGAATTAGAGACTTGTTATCATGAGGGAGAGAGGAGGCTACAACAGTGAGACAAGAGTAGCTATCCTCAAGACCAGGGGAGGTAGGGGAGGAGGAAGGCAGAGGCCTTCCTCCCCAGAATCAGAGCCTTTAAGGAAAAGAAGGGAGGAAGCAAGGATCTTGGCTATCTTTAGTTAACTGAGCACTAGTGCTGCAAATACTTTACTACCACTAATTCTGGCACTACTTGTGTAATTTTCCTGAGACCGATCAGTACTCCTGAGGGATATATACAGAGCATTTTACCACAGATTTTGATCCATGCCCCTGAGCTAGCTTTAATCGGAATTTTGGACTTCACCAAACCTGGGGGAGTCCTTTGGAAGCTGGGAATAGGACTTACCTTATTTCATCAAGGTTAAAATTCCAGGAAGACTGAATCCTGAGGCATCTGAATCATTAACCTTGATGAAGTGAGGTGCTGTTCAATGTCCCATCCAACATATCCAATCTGATGTCATAGAAGCATTTAACTGTTGAACTCTGGAAAAGTTTTGGTTAAAGGAGACAGACAAATAGCAATATAAAAATTACAGCATTTATTCATTATTCCCTTAAGGCTAGCATTATTTGTACAAGGACCCAAGAGTTGAGTCCTGACTGACAAACAAAAGGATGAAAGGGATTAAGTACATTTTAGGACAATCCCAATACAGGGTGGCTGAGTCACAGAAATTTATGATCCCCATAATGGTTAAATCATTGTATGAGAAAGGAATTTTCTTAATTGAATAAATGGTAAATACAATAAAACAAGAGAATTGACAAAGTGTCAATTGAAATTATGATCCAGAATATCTGTGTTTTCTTTACCAATAACATTCCATAACATGGTATATGCCCAGAAAATATTAAGATAAGAAAAAGTCCCATTAGTCGAGTTAATACCATGAGCTGAGGGTCTCATCCTTAAGAACCATAAAGTGAGCCCATTTTGCTCCCATTCTGGCTTTGTTGACATAAGAAGAGGTCTTCTCTAAGAACAGGACAAAGCTGGATCTGTTTGGAATTTGTGATCTCAGGGTGCTTGTTTTAAATCCTACTCCCAGCCTTATCTAGTCTCTGGAGTGGTTGACACAGAAAAAGAGCATCCTTCCTGAGATGAGGAGAAGATGAAGCACCCAATCACTTCCAAGCCTGCACTCAACCAAGAGGTAGACAGGAATCCCCTTGTCCTTACTCTCCCTGCTACTTCCTGCTCTTTTCATGTTTTTAGTTCAATGGAAGAGGCAGGTGCAGAGCATCACACAATGAGTCTCAGTAAAGTTCAACAGTGTCTCCTGGGTAAGAAATAGCTTTGGCAAGATAAATATCCATCTATCACATGCAAGCTGTTTAGAGGTCATTATAAAGCACCAGACACACTTCTTTTTAATTTATTAAGAAAACACATGAAGGCTATTGTCAGAAAGGATAACCCATGCCTTACCTAATCCTAATACTCTTTCAATATATTTCCAGAGGATTGGGCATCTTTCTACTTACTGTCTAGCAGCTACTATCAGCCCAAGCGTTCCAATTAAGCACTGGGAGCACAAAAGCAGATCAATGAGGACTTCAACAGCATATACTCATTAAAAGGGATAATAACCTCATCCCAACCAGGTGGGAAATATTCCAGGTTCATGACCCAGGCCCTTGCTTTTGACCTTGCTTTTTCTACTGATTTCATCTGGGGAAACCATTGATTCTTAGACCTTACATATCTGGCTAAACACTTAATTTCCTGAGCATTATCAGGCTGGAAGAGGACTCAGTCACCACCCCTTAATACTCTTTCCTCTTTTACTACTATTCTTTCTGTTTTTCTTCCTATTTTTCATTTTTTTTTGCTGGTTCATTATCTATCATGAATCTTCTATGCATAGGTGGACCCCTTTTGGGGGGAAAAGGGGGAAGGCGGGGCATTTGGGGTTAAGTGACTTGCCCAAGGTCACAAGGCTAGTAAGTGTTAAGTGCCTGAGGCTGGATTTGAACTACGGTCCTCCTGACTCCAGGCCTAGTGGCTCACTGTGCCACCTAACTTCCCCCCAAGACTCTACTTTTGACTCTCTTCCTTTCTCTCTAAACTAGTGATCTTATTTGTTGCTTAAGGTCATAGAAAGATATATGGTAAAAACAAATAGGTTATAAGATGTTGCCCAAAAGGAGGTACATGAAGAAGACAGGGGATGAATCTGTGATTTTATTGCTATGGGGATAGAGACCTCCCAAGAAAAGAAATTCATACTATTAATATAGATCATCACCTTCTCAGCAAGTTATAATCTTAGAGGGCTATCTGGAGAAATTGTGTTAAACTCAAATAGAAATGAGGCCACTAATCCCTACCTAAGAATCCTCAAGGGGCATATATATTGGTTTACTTTTTTTTTTATCTATGTTTTATTGGTTTTATTTATTTTGTTCTATATTTCCCAATTATATTTTAATCTGGTCCTGCCATAGGAAGAATTTAATACATCTGGCCTAAAGCACTAAAAGGTTAAGTGACTTGTCCAGGGTCACACAGACAATATGTGCTAAAGGCAAGACCACAGAGATGTTTGAACAGAGAAGAAAATGGAGTAGTCACACATAGCAAACACAGAATTAACCGATGGACAGTCTGCACACTCCATTGATATACTCGTGTAATGTCAACTAATCTAGAGCACTGTCCGCAATATGTTGGGTGCAGCATTTAACGAGGAGTTACAGGAGGACATGGACAAGAGTTTTGTTATTGTTATTCAATCATTTTAGTCATGCTCAACTCTTCATGACCTAGTTTGCCATTTCCTTCTCCAGATCATTTTACAGATGAGGAAATGGAGGCAAACAGGGTTAAGTGACTCACTTAGGGTCACACAGCTAATAAGTATCTGAGGCTGATTTGAACTCAGGTTTTCCTAACTTCAGGCCTCTTTCAATTGCACCACTAGGTGCCCCTGGACAGAAGTAGTGCAGCATATAAAGGTGTGGATAGGTCGTAATATTTACTGATCAAACAACAACAAGAGGAAGCAGCCATTCTACTGAGATTGTAGATCCATTACATGAGGTAAAGAATTTACCTCCTTAGTGTGTTGTAAAGGAAATGATACAAATCCAAAGGCACTCTACAAATGAGATTTTAGAGTCTTCCTGATTAAACCCTATAGCCCCATGCCAACATAACTGATGTCAGCTACACATTTTTAATTTTCAACAAGCTTCCATTGACTGAGTTTAATTTATGTGACTACAGTGGACATTTTTTTTACAAGGCACTGCGGACCAATAATTAGCACAAATTAGAAAATGTACCCACATTGTTCTAATTTGAATCAGGAATTATCAGCATGTAAATGGTCAACTCTTTGCTTATTCCAGAATATATTAACTGTACCTTTAGTTAAGATACCATATATCCTCATTTGTGTTACTTACATTCTATCATTTGGCCATTCACACAGAATATTAGTCTCGCCTTCCTCTCATTTCAAAGCTGCCTGGATTTACTCAAAATAATAAATGGTAGAATTTACAGAAGCCCTGAAGCATATGTTCCTTACTAAGAATAATTTATGGCATAGTTTAAATCCACAATAACTTAAAACCTCCCTTCTGTTGTGCAAAACAGCAATAGCAGAGAGCTCTATAAACACACACACATACACACATGCACACACTTCATCTTTCCTTGTTAGAAAGGTACTAGGTCCTCATTCTCTTAGGTGAAAGGAGAGACAAGAAACCTAAGGTGTGAACCACTCCCTGAGTTATGAGTCACTACAGTGATCAGGGGGTTCACACATTGTAGTCACAAAGGAATAGATTCATATCTAGCTATATCTATAGATACAAGTGAGTTACATGTGATTCTATTATTTTAAGATCAACTTAATATCAAGATAAACTCAAGCTGGGTACATGATTTTGACATAAAAGGTCTAAATGCAAAAATATTTATAGAAGGTTTTATTTTGTGGTGGCAAAGAATTGGAAAGTGAAGGGGTGCCCATCAACTGAGAAATGGGTGAATAAGTTATGGTGTGTGAACATGATGGAATACTTTTGTGCAGTAAGAAATAATGAAGAATGTAGGTTCAAAAAACCTGGGAATTTCATATAAATCTTATATGAACTGATGCAAAATAAAGTGAGCAGAGCCAGAAGAACAATCTAGATAGTAAAAGGAATATTGTGAAGATAATCAACTGTGAAAGACTTAATAATTCTGATCAATATAATGATCTACCACAACTCCAAAGGACTGATGGTATAAAATGCAATTTACCTCCAAATAGAGAACTCAGAGTACAGATTGAAATATAGTTTTCCTTTCTTTGTTTTTGTTGCCTTATGGGGTAGGGGTGGAGAAACAAGGCTAATACAGAAATATTATTTGTATGACTTTGTATATATGAGTTACTGTATTTCTTGCCTTTGTAGTGGGTGGGGGAGGGGTGGAGGGAAGAAGAACATTTGGAACTGACAACAAAAATCAATTTTAAATAGAGAAATATAAAGATGAACTGAACTTCAACCTATCAAATGAGGGTAGTGGTCAAGAAATGCATAGGGTCTCAGATACCTAGCTTTTGATAACTCCAGTGTAGTTGTTACCTATTGTCTAGTAACCAGTATATGAAAAGACCACTTATCTTGCATATATTTAGACGTATGCATGCTATGTCCCTAGACTAACTATAACAGAGGATGGAGACTCTTTCATATTTGTCTTTGTATTCTTAGTCACTAACATAGTGTTCAGCACATGTGCTCTTGCTAAGTATTAAGTGGCTAAGTCAGAATATTCGAGTTTCACTTTCAGCTCTATCACTAGCTATCTTTCTGAGCTTAGACAAAGCAATTGAATTCTCTGGGTTTCAGTTTCTTCATTTGTAAAACTACTGCATAGAATTAGATGATCTTTAAGGTTCTTTCCATATATCTGCATCAATTTCAATTGGCCAGTCAATAAACATTTTTTAAGCACCAACTCTGTACCAGGCTCTGTAGACACAAAGGAAAGTAAAAGGCAGCTCCTGATCTTAAGGAGCTTGTAATCTAATAAGAAAGACAGCATGTAAATAACTATGAACAAATAGCTGAATGAAGAAATAATATCAGAAATAATCAACAGAGGGAAGGCACTAGACACAGGTTCCCAAAGTGGGTGATACCGCCATCTGGAGATCACTGGAATGATGGGGGTGGGAGTTGGGGGGGAAGGGCAGTAGTAGTATTGGGTGCAATTGGGAGCATTGAATAAAAATAAGGTGGAGGTGGTAAAAGTTCTGGAAAGCAATTTGGAACTATGCCCAAAGGGCTATAAAAATGTGCATACCTTTTGATTCAGTAATACCACTACTAGGTCTATGTCCTAAAGAGATCACAGAAGAGGCAAAAGGACCCACACATATAAAAATATTTATAGCAGCTCCTTTTGTGGTAGCAAAAAATTGGAAATTGAGGGGATGCCCATCAACTGGGGAATGGCTGAACAAGTTGTGGTATATGAATGTAACAGAAAACTACTGTTGCATAAGAAATGATGAGCAAGTGAATTTCAAAAAGACTTACATAAACTAAGGCTGAGTGGAATGAACAGAACCAGGAGAACATTTTATACAGCAAGAGTCACATTGGGCAATGACTAACTTTGATGGACTTAGCTCTTCTCAGTAATGTAACGATCTAAGATAATTCCAAAAGATTCATGGTGGTGTGTGGGGTGTGGGAACCCCAAAAATCCCCTACCCAGAAAAATTAAAAGTCAGAGGTATCTTGATTTAGGAACAGGAAGTTTATTCAGTTCTCATGAGAAGAGAACGCCCCTTCCAACAGTATGAACCAACAGAATGAGGAGTGTTACAGAAGGGAAGAACAAGAATTTAGACTCTACTGTAATCAAGCCCCCTCCCACCACTGTCCCTTCTCCCATGGGCTGGGAGGTGGGCTTAAAAGCTGAGCATGAATTCTCCTCCAATGATAAGGAACAAAAAAGCCCACCACTCTCTCAGTAGCTGGGAGGCAGGCTTACAAAGAACAAGGAAATAGGAGATAGCCAATTCAAATGTACCTGTCCTTATTTGACAAACATCAAAGTGAAGAAGGGAGGGGCTAAGAGCTTAATGCTGATTGACAACAAGGGAAAGGGGGAAGGGTCCTGAACAATCTGAACAATTCAAATGTTTACATCCTTATATGGCAAACGTAAAACAAGGGAGGAGAAAATGGTTGCAAGCAAAGGTGGAGGCCAAAAACGCCTAATGCTGATGTGGCCCTATCGAAGAAGAGGGAAAGAAGGGGGAAGGGTAAAGCTGAAACTCCAGCTTGCTCCCACAAGAAAACTTATGGACTGAAAGTTTCACCTTTCCCATTCAGTGGAAAATGCTACCCGTGTTTCCCCGATAATAAGACCTATCCCGAAAATAAGCCCTCCCCTTACTGTGTAAGATTCCTCTAAAATAAGCCCTCCCCCGAAAATAAGCCCTATTGAGATTGCTACTGTAGTGAAGGTGATCCCCTGCGCTACACACTACATTACGGTACCCTCTGTATGCACCGTCCCCCCCTCCCTCCCCAAGCCACGCTCCGAGCTGCATCCAATCAGAGCTGCAGCAGTGAGTGCATCATCCTATTCTTTATTGAATTCATTATTGAATAAAGGTACATTTTTTTGTCCACATTTACCTGTTTATTAAAATTGCTGTCAATGTTCATTAAAATAAGCCCTCCCCTGAAAATAAGCCCTCTGGTGTTTTTCTGTCCAAAAAAATAATAAGACAGTTCTTATTATCGGGGAAACACGGTATGCACATCCAGAGAAAGAATCTGAATGCAGATCAAAGCATCTATTTTCTCTTTTTTTTCTTTCTCATAGTTTTTCTTTCTTGTTTTGATTCTTCTTTCACAAATGATTCATGTGGGAATATGTATAATATGGTTGTACATGTATAGCCTATATCAGATTGCATGCCATCTTGTGGAGTGGGGAAGGAAGGGAGAGGGAAAAATTTAGAATTCAAAAACTTATAAAAGTGAATGCTGAAAACTAAAAATTAATTAGTTAATTAGTTCAAAAGAGAGATGAAGCAATTCATTCAGCCAATATAAGATTAGTCAAGCTGTCCTTATGCTAGTCTTATTCTTAAATCTAATAGAACCACAGTATTTGAGTAAGAAGGGACCTCAAGTGTCATCTCTTCTAATTTGTACCCAAACAGAAATCCCCTCTAAAGCATTCACAATAAAGTAGAATTATCATGCAATAAATAATAAATAATATTTATATCACATTTTAACACTTACAAACCATTTCACAAATATCTCATTTGATTCTCACAGCAACCCCAGAGGGTAGGGGTTATTACTATTATTATCCCCATTTTACAGATGAGAGATTAAGTGACTCAGTCAGGGTCACACAGCTAGTAAGTATCTAAGACTAGATTTGAACTCAGGTCTTTGTGATCACAAGTCCAGGGTCCTATTCACTACTTCCTGAGAGTTGTAATTGTTAGGAAGTTTTGTATTTCTGTTTCATTTTAACACATATCAAGTCAAAATCTCCCTCTCTACAATATCATAGGATAGGGATAGGTACTGGACCCATGAATTCACTGAGAGATGAATTTCCTGATGATGAAATTCCTTTTTACCATCATCTTATCTTATTGTATTAGAGAGTTTCCTGCAACATTGAGAAGTTGGGTGAGGTCATTACTAAGCAGAAACCCAAAATATCCACCAATCAGTAGTTCTGTACCCTAAGACTCCTCCTCCCTTTGTCTGATTTCTATAATTACCACAGGGATTTTTTTTGGGGGGGGAGAGGAGGGTCTTCACAGGGATCCACCATTGGTCTGGCCAGACCAAAGATTATTACATTCTTGGCAGGGATCCATCATTCTGTCCCAATGTAAGTAATCTAATTGATTAAATGACTACCTATTATCAATCTGGAACTCCTTAGCCTCTTCCTGTCCTATCAAACCTGCCTAATTGGTTTGTACCTAATGGAGGTACAAAGTTCACCAGGTGGAAGAATTCCAGACTTTACAACAATAAATGGAAATAGCCAACATTGGAGGGGCTTGAGAAAAAAATTCAGAAAAACGGGGGATTTGTACAAACTGGTGGCAAAATAAAACAGATATGGAAAAAAAACAATATACACAATGACAATGTGTTATTTGAAAGAACTAAAAAAAGGAAACTTTTTTGTATAATTTAACAATAAAACTTGGTCCTACAGAAAGGAGGAGAAAATGAACCTCCCCCTCTTCTTGGCAGAAACTCTTGGTATATAACACTGCATATGCTGTCAAACTTGGTTAATATGTTGGTTCTTTTTGCTGAATTGGTTTTTTTCTTGTTATTCTTTGTTTCAAGGGATGACTCCAGAGGTAGGTAGGGGACAAACAGAAATATATTTGGAAATGATAGTGTTAGAATAACAAAAGCTAACAATAAAAATGTTTGAAATCTCATTTGCTTGATAAATTCCCTGGATGTCTACACTAATCTCTTTGGGGCTCAATATTTTCTTCTCGTTAGGATTTTCTGTATTCTGCCTTCAGAACTTCATTCTTGAGAGGCACCCATTCTTCTTGGGATAATTTACCTGTAGATTTTTAGCCCATAAGATCCAATCTACACTCTCTCTGGATTCTATGAAATCTGCATTTCCAAAATGTCAGATTATTTCAAGCTGTTCTTCTCTTGTCTTTCCTCCCACTCAAAGTTCATATCATTTTCGAATACATATGGTTTTCTCTGAGCCACCTGAGCAATTTGGTCTTGAGTTCGATAATATTACATTGTCTAGAATCTAGAGAAACTCACCTAATGAATCACTGTACCCATTTAACAAAAGCCAGAGTATCTCCATGCTAAAATTAAATCTTTCTGATTCCCATGACTGGGCAGTGATCAAAGATCTATTTTAGTATTAAATTCATGCAGGATTCTCTCTAACTTTTGTGACTAGGTCAATGATCTCATACAAAGCCAACATTCTTGCCTTTATTATACATATCTGCCTTTAGCAGAAGGGCACTTAAGTGGTATAGTAGAGAAACAGTATGAGCTCCTAGGTGGTACAGTGGATAGCATGCCAGGCCTGGAGTCAGGAAGACTCATCTTCCCAAGTTCAAATCTAGACTACAGTACTTACTAGCTGTGTGAATGTGGGCAAGTCACTTAACCCTGTTTGTCTCCATTCCTTATCTGTAAAATAAGCTAGAGAATAAAATGGCAAACCACTCCAATATCTCTGTCAAGAAAATCCCAAATGTGGTCACAAAGAGTCAGACAAGAGTGAACCAGCTGAACAACAAAAGGTTGTAGAGGTTCAGTTGTTTTTCTGATGAATTTGGGTCTGTAAAAACAAAACAAAAAATATACCACAATCTCCCTACATTATCACAATAATAATTATGTGTTAATATTATTTATTGATAATAAAGATGATTGGTATTGCTGGTCATTTATTATTAGTATTATTATGATTTCTGGCTTATGAGTTTAAAATTTATGCCTTTAAAATAAATTTCAATCATGCATTTAAGGTTGTGAAAGTATGATGAGCTTTGTAGAAAAGAGTCAGAAGCATAATAAAAATTAATTGCAAGTTACATGGTTCACTTAGCTTAACAGCCAAAAAGTTTAGTCAGCAGATGTGAACATGGGGTAAATCAGTTGATAAAACTCTGGAAAGGAATAGGCATTTGGTTAGGGAAGAGCTTGGTCTGCTTTAGAAACCTTCAGATAAACACAAAGGTACCAACGGAAGATGCAATACCTCAGTTTAATGGGAATGAGTACAAGAAGTGAACAGAGATTTAAGATATGGAATCACAGAATATGAAAGTTGGCAGAGGACATCAGCAGCCATCTTGTGCAACCCATGTGAAAGGAAGCCCTAAGATAATATACCTAACAAATGGCCAACCATCCTGAGCTTGAAGAACCCCAATGGGGGACCACCTACCACATGCAGTTAGTCCTTTCCGCTTTTGGACAGCTCTAATTGTCAGCAAGTTTTTCCTGACAGCAATCGTAAAATGGTCTCTTTGCAATATCTATCCATTTGTCCTGGTTTTACCCAATGGAGCTAATCAGAACAAGTATAATCTCCTCTCCCATGACAGTCCTTGTGAGGTAGCATGGTAGACCGGGATTCAAATCCTACCTCAGACAATTACCAGCTGAGTTACCCTGAGGATGTCATTTAACCTCTTTCACATTCCATTTTCTCTTGAGTAAAATGGGGAGAAAAAAAGGAAGAAGAAAAAGAAGAATTTAAGCACCTACCTTGTCAAGCCCAGTATTAAGTAGTAGGGATATAAATACAAAGGTGAGAGAATCCCTGTCCTAAAGAAGCTTACATTCTAACAGGGAGAGATATAGATATAGAAGTGTTGTGGTTATGGAAGAGAAATATAGTATAGAGAATCTCAGAGATGGTAAGTGAAATCATTGGAGGAGAAAGGGAAGAAAAGAGGATATATATATAGCACCTACTAGATACAAGGCACTTGGCTAAAAGTTTGGTTTTTTTTTATTATCTCCATTTTACAGACAAGGAAATCAAGGCAAACAGAGGTTAAGTGACTTGTCCAGAATTATAGTTGTAAGTGTATGAGGCTAAATTTGAATTCAGGTCTTCCTGATTCCATATGCCACACCCTTCAAATATCAATGGTAGTATTGATCTGATTATTGCTTACAGAGCAGAGTACAAAGAGGAGGGTGAGGGGGCAGGAAGAGTGTAATGCACTATGGTAGGGTGAATGTATAAATAGGATATAAAGGGTGGTCTAAGGCCAACTAGATATATTAGTTTACATAAATTTGCTCTCACCTACCAGCCAGGATAGTTCAGTTAATCTAGAATGACAATTGTGATGATCAAATACAGTTATCCATTCCACATCACAATAAAGCCACTGAGGCTTTTGATATATTGGAGTTTGGCATAAGAAATTATATGGGAATTTTGGGGGAGTTTTGCAGAAAGCTGCAGATGACACACAAAGGTAACACAGAAAAAGTTTAGAAACTCAGAAACATATAAAATATATGTATAGTATTATATAATATCAGCCCAAATTTTACAATAAGGTACTGTAAGCACTCCATAAAAGGAAAAGAAAAAATTCAGACTTCTTCTCTGGTATGAAGGGAGGACCAAATAGTTCTACATGAATTTTCCAGATTGCAGGAGTGCTACACCCCTAAACTACATGATGTGGGGGAGATAGACATGATACATACATAAAAGGCACTTTGAAGTTCTCAAGGCACTGTATAAATTAGAGCTATCCTCAAATAATTCCTCAAATACAGTTATCATGTTTCCTTTCCTCTGGGATAAATAAACTCAGTTCCTTAAACCAATTTGCTTGACTCGTACTCAGGGCCCTCCTTCACCATCCTGTTTGTCCTCTGGATTCTCTCCATTTTATCAATAACATTGCTAAAAAGAAGTGTGTAGAACTGAACACAATACTCCAAATGTAGCCTGACCCAGACAAAGTCTGCATCTGGGGCATTTCCAGTCAAGCTGATCTATCTTGCCACTGGACCTGGATGGCTCTGGAGGAGAGAGCAAGTTGGAGATTTTGCATAGCTCTGCCTCACTTAAATCCAATACTCTTGCAAGTCAAGACATCACCTTCCTGATATCACTGGTCCTTCTCGAGAATGAAGGACAAACAACAATGACCTAGACAAAGTAGAAACTCTCCAGCATCCTCATTTCTGGAAATCATGCGTCCCTTAATGAAGTCCAAGAATCACGTTTGCTTTTTGGCTGTCATATCATGCTGGTGATTCTTCAAAAAATGTAGTCAACAAAAACACCTAGATCTTTTTGAGACTTCGAATAGTTATCTAAACCATGCCTCCCTCATTTGGGACTTGTGAAACTGGTGTTTTGAAACCAATTGTAAGACTTTGCTTTTCTCTCTACAGAATTTCACTGTAATAGATTCAGTCCAGTGCTCTACCCAGTCAAGAGCTTTTAGCATCTTGACTTTGTCAATTTTATTGATAAATACATTTTAGTCAAATCTCCTAGTTTTGTGTCATCTATTAATCTGGTAAGCTATCTATGCCCTCAGTCAAGTAATTAATAAAAAATGTTACACATCACAGAACTAAGCACAGATCTTTGGGGCACTCCACTTGAAACCTACCACCAAGGTCTGAACCATTAATGACTTCTCTTTGAGTACCAGCTACAAGCCCATCTAATTGTATCGACATCTAATAAAACCTCTCCATTTTCCCACAATAATTGTATGAAATACTTTTTCAAATGCTTCACTAAAATCTAGGAAAACTGTACCCAGCATTCCTTTGATCTACCACTTTAGTACCTTTATCACAATAGGGATATAAGGTTAGTCTACCATGGTGTCTTCCTTGTAATGCCATACTCTTTGTAATCATCAATTCATTTTTTGGTTGTTTACCAATTGTGCTTTAATTATTATTTCTAATTTTCTCAGAAATCAAAGTCAACTTCACTGGCATGTAGTTTGCAGATTATATCCTCTTCCTCTTTTTTGGAAATCAGTAAATTTATCCTTCTCTAGTGCTGCCACATCTTTCTCATTCTCCAAGATCTTTTTTTTTAAAGAGGCAATAAAGGTTAAGTGACTTGCCCAGGGTCACACAGTTAGTATCTGAGGTCACATCTGAACTTAGGTCCCATTTTCCAAATGTAACTAAGGGTTACTCAAGCAATCACACACACATGTCAGCAATAATCAGCCTGCCGATACCAGGCAATGGAGTTTAACTAGACTCAGTTACTTAAATTCATCAAAGACAGTTAAATGCTTTCTTGCTATATCTTCTTATTTATGTTAGGGATCAGTTCCCAGGTAGCTATTTTTTATTCTGTGGATTCTAATTTAAATGTCCTTCTTCTTGACAAACAAACAAAAAAAAAAAGCAAAGTAATATTTGAGCATGTATCTATTTTAAACTATCCTGTGTCTGTCATTGTTCCAAGCAATTTTTGGATTGCCTCTTTGAATCTCTTCTTTTCCTCAATATAGCTAAGACAAGGAAAAATTATCCTTAGGCTTTCTTCACTAACCTGGGCTCATTCTGAGCTTTGGCATCCCCAACCATATGTTAAGAGTACTATGTCACACTTTTGTTTTCTGACTTTGTTACCAATCCCTGCTGCTACCTTCTGTACATATGTTTTAACATTTTAAAGTTAGTTGGCAAGTTCTCTGTATATCCATTTGATTATCTTCCCATTTTTCCTCCTCAGAATTCTTTCACTCTTCGTCTTCAGAATTTTGTTCTTAAGTATTTAGTTGGTCCTGGGCTGATTTCCCCTAAAGAAACTTAAGTCTTGGGATCTTCCATCCTTCCTCTGAAACCTCCTTTCCCCAAGTCCAAAGCTTCAGTCAGACTTACTCAGATTTCTTCTCCTCTATCATAAACTGTAGGAGGGATTAGTCATTCCTTCCACCAAGAGGAAGACAGAAAAGAAAGAAAAAAGGAGGAAAAGAAGGGGGAAAGGATGAAGAAGATATTCTTTACTCTTATGGTTTCCTACATGGTGGTGAGAAGGAGTGGGAGAAAGAAGGAGGAAGAGAGAAGAGGGGAGGAAGAAGTTCCAATATGTGTCTGGATAATGGAAGCTCCCCATAACAGCTACCTAGATTCTATTTCTGAAACAGTTTGTTTCCAAATTCATAATTTCAAAATTCAAACTTCTGTGCTAGGGTTGTGATCTATTTCTCAAACTAAATGCCCAAACTCATGTACTTCCTCCTTCTGGCCAGGCTTTCTGTAATGGATTTTAATTACAAAATTCCTTCTGTTTATTCTTCCGCGCTCTTGACCCAAATGTTCTCCACTATGATTTCTGCTTCATGTTCCTGAATTTTATCACATGATGATACTTTCTTAATATACCCATTCATAACAATATTCCATTTCTGAGTTTAATTCCATCAAGCCTCAGTGATACCAGCTCAGTCAAATCTGTGTTTTTGCATTAGGAACTCTGGTTGTGGAATCATGACCAAATCTCTGAACCTCAGTTCTCCAGTCTATAAAATGAGTATAACAACACATATGGTATAGTGAGAAATGACTGAGACTTGGAAGAAGAGATCCAGGTTCCAATTTTTGTTTTGACACTTAACAAACTATGTGACCTCAGACAAATTACTTCACCCTTCTGTATAATAGTTTCCTTATCTGTGAAAGTGAGGACAGCATGCACAGTAGTAATAGGAAACATTTATGGTTTCATATCTACTTTATCTCAGTTGAGGCTCACAATAACCAAATAATTTAAGTATTATTAGGCTTACAATATGAATTTCACAGAGAGAAAACTTAGGTTTGGGTGACTTTAGTGACTGTTCCTTATAGTCACACAAATAGTGGTTCGATGACAACAGATGGTAGATGGAACTATCCCACCCACTTCACAAGTTACTTGTGAGAAAAAAAAATAATTGTAAATCTTAAACCTATATAAGATTCATGAAATGGGGGGGGAGAGGGAGGGAGAAGTATAATAAGTTGACTCTTGAAACAAGAATTATAATTATAATAATTCTTATAAATTATTTATTATAAATTCTTATAAATAAGAATTATACATGGCAAAGACTTGGAGGGAGTACATTCCAGGCATGGAGTGTGTATCATCAGTTGTGAGAATATAAGAAAGTTGAGAGATGAGAGTCAAGTTCAAAGAACAACCAGTGGTCCAGTTTGTCTTCAACTACAATGTGGTCAAATAAAAAATAAGGTTGAAAAGGATGGTGAGAACCAGACTGTGGCCAACTTAAGGTGTTACTTTAATTTGCAAGAGGGAATGGAGAAACTGATGTTTTTTTAATGCAGGTACCATAGTCAGACCTGTGATATAGGAATATTATTTTGGTAACTGTATAGAAAATTAATTAGAGAGGGAGGAAATAGAAGAGAAAACAATTAGGAGTTTATCATAATTCTCCAGATGATAGAGGATGAGGATTTAGACCCAAGTGAGGGCTGTTTGAATGGAGGGCAACTGTATTGTAAAGTACTTGCTCTGCAAACTTCAAAAAATCTTTAAAGCACCACATTAAAATGTCAGTTATTATTTCATAACTATAATACCAAAATGTGGGCAATATATATTTTGGCACATAGGGCTACAGGTCATGTGTCTATTTTGTATTTACTCACATGCATACATGTTAAATCCTGCCCAGCACCCAGTAGAATACACATTCCTGAGGGCAGGACTGTTTTGCTCTCCTCCTTGGCCCACCTTCCCCGTTTTAAAATCTATGTCCTTGGCATCAGCACAGTGCCTAGCTCACACTACTTTGTAAATGTTTGTTGAATTGTATCAGAATTTAACTGAATTGAAACACAATGGGGATAGAGTCAAATGTCTTACAAATCCGACATAGAATCCTACTGTCAATGGGATGCAGGTCATTTGCGTGCTTGTTGTTTTCATTTTCTAGCCCAGTGCAATTTGGAGGAATGCCTTTCAGTCCTTGGAAACAATAAAATCATCATTTCCATTGCAAAACTCTAAGCCTAATAGGAATGCTGGACATGTTGATAGAGCTCTTCAATTTTACCTGAAGCAGGGCTTTGTGAAACAGCATAATAATGCCACAGAATACTCCAAGAAGGGAGCTGTCACCACATTCGTCCCAGGAAGGTGCATGAGGAACACCTTATTAGAAAAGATTTTCCTACCACCTCCCAGCTGTTACCAGAGACAGCCCAGTTTCTGAATCAGCTACTTAATCTGCTGATTTCCAGTGCCTCTAGAATCAATAAAAAATACAGCAGTAATAGGCTTCCTCTTGCAATACATGAAGAACTGATTTGCATGGATTCTGGAAGGGGATCTTCAGAGAGGCGCTGTGGGAATTCTCTCTCCACTTTTCCCACACTTATTCACCACAGGCAGCTACTAAAAGGAGAAACCATTCTAAGTCCATTAATCAACCCAATTTTCTCTGTCCAGCTTTTCAGGGCACATCAGGAGAAAAACCCTTGAGGCAACAAAGTGTGTAAAGGAGGAAACCATTCATCTGCTGGTCCTATGGGGGGAAACCTTGTGATCTCTTGTCCTTATATGACATTTTCCCAAAAACTTTTAAAGTCTTGTCATAGTTCCTATTTAACCTTAAAATATCTCAATTAATTAGAATTGGGGTACGACATTATCCCCATTTGGTGGATATGGCATTTGAGGCCCAAAGGAATAAAGTAACTTCCCAAGGTGATGCCAGCATCAGATGCAAGCAGAGACATGAGAAAGATAAACCAGGCCAGGTGGGCAGTTCAGGATAGAACTCCCTTTATTGATACTCTCAACAAGATTTTTTTTTAATAGAGCAAAGAGACAAAGAAGGTAACTATCAGTTACTATATTTTCCATTACTACTTTGTTCAGTTCCATGATGTCAAGCAGATGAAATCAGGCAGAACTTGAAGGCTACCATGTCCTTGATATTCCCATACTAGATGTATAGTATCTAAATGTATGAATAATCTTGTAGTGAGCTAACACCTTCTGGCTAATATCCCAGAACAGGGCAGAGCCCTGGATCTCAGGCAATCAGGCAAATCCTGTCATGCTGCCGCATCACTAGGAAAACCCAGAGCTGGCCCCAAGGAACTACCTGAATCCTGTATCAGATGTTTTGGCTCCCTACACCAAGGTAGCAGAACAATTTTAGGTTGGCATGCAGGGCTCAAGAATGCCAGCCTGTAGATCTTTCTTATTGCCCTTACTTGTAGCTACCCCTACTTATACCACCACTCTCACTTCTGCCAATAAAGCGTTCTGTGAAGCAAACTTTTTCCACCTCCCTGTGCTCTATACATGGGCTAATAGAGAAGTGAATTTAAAGATTATTGAATGAGAGAGTAAGATGGGCACATAATATCAAAATGTTAACTGAAAATTGGCCAGTTATGAGTTCACTGAACATAACACTACAAAAGAGTTTAAATGGAGATCATCTAGTTGAACATATCATTTTTTCAGATGATAAAGCAGAGACCAAAAGAGGTGAAGCAATCTTCCTCAGAATAACCCAACCACTAGAGACACTGACCCCCTGGCTCCCTAAGAAGTCCTCAATTTAGTCAATCCTATGACATCTCTCAGATACCAACCAACTGATCTAATTGTTTGGTTATACTTCTCCTTTCTACCAATACTGCTCTCCCCCCAAAAAAATAATTTTAATTATTTTTGACTGATGTCAGGTACTGATCTTTCATCATGTAGGGATACAACATTCACTTTCATTACCTTTGAGACATCCCACTCATCCTTGACCACATCCTTCATCTTTCTACTTCTATCTCATATGATTGTTGAAAAGTAAGTCTTATAGAAACTTTAATTTTTTAATCATCTTCAATATTTCTAAAACTCAGAGTTAAATCTGAAAATAAAACTCTCAACCAATGAGAAGACATAGTCCAGGATCAAAAGGAAAGGATGACAAATAATTTCCTTACTCACCTCCATTACTGTTTAGTTCAACATCTCAAGACGATCTTTCCACTAGTCTTAAGGTTAATCCAGTTTCATAATGTTAAATTGTATCTATATTAATTTTTCAGCATCCTAGAATTTTATACTGAGTTATTAAATTCACTTTTACCTTAAACAAGAGTGGAAGCAAAAATGAACTTCATTATAAAGCTTTCTGAATGTTAATATAGATTCCCTGATTGAATAACTTCACAAATTCTGTGAATCAGGAAAAAGGTTTTGATTAGCTTTTTCATGAAGAACATTTCTTTTCTGTGTTGCCTGAAGTACAAAGAATTTAAGTGGTATGTTCAAAGTCAGTCAGTCAATTAAGAATCTACTACATGCAAGACAGTGCTAAGCACTAGGGAGACGAAGAAAGATAAAAGCATGGTCCCTGCCCTCAAAGAGCCAGTGAAAATGAATGGAATTGGCATATGGAATGTCTTATATGAACAGTCAGTAGGTCAAAATACAGCTGTATCATAGAGTGCTTGGAAGTGAGTCATTTGTTTAAGAAACTAGAAAAGTGAGAGCAGAGTCAAGATGGAGGAGGAAAAACAGTACCTCCATGCACCTCCAGCTACCACCACCTCCAATTCATGTAAAAGGGGACTCTAAACAAACTTTGGAGCTACAGAACCCACAAAATGACACAAAGAAGCTAACCTCCCGCTGAGGACAACCTGGCAGGCCGGCAGGAATTGGCCAGCACAGTGCTCTGGGAGCCGACCCCAGCTCCACACTGAGGTTTTAGCCCCAGGACAGGCCTGACCAACCACCGACTGGAGGGACTCTAGATCACCAGCATCTGTGGCGATCTAGAATTACCAACACATAGATGCTAAGGACAAAGTGAGAGGTCAGTGCAGTGTAGATTTGGGGACTCAGTGGTTGGGAGTGTGTTGGCTTTTGCACCCAGGCCAAGAAGCCACTGAGGGCTATAGCACAGCCCCTGCCACATGGCAGCTTCAGCTCCTGGCCTGCAGAGTGTAGGGGGACCAAGAGACCAGTCTCAGGGGTAATCGCTCTTGCTTTAACCTGCTTGGATCTGGATCGTGATCTAGGGTGGAGGTCCTGGGGTATGTGACCAGCTTGCCAGAGAGTGTGGAGGCTTCAGAGAGGACACCCAACTAACATGTTTGGCAGCTTAGAAAAACCCCAGAATTTGGAACAAAGCTCCCCTGTCTAGTGGCAGAGTCCTACTGTGGCAAAAAACCCAAGGGTCAAGAGACTGAGTGGTGACATGACCAGGCAAAGGAAGCAAAACAAGGAGAGCAATCCAACATTAGACTCCTATTTGGGGGACAAAAAGGAGCAAAGCATGGAACAGGAGGAAGACAGTGAAGTCAGAATTCCTGCACCTAAAGCTTCCAAGAAAAATACGAGCTGGTTACAGGCCATAGAGGACCTTAAGAAGCATATAAGGGAAGTGGAGGAAAAATTGGGAAGAAAAATGAGAACAATGGAAGAAAATTATGAAATGAGAGTCAACAGCCTGACTGAGGAAAATAACCTTAAAAAACAGACTAACTCAAATGGCAAAAGAGACTCAAAAAGGCAATGAGGAGAAGAATGCCTTAAAAAGCCAAATTTGCCAGATGGAAAAAGAATCTCAAAAGCTCACTTAGGAGAATCATTCCTTCAGAATTAGATTGGAGCAAATGGAAGCTAATGACTTTATGAGAAATCAAGATGCTGTTAAACAGATACAAACAAATGAAAGAATAGAAGGCAATGTCAAATATCTCACTGGAAAAATGACTGACTTGGAAAATAGATCCAGGAGAGATAATTTTAAAATTATTGGACTACCTGAAAGGCATGATTACAGAAAGAACCTAGATATCATCCTCCAAGAAATTCTCAAGGAAACCTGCGCTGATGTTTTAGAAACAAAATAAAACCTAATTCTAAAAATAGAGGTTGAAAGAATCCACCAATCACCTCCTGAAAAAGATCCCTTAAAGAAAACTCCTAGGAATATTATATCCAGGTTCCAAAATTCCCAGATCAAGGAGAGAATATTACAAGCAGCCAGGAAGAAACAATCTGAATATTGTGGAAACACAATCAGGATAACTCAGGATCTGACAGCTTCTACACTGAGGGATCTAAGGGCTTGGAATATGATATTCCAGAGAGCAATTAAAACCAAGAATCACCTACCCAGCAAAACTGAGTATCATGTTTCAGGGGAAAATATGGTCATTCAGTGAAACAGAGGATTTTAAGCATTTTTTTATGAAAAAAACAGAGTTTAATAGAAAATTTGATATTCAGATACAAGAAGCAAGAGAAGCATGAGAAGGTAAACGGGGAAAAGAAATCATAAGAAACTTATCAAAGTTGAGCTATTAACATTCCTACATGGAAAAACAATAATTGTAACTGATGAAACTTTTCTCAATATGAAAATAGTTGAAGGGAATAGAAATGTATATGTATATATGTCTATATCAGAGGGTATATGTATAGATATATATATATATATATATATATATATAGTAGAAGGGGCATATGAATACATATGTGAATGTGTATATATGTATATATATTATATATGTGTGTTTGTGTGTGTGTTTACAGGTATACATACATAGAGGGCACAGGACCAATTTAATAGGAAGGGATGATACTTAAAAGGTGAAATCAAGAGGTGAGAGAGGAATATAATGAGAGGAGATGGGAAAGACAGAAGGGGGTAAACTATCTCATATAGAAGAGGTAAGGGGAAATGGTTACAATGGAGGGGCAGAACAGGAAGGCAAAAGGGAATTAGTCAACCTTATTCTCAATGAATTTGGCTTAGGGAGAGAATGACATACACACTAAATAGGGTATCTCACCCTACCAGAGAGTAAGGTGGAAGGGGATGAGGGGGGGATGATGGAAGGGAGGGTAGGCTGGGAGGGAGGGAAATTGGAAGCACCCACTTTTGAAAAGGGATGGGATCAAAGTAGAGAATAGAACAAGTGGGAGGTGGGATAGGAGGGAAGGAAATATAGTCAGTCTTTTACAATATATCTACTATGGTAATGTTTTACATTAGCTACACATGGACAACCTATATTGAATTGCTTATCTTCCCAGTAAGGATGGGTGACAAGGGAGGAAGAGAATGAATCTGGAATTCAAAGTTTTAAAATCAAATGTTTAAATATATATATATATATATGTATATATATATATATATGTGTGTGTGTGTGTGTGTGTGTATATACATACATATATATACACTATTATTAATACTATTTTACATGTAATTGGGAAATAAGTTACATAGGCACTGGGGCATAGATATCCACTATGCCCTACTGGAAAAGTCGAAGGGGGTATGGGAGAAGATATTAGAGAGAGTAGATTGGAGGAGGGGATATCCTGTGGGACTGCTATTTTGGGGTGGTGGATAGGGGGGAAATGGGGAGAAAATTTGTAACTCAAAATCTGGCGGAAATGAATGATGTAAATCAGAAGTTAGTAAAGCATTTGAAAAATGAAAAAAAAATTAAATTAAAAAAAAAGAAACTAGAAAGGTAGGAAAGAGTCAGGTTGCGAAGCACTTTAAATACCAAAAGATTTTTTATTTGATCCTGGTGATATTAGGGAGCTTCTAGATGTAAATAAGGGTTACCATGGTTAAACCTGAAAATTAAGAAAATCACTTTGGTCAATGAGTGCAAGATGAATTAGAGTAAGAAGAGACTTGAGGCAAAGAGACCAAGAACAAATTGTGAGTGTTTAATAAATACTTATTTATTGGTATAATCAGCAATGCATAATATAGGCAACTGTTGAAAGAAACTAAGTCATGGGAAGTCAAGAAAATTCAATATAAACTCAAGGAGATAGGAAAGGCATCATTATACATGTGACCCTGATGGATCAGCAGGATCGGGAGAGTCAGGAATGAGTAAGGACTTTCCAAAGAGGGAGGACAAAATGAGCAAAGGCTTTCCCACCTTGGTGACCAAAGATGGCAAGGAGTGCAAATTCAGTACTACATTTTCTCAATCAATAAATAACAACAGTATGACCAACTGTCTCATGAAAGTTCATACAGATTCTTCATGTTAAAATAAGTATATATACTCCAAAACTTTGGGAAACACTAGGGAGGGAGGGAGAATGTGTGTGTAGAAGGCAATAAAGTGATTGGCATGGCTAAAACAAGAGGCGCAATGGAATAGAGAAGGCAGCTAGTTGGTATAGTAGAGAGAACATTGTACTTGGAGTTAGAAAAAAAAAAACAAAAGAATTAATCCTGCCTTAGTCACTTAATAATTGTATGACCCTAGGCAAGTCACCACTTCCCTCAATCTTAGTCTTCCCATCTATAAAATGGGAACAACAACAGCACCTGCTTTACAGGGTTGTTTTGTGAATCGAATGATATAAGGAAGGCATTTTGTAAACCCTTAAGTGCAAAAATTGCTATTATTAATAAGTATGAAATAAGGTTAGGTAAGTAAATTAAGGGCAAATTATGCTCTACTTGAATGTAATAATGCTGATACATTTCATCATCAAGATCAGGAAGTGGGGAACCCTTAGGGTTGAATGCACAAGCTGGAATGCTGTGCATACCTTGATTGCCCCCCATCAAGGCTTGGAGGGAATCTGTGTTTGTCTCAACAAGCCCCCACTGAGGCTTGAGGGGATTTAGGGGAGTTCACAAGCTTGAACGCTGTGCTTGCCTGGACTGACTCCTTCTAGACATAGGGGTAGTTGCCCCTCCCCCCTTCTTGTTGGCACCTTCAAGAAGGGATTAGGGAATGTTGTAGTTCAAGCTCCCATTATCAGCAAACTCCCACTGAGAAGACTAGACTAGAATAAAGTAACATTATAAAGCCATCTACCTGTCTGACCAGATCAAGAGTGAACCTGTTAGAGTCTGGAGTCCAAAAACTCCAGTGCCACCTGTGTGTTACTTGTGAAACCCCTGTTTGCCTCAGTTTCCTCATCTATGAAATAATCTGGAGAAGGAAATGGCAAACAACTCCAGTTTTCTTTTGCCAAGAAACTCTCAAATGGGTTCCCAAAGAGTTAGATGTGACTGAAATGACTGGACAATAAAATATTCAAGGTCAAAGTTAATGTGGTATAGTGTTTATAGAGCTGACCTCAGAGTCATGAAAAAGTGGGTTCAAGCTGTGTGATCCTAAACAAGTCATTTAACCTCTTAGTGCCCGAAAGCAACTCTCTAAGACTAGAAATCGGAAGGCAAGTACCAATCTGCCTAGTGGAGTGAATTTCCTCACTAAGAGTTTCCTTTTTCAGTGAAACCATAAGCCCCCTCCACCAATAAACATTCAAAAAATCACTTGAGGAAATACAAAGAAAAATTAGTAGCTCTCTTCCCCTCAAGGAGTTTATACTCTACTGTGAGAGATATGATAACGATTAAAACTACTATATTGCAAGAAGACAAGATTACTTCAGGCTAGAATCTAATATCCAAAATCATATTAAGGAACACCTATAAATATTAGTTATAGATTGTCATTTATGTACAGTACAATATCTCTGCCATTTATCTGATTGAGTTAAACATGGTAGCCAAATTTATTTTTGATGTTTTTTACTACTTCTATTCCTAATGCACCTACTTTGCCTAAACACCTGTTCCCTATAACTTAAAAAAATTCAGTCACAAGAGCAGAAAATCAATCAGTGCAGACTCTAAAATCTAACAATGGTTTTAATAAAAGGAAAAAAAGAGGGGGAAAAGGGAGAAAACAAGCATGGTTGAATTTATTAGGAAATGTTAGAATTTTAAAAGAATTACCATTTTAATGTTTCTAACTAATTATTACTCTATGTCTTCTTCTACTAATAGGGAAAGGGAAAAAACTGGGGTGATTCAGGTCCAATCACATTGTGGTAGTTTTTTTTTATTCAGCCAATTACATCAGATCAAACATTAATACACAGAGAATACACACACATAGGCACACACACGTATAAACATACCAGGTAGAAAAGACAGAAAACACAATCTCCTATTAGCTAATGATACATTGAGGAAAACAGGTTATCAAGGTTATTTCTAGTACAAAGTGTGCATGCAAACCAATGACCACTAATCACTGAATTTCCCATTCCAAATGGAAGTCAACAATTATAGGCATAATATCAGCAGTAGATATCCATAATTGGCCAAATAGTTAATTCTTGAAGGAAAAGCAAAAAGATATAAATGTTTCCCCTCAGGGGACCAGTCTAAAAAATATGCTTTTTAACAACCTGAAATTTGATATTGCTTCTCTCTCAATATATTTGGTTCACATGTATTTACTAGAAGATTTGAGTCATGGCCTCCTTCTTGTTAACTGTTATTAACTTGTTAACCTTATCAATTACCTCTATGGGCTCATTGTCTTCATTTGTGGAACAAAGAGGTTAGAGCAAATAATATAAAAGATCCTTTATAACTCTAAATCTATGAATGGTGTTTTCTGAGAACTAAAAACTCTTTCCATTGCAACCCCTCTTATTGAAAATCTGTCTAAAATATATCAGAGCACTTTATTTTAATGACCACAGTCTATTGAACAGAAGAAAATCTTTCTTGGGTGATAGAGATTTTACAACAGTTCACTATAACAGATCTGAATACCATGATTACCTTGTTACAAATCAGGAGATGTGGAAGGTGTGGGGTAGCTGACTGTGCTGTTCTTGTAACATGTAAAGAACTTTGCAAATCTTAAAGTGCTATATAAATTCTAGCTCTCATTATTATTTTTACCTCTGAAATTTCAAGGAAATCACTTAACCTCTCTGGGCCTCTGTTTCCTCATCTATAAAATCGAAGGGTGGGCCTAGCTAATCTTCTAGGTCCCCTCTAGGTCTAAAGAAAGCTATATTCTGTGAGCATTCTGAAATTTTTTTTTAAACTAAACCTTTTTTCCCAAAACGTCTTTGTTGCATATCGTTTTCTCAGAATTAAAGTACCACAATTAACAGCAAGTTCTGGTTAGTTGATTTCCATTTGAAAGATGAAGTGATGAAGGATAGAGAGTACTAGATTTAGAATCAGGAGGGTCTGAGATAGAATCCTCCTTCACATGCTTTTTGTTGTCAATGTTGTTCAGTTGTGTCCAGCTCTTCATGCCCCCGTTGGGGTTTTCTTGGCATAGTTACTTGGAGTGGTTTTCCATTTCCTTCTCCAACTCATTGTATAGATGAGGAATCTGAGACAAATGGGGTTAATCGATTTGCCCGGGGTCACACAGTTATTATGTCTGAGTCCAGATTTGAACTCATGAGAATGAGCCTTCTGACTTCAGGCCCAGCACTCTATCACCAATACTCTACACCACCTAGCTGCACACTTCAGATCCTTATGAGTTTGTGATCCTGGGCAAGTCACTTGCCTCTATGAGACTCAATTTCTTCATTTGTAAAATGAGAATAATATCACCTATCTCACAATATAGTTATGGGAATTAAACTAGATATCATATGTAAAGTGTTTTGAAAATCTTAAGTCAATATGCTGACTCAAGGTTTTAATGTAGTTTGGGCTTTGGAAAGAAATCAGATCAAATCTAATTAGCATCTCTTCCAGTAATTTCAAGTTGTGCAATCTCCAAGGCCGTGTTCATTTAAGTGGAGAGATCAAAAAATTATGTATTTCTCCACAAAAATTTTTTGAAGTCTGTTGTAGCTTAAAATGTAAATAATGTTTTAAGTGATAGAAATTCAAGTGTTGAATTTCTGGGCACACAATTCTTGAAATCCTGGTATATGCAACTCCTAAAATTCCATTTTCAGCAGCACAGTCAAACTAGATTGAAAAGTACTTACCAAATAAATAGTTTTCAGTTACAGTTACAGTCTTCCTCATATTATGTATTCTCTCATGCACAACAGTAAGCTCTGTTTAAGACATCTATTCTCCTAGGAGCTTTTCCTTCCATTCCTACATTAGATTTATATACACAATATCCGACATACTATAGTATTGGCAATTTCCGAATGGCTTTGCCATCAGTTTACAATTAAAGTAGCTTCCAAGAATAAACATGGCATCATGTTTTGCTTAGGGAGCAGTTAGATTCTCAGATAGTACTTGTGAGTAGCTAGCTGATGGAGCCTTCACAGAAAGTTGGAGATCTCTGCCACAAAGTCTTTGTATTTAAAGAAAGGAGTGAGATGATCCTTGAGCGGGGTGGGAGAATGGTGCAAACTAGTAACAGTTTACATGCTCGTGACTACTACACAGAAACAAACACTGCTACTCTTGCATTTTTGTAATGAAAGCAGGAGGTATGTGAAAAATAAGTCAAATTTTCCAAAGAGAATTCTCAAGGTTCATTCCTTGCCATTATATAACTGGCTGACTCCTCCTTTCCTACCTCCCCTTACTCATCCATGCATGCACAATAGCAGCCATCATAAGTAGTAAATAAGCATTCTGAGGGCATGGGATGAATCATTTTGTCTTTGTACACCTAGTAACACATAGACATGGAGTAAGTGCTTAGTGATTGATTTTTAAATATATACTGAATCTAAAGCACCAAACTAGGCATAAGGGGAAAGTATGTTGCTCAGTTGATTAGTTGTGTCCAGCTCTTCAGGCCCCCATTTGGGGTTTTCTTGGCAGAGTTACTTGGAGTGGTTTGCCATTTCCTTCTCCAGCTCATTTTACAGATGAGGAACATGAGACTATTTAGGGTTAAGTGATTTGCCCAGGATCACACAACTAGTGTCAGAGACAAGATTTTAACACAGGTCCTCCTGACTCCAGGGCCAGCACTCTATCCATTGTACCACCTAGCTGCCCCTCTATGGGGAAAATACCAGAGAAGAAGTAGTGTGGAAAAGAGTATTGAAGTAAGAGGCAAAAGGCAGGCATCTGACATATGTAGCCATGGGAGTATTTAACTTCTCGGGGCTTTAATTTCCTCATCTGTAAAATGGGAATAACATATAATATTAGCTAAAAGGCTTGGATCTTTGTTGTAAGCTACATTTTCATTTTTAAAAAAAGATACATATGGACCAGGACAATAGAGGAAAATGATCTTGCTGTTCCCCTAGTATCAGACTGTCACTTTCTTAGTGAGTATCATATGTTCATTGATTCTCATTAGGCAATACAGTGCTGCTCTCTCTACTGGGCTTTTGCTGTGGTATTTAACTGAGATCAGAGTTGTGTGATAACCATTCTCACTCCTGTTTGCTAGGGCAGAGTGACTAAAAAGTAACTTCTTGATGAAAACAGGCTGATAACTCTTTAGGTATTTCTAAGGGACAATTGAACAAAGAGCTGGATAGGGTCCTTAAGGCTAAGATTAAATCTGTTCTTTTGGCTCTTGTATTTAGTACCAAAATGAAATCTATTTTCTCATACAACCATACAATTGAGGATTTGACATTTAACTACTTTTTAACTCATTATATGATCCTATATTCCCAAAATTCATTTAGGGGTGTTAGCTCAAGCAAGGTGGGATTTTTGTTGTTTTCTTTTTGGAGTTTAATTTCCCAGGCTCAGATTGAATTATAAACATTTGAAGGATTAATCTCCTTTGAACCCTGATAATTCACAGCTGTGCTGAGTCGTGTAGGTTTTGTGCCTTCTGGCTCTAAACCAATCAGGGGCTGAGTCTTTGTTAGATATTCTGTGAGGTTGGCATTTTGCTTTGGGGGTTTTCTCATGAGATGATCTTTTGATTCCCTGAACAGGACTCTGAGTAGTCATTTGTTAAGAGCTACTACTCAGAGGCTTGTGTTCTCCAGATACAGTAGCATACATAGGTAGTTGCATCACTTTGTTCAGATGGTAGGAGCCCTGTCTGTTGAATCTCTGTGCTAATTTCTCTGCTTGTATTTTCTACTTATCTGTAATTAAAGATTGTTGACCCCTTTAAAAGTTGTCTTTCCTTTAGCAAAGCAGATCAAAAAACCTGGGCTAGCAGGCCATCCTGGGTGTACTAGGGTGCTTGCTATTACATGGGGTCTCTAACAAAAATCCCCAGAAGATCTCCTGGGAAGTCAGCTGCCAAACAATTCTAAGGGATGGAGTGTGTCTTGTTCTTGGAAAAGCAACGAGGTCAGTGTCCCTGGGTCAAAAAATATGTGGTGGGGAATAATGTGTAAGAAACCTGGTAAGGGAGGAAGGGGTTAGGTTATGAATGGCTATGAATGCCATACAGAATTTTGTATTTGACCCAGTGGCAATAATAAGCCTCTGGAGTTTGGTGACGTGGTGTAAGGGTTATGGGATTTAAAGATCTTCCATGCCCCATGGACGTGCTGACATAGCAGAGCAAGAGAAAGCGGAAAGCAAGAGAAAGTGAAAGCCGAGCTAGCGGTCCTTCGGTTTGCTGACGTAGCAGGAAGGGGCGGAGCAAGAGAAAGCAGAAAGCGAGAGAAAGTGAAAAGCCGAGCTAACGGTCCTGCAGTTGGCGGTTGGCAGCGGTTGCAGTTGCAGTTGCAGTTGCGGCAGCAGCAGAGGCAGCGGCAGCGTGAAGCTTTTTTTTTTTTTTTTTGAGTTAGGACTGCTAAGGACTTTCTGCTAAGGACTCCTTCTGAGCACTGCCGGGGGCCGGAGCTGCTGGGAGCGCGCTGGGTGGTTGCTGTGAGTGGGGAGAGGAGGACCTTTGCCTGAGGTAGCCTGTTCTGTTTTAAAGGCTTGAAAATGTGGGTGCTTTCTACTTTATCTATCTGTGCCAATATCATAACTACTCTGATGGCTTTCACTTTCTGGTTTTGGGACTCAGTCTTTTGGTATCTTAATAAATTTTCTAGTTTATTTCCCCAAATGGCAAACCTGACATATTTTGTGATGGATAATTATATCAGCATATTTGTAATCTCTATAGGCATTGTGAATATGGCATTGCTGATACACGTGGTTGGACCAGCACTTTAGGAAAATCACTTTAGTGACTGAATGGAGGATGACTTAGAGTGAGGAAAGACTTGAGGAAGGCAGACCCACCAGCAGGCTATTTCAATAGCCCAGGTCTGATGTGATGAGACCCTGAACCAGAGTGGTGGCAGTGTCAAAGGAGAGAAGGGGATGTACTTGAGAGATGTTGCAAAGGTGAAATCAACAGCTTGGATATAGGAGGTGAGAAATAACAAAAAGTTGGGAGAAACTACTAGTTTGTTTTATTATCATGAAGAAATAGAAGGCACAGAACCCTAAGGTACTTGCAATCTAACTGTAGGAACAATATACACTCGAAACAAATTAAGGATATTTTCAGAATGGCATAAAGATCTACAAATTGCCATAATGTAAGCAGAATGAAGAGATCCAAAGAAGATACAAAGTCAAACTGAAGAAGGGAGAGTTTCATTCCAGGCAGATTTCCTAGGGGATGGTTTTTGGTAGCAGATTTTGAGACTAGAAGACTCACAAGTTTCTTCATAAAGAAATACAGGATAGGCAGGCTAGTGGGCAGAGCATACAAAAGAGGCATACAGGATGGCCAAGCAAATTCAGAATGTAGAATGTCAAGTTCAGTCTGGCTGGTACCAAAAGTCCATGCTGAGAAATAACAAGAAGTGAAATTCAAATACAGAAGAGCTCTGCAATTGATAAAGGATCTTGAGAATCAGGTATAGGAATTTGAGATTTATTTGACAGAAGTCACTATGAACTTTGAACAGGAAGATGGCAAAATGAAAGTGGCATTAGGAGGAAGATTTGGTTCCAGTAAATAAAATGCTAGGCCTAGAATCAGGAAGACCCTAGTTCAAATGTGGCTTCAGGTACTTACTATGTGACCCTGGACAAGTCATTTAACCACATTTGCCTCAATTTTCTCATCTACAAAATGATCTGAAGTAAATGACAAATCACTCCAGTATCTTTGCTAAGAAAATCCCAAATGGGGTCATAAAGTGTAAAACATAACTGAGAAATGACTGAACAACAAGAGACTGGAAGATCTCATATATGGCAAGTGTTGGGATTGTTGTTGTTTAATTCCCTTTCTTTTCCCTTCTTAATCTTTTCTCTTTTTCTCTCCTTTCTATCCATCTCTCCTTTTTTTTTACTATTTCTCTCTTCCTCCATCCCCAAACCCTACCTTTGCTCCACTGCTTAACAAATTGGTCTAAAATGCAGTTATTTGGGGTAAAGAGATAAACAACTTTTAAAATCCTCTCCTTTTTTAAAACTGATTTACATTTATCATTTTCATCCCTGTTGCTATTTAACTCTTCTAAAATTGTTCTGCCCTCCGCTGCCATGTTTTTTTAACATTAGGTCCATTTTCATTAGTCTGATCATTCTATGTCCTTATTCCCTAAGGGGTAGTTTTGTGCAGAGAAACACTTTTAAAGTAACATCCAACCAATAAACAAGAGCACTGAAATTTTTAAAAAGCAAATGAAATAACCCAACTTCTTTGTAGAGATGTTTTCAAAGGATATTTTTGAGTAATTGCTTCTGCAGAGCAATATTGTGGAACTGACATTTCTGAGGCTAGGGTCACTGGATCACAGATTTTGAGTTGGAAGGAATATTAGAGGTTATGCCGTCCAAATTCCTAATTTTTCAGATGAGAAACAGAAGCCAAGAGAGATTTAAGTGATGTGCTTAAGGTCACACAGGTAGTAAGTAACAGAGGCAAATTAGACCCCAGATTCTCTAGCTCCAAATCTCCTTTGGGTATAGTCCTTTAGAACTTGGGGTAGTATCATGGGAATTATTGGACACTCCCTGATCTAATACACCATGATTCCTTAAGATGTAATTTAGTGGTCCAAGTGCCTTCCTTCAAAGTGCTTTCAAAATAGTACCACAGAAAGATAGAGCCAGAGAGGGAACCAAACCAAGAATTAAGAGTTTCATGATTTCAATTCCAATGTTCTTTCCACTAAACCAGGCTATGTAGGCTAAGTGCATATATACACACACATACACATATATGTGTATATGTATATATATATGTATAGATGTTACTCCCACAGTTTATATTCCAGCCCAACTGATCTATTTGTTGTTTCCCACAACTGATTTCCCTCTCCAGTCCCTGCCATGTGCATCATCTGCACCCCTACACACACACACACACACACACACACACACACACACACTTGCAATGCCCTCCTTCCTCAGCTCCATGCCTCAGAATTTCTAGTTTCCTTCAAGATTTAACTCAGTTATCATTTACTAAAGGTCATATTTCTTAACCACTACCCTCCATACATAGGTGCAAATGCTTTTCCCAATCCATCACCAGATAAGGTCTCATGTTTATTTTATATATCATGGTTCTATTTATGCTGTATGCCTCTAGTAGAAAGTAAGCTTCTTAAGGGGAAAGACTATTTTGATTTTGTCATTATATTTATAGGATCTTCTCAGGGACATCTAAGGATGAAACTAGGGGAAGAATAAATAAATAAAAGATGGGGGGGATCTGAAAACGTTTTTATAACATTCTTTTTTGCCACCAAGGACACTGGACCCACCACATTTGAATTTGCACATCACAGTCCCACATGTTCTTATAGAAGAAATAGAAATGGAACCAAAATAGAGACCAGGGGGAAAAGTAGTGAAATGAGGCAAAGCATAAAAAAAGAGGTGATCCATGATAGAAGCAATACAATGTTAAGGGCATTGAGATGTTGACATACAAAGTATCTGAAGGAGGGGGAGTTACCAAATGTATGAGGGAAAAAACAAATTTCAGACTTCATTAATGCCTCAAAAACAGTGACCAGGAGAACACTGGGAACTACTGTCCATAACACCTGTGTATATAACATTTTAATGAGAATAATCTTCCCGAGCTTTAAGAGCATTCTTGGTGAGGGTATTTATAAGGGCAAGCTTTTGTAGGCAAAATTAGACAGTAGACCACATCTTTACCATTACACAACTGACTAGGGAAATTCTGAGAATATAAAGGTCTCACTGTCCATGATAGAAGAAAAGTATTTAATTCAGTAGAATAAAATGCCACTTAAAGGCTCTTCAACACCTTGTCTCCTGTGCATAATAAAAACTATACAAGATTGCTAGGAAGACAGAACACTAGAGATCACTTTGTTCCATAAACCTCTGATTGTATCAGGTAAGGCATAAAGCAAGGGGATAGATGTGTGTATATACATGTGTGCATACATGTACATGTGTGTATATATGTATATATACATACATGTAAGCACATAAGCGTGGGTCTGTGTGTACACATGTGCACACATGTATTGTACTCACCAAAGACATTTACCTGTCATGGAAAAGCTCTAATTTGGAGTGCAGATTAAGGAGGGCTTCTCTATAGATGGTGATGTCCTCCAAGTCTTGTTTCCACAGGATACTGAGTTTGTTTTATTAAGCTGAAGAACATTGCTGAGTCTACTAGATGAGACCTATAATCCTCCAAAAGAGTTTGACCTAACTATTCGTCAAGGGGAGAAAAGATGCATGGAGAATGTCCACTGTCCTGACTTATGATTAGAAATTGGATTGATAACCTATAAAGCTGGTCCATCAGTATATACAGACAGTGAGTTGGACCTAGAATTGAACAAGAAGAGAAAAGTAAGTTGGATTGATTTGGGGGAAATAGAATTAAGAGATGAATAGCCCCAATCTTCTCCCTGAAACAAAGGACAAAAATGGCATTGAAGGGAATATTCATATGGTGGAGGTCATAGTTAATAGTCAACATGTATATCTTGTTTCAAGGTTTGTAGTTTGGGGGGTCCTGGAGATGTTTGATGAGAAATATAGCATCCATATCATATTCATTGACAAAGATGTATCTATTACTTATTCTCTACAGGGATTCATGCTTAATCCTAGGGAGATCAAAGGAAAAGTGTGAGATGGTCCCTACCAAAGAGTTTACAGTGATGGAAGATGGATTTGTAGTCAGATGACCTGAGATCAAATCTCACCTCCGTTACCATCTACTATCCAATTTACCTTGGGCTAGTCACATAACCTATCTTGACATCTATTTCTTTATCTGTACAACGAGAGGTGGGAACAGATGGCTGTTAAAGTCCCTTCCAGTTCTAAATTATGCTCCTATGATCTTACAGTCAGTTTATATCACCTTCACAGCTGATTCCCAACCCCCTTCTCATTCCTTGCCTGACCACAGCTATTACATGGCAGGCAGCACATCCCTATTCCAAACAGTATAAAGGGAACAATCTGTAACAAAGGGAAAGTGTCCCCAAGGGAAAGGCATAACTGTCACAGGCCTCTCTGCGAAGTGTCAAGAGAAAGATTGCCCAGTGTTATGCTGAGGGACATTGGGTTAGGGAATGACCCTGAACATGATCAGCTGGGACAAAGCCCTGACTGCTGGTTCTAGCTCTACACATTGTATCTGACAAGTGGTCATCCACCCTTTTCTTGAAGACTCCTAGTGAGGGAGATCCCTTTCCCTGTTGAGGCTGCCCATTCCAATTTGCAATCACTCTTATTGTCTTTTCCTTCTATCAAATCTATATCTTCCTATATCAACTGCTCCTAATTTTGGTCCGCAGGGTCAAGAACAAGTCTAATTTCACATGAGAGCATTTCAGATACTTGAGGAAAGTTTCCATGATTCCCCTCCTCCACTCACCCCCCAGTATTCTCTTCTCCAGACTAAACATATTCAATTCTTTTAACTGATCCTAATGTGAATGAAAATAAGGCCTTTCACTATCAATGTTGCCTGAAGCTATATGCCATCCAGCTTATAAACTTCTTTCCTAATATGTAGTACTTAGATCTCCAGATGTGGTCTGACCAAGACAGATCATAGCAGGACTATGATATGCACCCTAAGATCATACTAGTTTTCTTGGCTCCCATGGCAAAATGTTGAATTACATTAAGCTTCTTCGTAATCCACTAAAATTATAAGATTTTTTTTCAAAGAAACTAATCTTTAGCCATACTTCTTTCATCTTATACTACTGAAATTGACTTTTTGAGCCCAAGTGTAAGATTTTACATTTATCATTATTAAAATTTTATTTTAATAGGTTTGCAATAAATGGATGTCATGTATAACACTTAATTCTATTCCAATTAGGTCTGGTAGCTCTGATCAAAGTAGAAAGCTGTAGGCTGGAAAATTTATCCTAGGGTACTAGGAACCAGATTCTAGGAAAATGTGTGCTTTCTGACATACCTATCCTGCTAAGCAAAGGTGATACAAGGAGGATACTCCTAGTGGAAAAGGAGATATCAAGTGTTAAGCCTAGCCTCTTTGCCCAAAATCATCCAAAAGCAAGCTCAACCCATCACAGCTTAAATTTCTTCTCATCACCCTTAATATCTATGACCAGACATTTACCCACACTCAGCAGGAATTATAGGGAGGGGGGAACTACCTCAGGTTCTTTGTGGGTCAGGAAACCTTCTAAAGTATAGCTCACAAACTTCACTAATATGGCTACTTTTACTAGCCAGCCAGATGACACTATTCAAAGTAGAAGTATAGTAATAAAAGTAGCAATAAGTTAATCTCCCCATAAATCTTCAGCATGTTCTCCAAGAAATACACCCTCGCCAGGAAGACTAAATGCATATAATGATCACAATATAGCCAGTTAGAATGAATAGCTAAAGCACCTGTGTGGATGGGCACACACAGAGGAAACCTGCAGAATACACCTGCAGAGGCCTTTCACTCCTCCAACAGTGCAGAAGCACTAATGTCTTCTAGTCATCCTGTCTGTGCTGGACCTATTCCCTGACATCTCTGCTTCATCTCCCTGGGAGTTCCTCTCTGCTAATCCTACTGATCATTATTTTTCCACATCAGCTGATCTTCAGATTACCAACAATTTTCAGGGCCACTTAACATTCTCATCAACCCTCCACTGGGGATGCTATGGTTAATAAGCCCCTCTACTTAGAGGGAAAAGTTCAACAACTCTTCTAATACAGTCACTGTACCACCTTATGCACCTGAAGGCACATGCACAGCACATGTCTAGGCTAAAGTTCTTCTACATTTGTAAAATTCTTCTCTCCTCTGACTCCCTTAATCCAACTCTGATTTGAGTTATGATTAGGGGGGAGGCTAGGTGGTGCAGTGAATACAGCATCGGCCCTGGAGTCAGGATGACCTGAGTTCAAATCTGGCCTCAGACACTTAACACACACACACACACACACACACACACACACAAAAACCCTAGCCGTGTGACCTTGGGCAAGTCACTTAACCCAAATTGCCTTCTAAAAAGCAAAAAAAAAAAGAGTTATGGTCAGAAATCCACCTTATTTCTTAGTTCTTAACATACCCCACTGGCTAGGATGAATAGTTCTAGAGATTTACTTTGTTGAAAAGAAAAGGGGCCAGTGAAACTGTGATAATTAAGCTGCTTTCAACTTCTTTATTCAATCACAAGGCCTGGGCTGGTTGTAATCAATGGAAAAGGCTAATTGCATTTGCTGTCTTTTCCTCTAGCAACTAATCAGGGACTAGTCTCTTTGCTTTTTCTACACTTATAATTGACAAATGGATTCAGATTATCAGAAATGTTGTCCTAACAACGTGCCCCTGTGGCATAAGGGAAATAGCACTACTGTTCTAGAACAATGTTGGGATAATTTAAACAAGGGATGATCCAGTCCCAGCCAGGAATCAAAAATATTCCTCCTCCAAAATCTGTACACAGGGTCCCAGCACAGGTTTCCTTGCCATAAAGTTAGGCTATATGAGAAGAAAGGAAAAGAACAAGGCTGGTCCTACAAATAGAAAAAATGGGAATCCACCTAAACTGTAGGGTTTGACAAGTAAGGTAGAGTAGAAAAAAAAAAAACAGGCTTAGAGAATGAACAAGCACCTTGAGATCAAGGATGCCTTTTGGATATTTGTTTGTATCCCCAGTCCTTATGCAAAGACTCCTAGATAATAAGCACTTAAGCAAGAAAATAAACATTTATTAAGTTCCTACTGTGTGGCAGACACTATGCTAAGCAATTATAAATATTATCTCATTTGATCCCCATAGCAAACCTGGAAGGTAGGTGCTATTATTATCCTCATGGGGGATAAGAAAACTGAGTCAGGCAATGACTAAATGATTTGCCCAGGCTCACATAGCTAGGAAGGGTGTAAGGCCATATTTGAACTCAGATCTTTCTGACTCTAGGTCCAGAGCTCTGTTTATTGTACTACCTAGTTGGCTATATGTAACAAGCACCTAATAAACACTACAGGATTGGAATGGAGTCAAAGACAGCAGGTTCTTGCCCAAATTTTGTTAATTGCTAGTTGTAGGAATATAAGTCAGAGATACTGTGAGTTTGGTTCCAGACTACCAGAATAAAGGGAGTCATACAAATTTTTTGGTTTTCCAATGTATGTGAAAGTTATGTTTACAGTATACTATAATCTATTAAGTGTGTGATGATATTATGTTAAAAGATATACCTTAATTTAAAAATACTTTATTGCTTAAAAAAAAGAAATCCTCAACATCATCTGAGCCTTCAGCAAGCTGTAATCTTTTTGCGGATGAAGGGTCTTCCCTTGATGTTGATGGCTACTGACTGATGAGGTTGGTGGTTGCTGAAGACTGGGGTGGCTGTGGCAATTTCTTAAAATAAGACAACAATGAAGTTTGCTGAATCTATTGACTCTTCCTTTCACTTGAACACTTAGAGGACATTGTAGGGTTATTAATTGGCCTAATTTCAAGATTGTTGGATCTCAGGGAATAGGGAGGCCTGAGGAGACGGAGAGAAAGACAGAGAATGGCCACTTGATAGAGCAGTCAGAACACACACACAACATTTTATCAATTAAGTTTGTCATTTTATTTGGGCATGGTTTACAATACTCCAAAACAATTACAACAGTTGCATCAAAGATACTGATCAAGGTTCACCATAACATATAATATGAAAATATTTGAAATATTGTGAAAATTACCAAAAGTAAAAATGGTATCAATAGACATGCCTGATATAGCGTTGCCATAATATCTGCAAAGCACAAGAAAACTAAGCACAATAAAATAATGTACTCCTGTAAAAGACCCAAGCGAATCACCTGACCTAAGATTAATTTTCTTCATCTGTGGACTAGGGATAACACCTGCCCTTTCTACCTCACAGAATTATTGTGAAGACCAGATAAAGTAATGTGGGAAAGTACTACACAAATTGTCAATGACTATAGAACCATAATGGTGGTGAGGGTAGTAGTTGCAGTAGCAGCTGACATTTCTATAAAACTTACTATATACTAGGCACTGTACTAAGTATTTTACAATTATCTCATTTGATCCTCACATGGGATGTAGGTACTAGTATTATTCCCATGAGGAAACTAGAGGTTAAGCAACTTGCCCAGGGTCACTCAGATAGGAAGAATCTGAGACCAGATTTGAACTCAGGTCTTCTTTTGTCAGGGCTCTGATGCTCTAACCCAGGGGTGAGGAACCTTCAGCCTCAAGGCCACAAGGGGCCTTTTGACTGAGTCTAAATTTTATAGAACAAATCCTTTTATTAGGGGGATTTGTTCTATGAAGTTTGGATTCAGTCAAAGGGTGTTCTTGAAGACCCAAAGGACTTGGAGTGACCAGGGAAGCATGGGGCTTGGCAGTGCTCCCACTTTCTCCATCTCTCGCTGAACTCTGAGCAAGCATCTAGGCTGAAGGTAAGGTTACCCACTTTATTATGGCTAAGTTCTCTGCTCTAACTAATTGGTTCTACCCTCCCCTTGACCCGTCAGGTCAGGGGCATGGAAAGGGAAACTAAGGGATATTTACAGACATACCTGGTCCCCTGCCTACTTGAGGAACTACTTGTTTGAACATTCCTTCTTCATGCTCTCCTCTTGACCTGTTGGTGAAATTAGGAAGCCAATTTTCTCTAGTTAAGCCTCCCAGATCTCCCTGTGTTCCCTCAGAAGTGTGGGAGATAGTTGAGTCAATAGCTGGGATCAGGAAATTCCTGGGTGAGCTACTTCTGCCACACTAGCATTTGTTTGACTCCTAGATCCTGAAGTGTTCCCTCAGAGTGGTTTATATCCAATTAAGCCCAAGGCCTGGGAGGGACTGCAATCATTAATTGCTACTTAAGGCCCAGATCACCAGATGAAAGCTTTTGAGGATTTAAAAACTAAATTGCCACCACTCCAGCTTTACCCAATCTAGAAAAAAACCTTTTACTCTCTATGATGATGAAAGGAGAGAACAACAGGCTTTGGGAGTTGTTGCCTGTTTTTGAAAACTATTAGATTCTCTGGCTGCTATTGCTTTCCATATGCTAAATGTCCATGGAGCAATTTAGAAAGGAAAGGGATATCTGACAGCCTTTTAGCCTTGACATAGTCGTCTTTAATTCTAACCAGGAAAATTGTCCTTTATACCAGGGAAATTGTCTTTTTTTTTTTTGGTGCCTGTTTGGTCTTTGTTTGCTTAACCTCTTTGCCAGGTTTGTCTCCTCCAGGGTTCAAGCCATCAATCTCTGGATGACCACTAAGGCTATACAAATCTCCAACTAAATCCAAGTTTTCCAGCCCACTGGACCTGGCATCATCCACGTTCTGAAGTTTGACCCCTTGAACGTGAAGTCTGACCCCCTTGAACGGGACTCAGAGAGGCAGGAACAGCTCTACATCCCTTGCCAGCAGGAAGCATTTTCAGAAGCTGAGACCTTTGCCCTTTACCCCAAAGGTATTTGGGTCCCATTTGTTTAAGGGAGGAATGATGAAGTATGGGCTCTGGGAGCCCCCTCAAGCTCTCCTTGAGTCCTTGAGGTACAGGCTCTGGGAACATCCCTTGAACTCTGATTAATGTCTCATTTGATGAGGCATTTGCATGAGGCAAGTCTGTTACTAGACTTCCTACCCTTGAGCCTATCTCTGTTTCTATATTTCCCACCCTTGAGCCTATCAAAATATCAGTTCACCCTTGAACTGGCCTAGCCCACCATTGTCTGTAGTCTCCAGGTGGCCTTCCACCCTTAATCATTCATTGACCTCATTAACTCCTCCTGAAAACCCTCCCCAAACTCCTCCTCTAGACCACTCCTAGATTCCTCCCACAACCTTCTGTATATAAGACCCTATCTTATCTCCATGTTTTTGAGAGTACCAAAGAATAATCAGAGCGCTAAAGAATAGTGAGATCGCCATAGAATGACCTAGCACAGGCTTACTCTGTGCCCAATACAAGCAAACTTTTAATAAACTTTACTTTTCTTTGGCTGAGAGAAGACTTGAGTCAAATTCATTTGGCAGGACCGGTGTGTTGGTATTTTGGGGTCTCCAAAGCAACCCTAACCCTCTTTATGGGTAACCTCTTCAGTAGCAGCTGACATTTATATAAAACTTACTATATACTAGGCACTGTACTAAGTACTTTACAATTATCACATTTGATCCTCACAACAACCCTGGGATGCAGGTACTAGTATTATTCCCATGAGGAAACTAGAGGTTAAGCAACTTGCCCAGGGTCACTCAGATAGGAAGAATCTGAGACCAGATTTGAACTCAGGTCTTCCTTTGTCAGGGCTCTAATGCTCTAACCCAGGGGTAGGGAACCTTCAGCCTCAAGGCCACATGGGGCCTTTTGACTGAGTCTAAATTTTATAGAACAAATCCTTTTATTAGGGGGATTTGTTCTATGAAGATTGGATTCAGTCAAAGGGGTGTACTTGAAGACCCAGAGGGCCCCATTTGGCCTTGAGGCAGAGGGTTCCCTACCCTTGCTCTGGCCATTTTGTCACCTAGCAATACCTTTTGGAAACTAGGGTAATAACTCTACCATTCAATCCAAAACAGTCACTCCAGTGGTGGAAAAAGCAAGCTAAAAGAAACAGGAGTATTCTGTGCCATGGCAGAGTTAGTTTTATAGTGGCATCTTCAAATAATTATCATATCCTACATTTGTCAAGTGGTACTAAAACCAAGGTTCTTAACCTTAGATCCCTTAGGCAGTCTGGTAAACCTTATACACCTCCTCCTTACGATGTCTTTAAATATTTAAAATAAAACACAAAGGATGACAAAGAAAACCAATTACATAGAAATAGTTATAAAAAAAAATACAGTGTCCCCAAAATCTTAATGTAGTTTTTAGCTATTAAATCTTAAAACTGCACTGTGATGATTAAAAAGGTTCAAAAGACACAGTTTCTGGGTAATTTAATTATTTTATTAGTAAGGCCAGCACATTATTGATAAAAGGATAATCATCTGGACTTCTCTCTTAGACCAAAGACAATCATACAGCAGGTTCACAGTTTATATACCCTTCAAAGAGTAGGTCTTCAATGAGGGACTGAGAGTAACGTCACCCTTGGACCGAGGAACTATCTCTATCCTCAGACCACCCCAGCCTTGGACTATCTAACAAAAGGATCTGTCTCCACCCAAGCTTCAGCAGAACACAATGGCTTCCACACTTTAGATTAAATTCTTGGTAATGTTGGGTGGGGGTCTAACCAGACTGAGGAGAATTAACTCAATCTTATTATTATCAGTAATGTCCTTCAAGAGACTGAACTTAAATTCAGCACCTTGGAAGAAGGGGATAGCTCTGAATCTCCACAAGATATTTGTTATCAATAATCATTTCTTTCAGAACTAAGACTTTTTAAACTCCTTGTATTTAAGTTTACAGACCCCAGGTTGAAAATCCCTGGACTAGAGTCACCAAAGGGACGTTAGAGATAAAAAACTTTGGATGAAGAGGAACGTTTCCTGGTAACCACTGCTAGTTTATGAGCTAGCTTAACCAATAATAACCTCAGAAAATAAAGGGATCCCAGTGGATAAAATACATATAACAATTACAAGAAATTTTGTTCGGGGTGGGGCTAGAGTAGGGATAAGAAGGGCAGGGAGAGTGGGAGTAGGCAAATGCCCATTGGAGGAGGTGCAGAATGGCAATAAGAGAAAGGAGCTAAAGGGAGCCTCTTAAGGAGCTATTAATGACAAAGAAAGGTGATGGAATCCTAATAAAGCTACCCCCAGCCCCAGTAGTCTAACTTCATTATAGGCCTGGCCTCACTGACAAGCAGGTCCACTGTACCTAGTCCCCCTGCCAATGTCCTAACTTCCTCATGTATGCCTCACTGCTCACTGGAACAACAGGTATGTCCCTGAATTCTTAGTTCCCACAGAAATAGAAGGTGTGTACATGTGATGGGGACCCAGCCATGGCCTCTACCTGGTCACTGCCCCCAGACCCATTCCCACAGAAAACAGGTGTGTTCTTGTATTCAATCACAGTCACATCCTTCATCTAGCCCAAGACAGGACCACAATAGCTAGCCAATTGGAGGGCAGCAAGACCAGAATGTTTAACCACTGAACCATAGATGGGACCCCTCCTCCATTACCTAATCCCTTAACAAACTCCTCCTGCCTTTTTAATATTCGTGATTTCTGTTATGTAGTTGCATCTTTACCCTATGAAAATCCATCTTGCTTTCTCTGAAGTTGCTGGTTCCTCTTGGAACTTGGCCTGCTTCACAAGAGGCATCAATTTCAATAAATGCCTATACTTGGATTAGAGGTGGTCTGACTGAATTCTTTTTAGATGGTTCCATCATAAAACATCATGAAACCCCAACAGTTTTTGGGTGGGCAGAGCCCCCACCTCAACAGTTTTGGGTGTCCCTGGGCTTAAACCACAACAGTTATATATTTCTCTGGGAGTGGGATGTTTAGCAAGTAGCTGTTTCTGTCTACCAAGTACTGCTGACTTGTGATGAGTTATTATGGACAAAGCAGAGCTTAGGTTGGTATTCCAGGGAGGGAGATTGCTACAGTATAAATGCCAGTAGGGGTCCTGTGTAAGTATCACCAAGACAGTATCTTAAATTCATATTCCAGTCCCCACAAAGAATAATTCCAGAAAAAAACAGTGACTTTTTGTTAAATATGAAAGGAATATCTTTCCATAGAGAGGCTTCCACAGATGCTTATCTGCAATGCAGAGGCTATACTTGGAAAATATTTTGACACTCCCCATGGAGGCCAAGAGTGGGGATGGGGAATAAAACAAATAGGTCTATAGACTACACAGAAAAAACACAGAAAATAAACAGCATTCTGGTCTTAATGATTTTATAATAACTGCCTCAGAAGAGAAAAATAAACAAAACATTACATTCACTTAAATGTGTTACCTTTTTTATAAATTGGATTAGCTCTGACAAATTGAGTCTCACCACCCACCTGTTGGCTCTATCCCGAGGGCAAGCTTTAAATGAGAGAAATTAACACAGTTGCCCTAATGCAATTCAAATATCAATAATTCATAACATAAGAACTGGAATTGGTAAACCACATTTTAATTATACTGGCTCATTCTGGCATGTTACTTCTGGGGTATTTAAAAAAAAATTCTTTCAGATAGTAACTAGAATTACCGAGCTACATTGGAAAATGTACTGAACTTGGAGTCAGAAGGCCTGTGTTGAGTCTTGGATCAGAGGCTTACTGAGTTACATTAGGTAAAGTGACTTTGACTCTATGAATGAATGAATAAAAAACAAATTTATTAAGCACTCATCATGTGCCAAGTTCTGTGTTAAGTAGGCAGTTAGGTGGCACCATAGTGCAGAGCACCTGGAGTCAGGAAGATTCATCTTCCCAAATTCAAATTAGGCCTCAGACACTAGCTAGCTGTGTGACCCTGGGCAAGTCACTTCACCCTGTTTCCCTCAGTTTGCTCATCTGTAAAATGAGCTAGAGAAGGAAATGGCAAATGACTCCAGTATCTTTTCCCAAGAAAACCCCAAATGGGGTAACAAAGAGTCAGGCATGATTGATAAAAACTAAACAATACTGTGCTAAGTGCTGCATTAATTAAAAAGTAAGATACAAATAGAAAGACAAGATAATACCTTCTCTCAAAGAACTGAGTTTAACTAGGGGAAACAAGATCTAAGAGAACATTCAATTTGCAGAAAAGGAGAGACCCAGAAGTCCTAAGTATTCAGTGGCATAAAGGACAGCAAGGTCCTGAAGTCTTTAGCTTACATTAACAGATTGGGGTACACTGGGGATAGAAGGGGACAGAGGAAAGACAGATAAGGCCTGGGGGACCTTATGAGGAAGTGTTGGGGCATATGATAAATCCCGGTAATCCCCCATCTCAGTTGAAAAATACAATTGCTGACTCTCATGTTATCAGAAGGGCAGCTAGGTAGCACAGTGGGTTGAGCACTAGGCCTGAAGTCAGGAAGACTGACCTTCAAGAGTTCAAATCTGGCCTCAGACACTTACTAACTGTGTGACCTTGGGCAAGTCATTTAACTCTGTTTTCCTCAGTTTCTTCATCTGTAAAATGAGCTGGAGAAGGAAACAGCAAACCACTCCAAGTATCTTTGTCCAGAAAATCCCAAATGGGGTCACAAAGACTAGGAGACAACCAAATAGCAACAACAAAAATATTATGCAAACCCTGTAAAACAGGGCAGTCTTGAAAAAGGAGGGAAACAAGGGGGTGGATGTCCTTCTGAGACCCAAACTTGTTTCCTCAACTATAAAATGGGCCTAATAATTTTTGCACTATCTAATTCAAGGGGTAATTATGAGGAAATAATTATTAAATGTGATCCATTAGTATTAATGTATGAAAGATATTCTTAAAACAAAACAAATATATATATATATATATATATATATCATGGGGGCAGCTAGGTGGTGTGATGAATAGAGCACCAGCCCTGGAATCAAGAGGACCTGAGTTCAAATTTGGCCTCAGACACTTAACACATACTAGCTGTGTGACTTTGGGCAAGTCACTTAACCCCAATTGCCTTGCCTTCCCCCTCTAAAAAAAATTATATATATATATATATATATATATATATATATATGTATGTATATATATATATGTTATCTAGCACAATGTAATAAGATGCTAATAGTTTCTTTTACTTCTCAGGTCTATCATTCTTTTATTGATCCATCTAAAGAAAAAACTCAGTAAGAATTTGAAAATTTACTTGTCTATAAAGAAGACTTGATAGTATGAATTGTGTCACTCAGAATCATATCTAGAGTAAATCATTTCCAAGGTTCTCCAAGTCCCATAAATGCTTTGGCTGATACAAGTGAAGCACGGTGCTCCAATGAGGAGTTACTCTACATAGGGGTCAACATGCCGCCATACTGTTGCAATTAACGGATTTTAAATCCACTGCAAAGCTTCTATAAACTGTAAGAACCACTTTATAGCATGTTAAAATTCAAAGCAGATTTTTCTTCAATGATTTTAGGAGAGAAAGGGCTTCCAAACAGTCTAAAGATAGTATATTTCTAGAAAATAAAGCTCTAAATAAATATGAGATTTTTGAAAAAAATCTAAGAGCATTAAAGATGAGAGTAGGAAGTGTCTTATCTTAAGTGCTTTCTAGCAGAACTAGGTTATGGTTTGAGTTTTTACTTTTTTTTCCTATAGCTATCATATGATTCTGTCATGTTAATATGAATATGAGCTAGACTTTTTCACAAATCCGGCTTGTAGAAAATCTTAGCAAGGCATATGCTAACACTGAGATTGACTTTTTTTTTCAACTCTACCCTTAACCTCTCTTGGGAAATAGCAAGGTAGAAAGCTTGATGTTTACAATCAGTTCCCATGCTTGAATATTGATCCCTCAATATGGCACCATGGTAGCTGCTAGTCTCTCCCGTCAGCCTCAACCAGAGCTGCTTCAGACTGCTTGCCCTCAAATTAAACATTTACTAGTCTGCCTTTTACAATCAATTTTTAAAATATGGTAATTTTATATAATTACTGTCTGGAGAAACAGCATAGTGTACTAGATAGAGAGCTGACCTCAAAGTTGCCTGTGACACATATTGGCTGTGTGACTCAGAGTGAAGACATTTAACCTCTCTAAGATTATAAGCTGCAGAGGTGCCTACCCACATTGATACAGGGTGTTTTGTCGTCCAGGAATTCCCCACATTATAGGTCTGGTCCCTATCCCTACGGTCTAGTGATTGATCTTGATCCAAGTGTCTGTTCTTTTAGATACTTGTTATTCTCATGGTTTGTTATTGGGCACAATAATTCCTTCAGGACACTTGGGGGCCCATGTAGTGAACTGCGGTGATTATTTATAGTAATTATAATTTCTTAGGAGTTGTTTGTATTCATTCTGATTGAACAACTACTTGTAAATACTAATAGTACTAATAACAAATTAAATACTGTATAGGTTTCATAGTCTTCCACAGGCTATCCAAATTAAAGATATTATTCCAAAAGTTTGCTTATTAGTCACTTGTTTGGAAATTGACCACATCTTCCCCATGGAAATCTTGTTATAAATCATGGTTAGCTTGCCATCGTTGATTTTATCTGTAAAGTACGTAAAAGAATACTAATTGCACTAGTCTGAATCCTGGATCTTGGGAATAGAGGACTATAAATTGTAAGAGTGCAGTCCAGTCCTTCTTTCCCTAGATTCAGAACTAGACCTAGAAAAATGGTGACACAATCAAATCATACCTTTAGCATCCCTTACCACCTTGTTTGCACCTCTCTCTCATCTCTCTCCCCTGGCTACCTCCCATTTATTAGATGTGTATCCCAAGAAAGGAAATAGAGAAGTCACAGACATTTAGTAAAATCTGCATCCTCTATCACCACTGCCTCACACTTTAGGGAATCATTCTGTTCTCCCCCTTGCTCACAGATGAGCACAAGAATATGGCCCATTGGCCAGAGTACTTCTATCTTTCCTAGCTACCTACATACATAGAACAATCTGCCCTAGCACAAGAACCAGTAACAAAAGCTACCAGAGAAGACAAATGAAACTCATACCAAAAGGCCAAGAGGGAGAGGAATTCCTAGAAGACCATGATTTACAGGGATTTTCCTCAAGGCTGCAGTTCAGAGGGATTTTAAAGCCAGCAAACATGACAATCATACTGCAAGTAACTCCCCCAGCAAGCAATCATCAGCAAAAGACCTTTGCCAACTTTTATGTCCTAAGTAGAAATTAGGTATCCATGAGAAATATGGTGAATGAATGACAACAGCTATGCTGTTATGGAAAACTGCCTCACCCTATGTGGGTCCAGTTCAACAGATGGGTTAACGCCTCTCACCCTTCCTGGATGTGCCCAGTGGAATTACTTGTAATACTCTGCTGTAGTACTCCAACCCAAGTCTGTACTGTCCCCAAAAAGTACTCCCTCTTCTAAAATTACCTTATTGCCACTTATCCCAATCAAACCTTCTATATCTTCAGCACACACTATCTCAATTGGGTGCAAAGCAAGTATGAACTTGCGGCATCAAAATTGTGGCCGATCTCTCTCCTTAACTCCCCCAGACTATTTGCCTGTTTGTTAAAAGAAGACCCTTATGAACCAAAGTGAATATCTATAGGTGGGATTTCAGGCAGCATGGGGAGAAGATTTGGAGGCAAAGGTGCAGCCACAAATGCAAAACCAGATCTGCTTAGGATTTTACTGCTGATATCCCCTCCTTTGAGGGGCTCCTGCTATTCCAGACTTCTTACTTTCCTCAACTTCTGAATGGTTCCCATGGAAGTAGCCATAGAAAAAATGTGAAGCTATTAAACATGTTGTCTCTGTACCAGTCAACTCTCCCCCTCTCCCCACCCCTACACACTTAGAAAGCCTGACTTTTGGCTTCCTTGGCTTCTCAGTAAGGTGCCTTACAAACACCTGTACTCTAAGGGGAGATTTGTGTCATAACCTTTTCAAACCTTTCCCCTCACTAAAATTTTCCTACCCTCTGTCCTGTTCCCTAGGACTCTGGTTGGGCATTAGTTAGTTATTCCTTGAATGCTTTTATTACTGGTGCTCCACCAAAGGCCTACCTTGATGCTTCTCAGAGGCTCGAGGTGATCTCTTGGTTTCTCAAAGGCTATATCAGAAGAACATAAATTCTCACAGGTCCTAGAAGCTGGAAAGGCTTCCATTAGGGGTCCAGTGAAAAAGGCAGTGTGTGGCAAAGGAAAGTACACTGGTTCCAGAGTCAGATAACATTCAATAAGTAGCTCTGCCACTAATTCCCTGTGAAACCTTGAACAATTTACCCAAACTTCAGATTCTTTACCATAAAAAGTAAGTGGACTAGAGGGCCCTTGAGATTCCTTCCAGCTCTTACTCCACTGACTACATGGGTATTATCTGATGACCAGCCTCACGTATTTCTAACCTGAACTAAGATTCAGAGGAGCTGAACCAAATGCTTGCTCACCAGGTGGTTTGTGCTAGTAGGGGAGGTGGGAAAACCACATAGGGCCAGGAAGAGTATCTAAAAGAATCAAAATGCACTCCATGGTGATGAAATGTAATATTATGACCCTATTAATAATATTATCACCCTAATGAAATATTAAAGTATCTTGCATGCTAAGGAGAACCATTTGTGTCTGGAGAAAAACCAAAGGACAAAGGCTTTATTTTTCATGCAATCATTATCAAAGAAAAAGGAATCCATATATGGAAAACTGTTCTTGGTTGAGACAATGTGGCATAATGGAAAGAATATTGACTCTGAAGTCAGAAAGCTTGGGTTCAAATCCCATCTCATACTTACTGCTTGTGTGACCTTTGACAAGTCACTCACCTCAGCCTCAATTCCTGAAAAATGAGAGATTTGGACTAGATTGTTTCAGTGATTTCTTCCAGCTCCAGAACTGTGGTCTTTTGTGAGGCTGTTGCCCAAAACACCTTCCTAAAAATTACACAATTGGGATAGGTTTAAAATTTCCTTCATAAATGTTATATTCCATTTTAATTTCAAAGAAACTTTGTGGTTTGGTGGAAGATGGGCAACCAAAGTAACTAGCATGTGTACCGGAAATCAGCACTATGTATCTCATTAAAACATTCCTCTTTGCTTAAGACAGCCAAATATAATAAAACCATAATGTAGGTGCAAAGTTTCCTGTCATTGGCTAGTAATAAATTCTGAAGTCATTGAGGACTCATGGAATTATAGTACTATAGTATTACAGATCTAATAACCCAGAGAAGGGTTTTCTTTAAATCTCCTTTAAGATGTCTGTTTAGGGGGCAGCCAGGTAGCACAGTGAGTAAGAGCATTGGCTCCAGTGTCGGGATGACCTGGAGATCAAATCCCAGGCTCAGACACTTAGCACCCACCCAGAAACACCTGGCCGTGTAACCTTGAGCAAGTTACTTAACCCCAATTGCTTAGGGGCAGCCAGGTGGCTCAGCGAGTAGAAGCACCGGCTCCAGTGTTGGGATGACCTGGATCAAATCTGGGTTCAGATACTCAGCACCACATCTGGAAATAACTGGCCATGTAGCCTTGAGCAAGTTACTTAACCCCAATTGCTTTTAAAAAAAAAAAGATGTATGTTTAGTGTAGTTATAATTTATGTTCTTTTAAACTTGTAAGCTCCTTAAGGACAGGGACTGTCTTTTGCTTCTTTTTGTATCACCAGATCTTAGAACAGTTCCTGGCACATATAGGTTCTAAATATATATAGATTGATTATTGTACTAACAGAACCCAGATATAGATGTATATCAAGTGAATGAATGGTGTGCTTATTCCATACATGTTTATGCTCATTGGCATTGACTGGGAAGGGTGGGTAGGAGGCAGAGGCTAAAAGACAGACTAGAAAAAAATCTAGAGAAAGAAACAGTACTACAATTTCCTCTCAACCACCCCCTCTTCAGCCAATCTGCCTAAAAACACACGTAGTTTTATGGAGGAGGCAAAGATCTTTCTTTTTCCCATTCATTTCTTTTATTATTTTTTGGAGGGGCAATTGGGGTTAAGTGACTTGCCCAAGATCACATGGCTATTAAGTGTTAAGTGTCTGAGGCCAGATTTGAACTCAGGTCCTCCTGATTCCAGGGCTGGTGCTCTATTCACTCCATTCATTTCTTTTTTTTTTTTTTTGCTTTTTTTTTTCAGAGGGCAATTGGGGTTGTGACTTGCCCAAGGTCACATGGCTAGTATTTGTGTTAAGTGTCTGAGGCCGAATTTGAACTCAGGCCCTCCTGACTCCAGGGCCTGTGCTCTATTCACTGCACCACCTAGCCGCCCCACTCCATTCATCTCTTGATCATGTGTTGAGCAGGGCAGGCAGCTCAGAGCAGAGGACAGAGCCAGTCTCAGAATCAGGGAGACCTGGGTTTATGATCCACCTCTGACATATACTTGCTGTGTGTCCCTAGGTAAGTCACTTAGACCCAAACAGTTCTATCAAACCATAAGTTGCAGCTCTGCATTGGCATAACTCCCTTTTTGGGAGTCCCCTATGTCAATGGAATCACAGGTCTGTTTCAAAAATAAGATTTTTGTCCCTACCCTCAAGAAGGTTACGTTTTAATGGGAGACGATATCACACAAAAGCAAGTTAAAAGGAGCAGGGAGTAGGGAGTAATAAAAGGGTAAAAAAATCCAGAGTCTCTGGAGTAGACCCAGGAGAGAAGTGATCTGTGGCTGGCCTGGATCCTACCTCAAAGAGAGGGTCAAGGCAGAAACTAATCAATGAGAGGAGGAGGCTGCAGGAAAAGATACATGTCCAGGAAGAAGGTGTCTGGTATAGAGTTGGAGGTTCTAGAGAGTCAGGAAAAGAACCTATACTCTCTAGGATCGAAATTAAATTACTTGTTTAGCTTTTCAATTCCTTAAAACCTTTGCTCCACAATTTGGAACTATTCCCAAAAGGGTATAAAAAAATGTGCATACACTTTCACCCAGCAATACCTCCTCTAGGATTGTAATCCAAAGAGATCATACAAATGGGAAAAGGACCCACATGGACAAAAATATTTATAGCAGCTCTTTTTGTGGTGACAAAGAACTGGAAAATTAAGGTGATGTCCTTCAATTGGGGAATGGGTGAACAAGTCATGGTATATGAATACAATGGAATACTATTGTGCTATAAGAAACGATAAGTAGGCAGACTTCAGAAAAACCTGGAAACACTTATGTGAACTGATGATGAGTGAGGGAAGCAAAACCAGGAGAACATTGTACACAATTATAATCACATTGTGTGATGACTAACTTTGATAGACTTGGGCTCTTCTCAGCAATGCAAGGTTCTAAGATGACTCCAGAAGGCTCTTGAAGGAAAATGTCATTCACATCCAGAGAAAGAATTACAGAGTCTGAATGCAGATCAAAGCATACTATTTGCTCTCTCTCTCTCTCTTTTTTTTTGTTTTGTTTTCATTCCATTGGTTATAATTCTTCTTTACAACATGACTAATGTAAAAATATGTTTAATATGAATGTATATGTAGAGCCTATATCAGAGTGCATGCCGTCTTGCCGAGGTGGGAGGGGAGAGAAGGGGAGAAAATTTAAAACTCAAAGGCTTGTGGAACTCAGTGTTGTAAACTAAAAATAATTCATTAAAAAAAACCTATCTCCAACCTATCTTTCCAGACTCATTGGACATTAAACCCTTCTGCACTCTATGATCTAACACTAACCCCATCTCCTGTCTCCATGCCTTTGTGCCAGTCATTCCCTCATCCTTGAAACATCTTCCATCTCCACTTTAATCTCAAAAAGTCAGTCCCTTTCTTCCTTCAAGATGCAGCTCAAGAACAAACTTCTTCCTCAAGTCTTTCCTGATTCCTACAATTTCTGATGCTCATTCCCTCAAACTCCCTTGAATTTGTATTTGTATGTATTTATTCATTTTTTATTTATTCTGTATAAACCCATATGCATAGGCATCCTCCTCCTTGGAATGTAAGTTCCTTGCACGTAGGAATTGTTTCATTCTTCATAGTTGTATTTCTTTCATTTAGCAAAGTGCCTAGCTGATAGCAGACACCAATTAAATGTTTTTTGATTGATCAATTGACTTTATTCTATAGTTAATGAGAATGCACAGAAGGTTTTAAAGACGGGAATGGAATAACATGATCAAAACCTTACTTTAATGAGATTAATCAGATGTCAACATAGAAGATTAATTTGAAAGAGAAATTGGAATTGGGGGACTCAAAAGGAGGTGGGGGGAGAGATTAAATGAGCCATTTTGGTTAATGATCCTATGCCTCAAGTTCCTTCTGTTTGCCTTTTCCTTCTCGTTCCTTTCTATAGATCCTCATAATTTCACATCTGTATTATTGGAATGTTACCTATGGATATCCCCTTTACATAACACCCCATCTCTTTTCTCAGTGCCTTTTGGAGGTTGTCCCCCATATCTGGAATATATTCCTTTCTGGCCTCTTAGAATCCCTAGTACCCTTCAAGGTACAACTCAGGTACCACCTCCAATATGGGATCTTCCTGATCTGTCAACTGCTATGATTATCTTGCTTTCCTGAAGTTGCTTTGCTTATATTTTGTTTTTGCTTATCCCCATACATATTGGTATCACAAAATGGAGCATAATCTCATTAAAGGCCTGGACATATTTTCCTTTTGTCCTTGAATTTGTAGGACTGTGTAGGTAGTGTTTTATATTTGTAGGTACAGTGTCTTATATATGTTAATGGTTTAATGAATGTTTCTTGAATCGACTTATTGGTTGTTTTCCCCCTTGCTATCTAAAACCACTCATTGGAAGCATCTAAACCAGGCCTGTTCCACCTGCCCTCATGCCTCATATTGAGCACTATGAAGATACCAAGGAATGCAAGATAGGATTGTTGTCCTCAAGGAATTTACAATGTAGTTGGCCACAAGATTCATGGACACATAAAAAGATTTTAACCTAAAACACTATTTGATAAGTGCTAAGTCTTATAGATGTCATAGATGTTCAAAGGAATTAGCCATCTCCCTATCCTCTTCAAAAACCTTTGAGACCAGAAAATTTCTTGATAATTAGGGGGAAAAACTCTTTAGTTACTCATATTTGTTACTCAATGACTAAATCAGTTTGGAATAAGTTTCTGGGGTTCCCAACCTTTGATTTTCTCCAAATACCCACAGGCTAATGTATTATTCCAAATTTTTTTTAATTATCTTGGGAGGGATCAATTATAGACACACATGATGAAATTAAGAAACCTCTTGTGATAACTAAAATGGAAAAGAAAAATCTATCATTTGATAGCAATTAGCTTTTTATCCATTATCATATCCCCACTAGAATGGAAAACAAATAGGCAGTGCTCCTGAATCTCATAACACCAGCTTGCCATAACAAAGGACTCATAGTGGGTAATTAAGTAGAAAATATCTGATGGCAGATATTGAATCTCCACAATTTAAGGTGCTTTATTTATCTTTCCCACTCCCCAGAACCTTCTGCGGGAATATGAAATTAAATGGGCTGTTTTATTCCTGAATCATTATATTTAATAAATGCCTTTTATAATATCACTTAACCCATAAAGTCATTCCAGTGAACACCTACTTCGTGGTTCAGTGGACATTTCTGACTAGAAACTCAGAGTCCGTGAATTAAAATCCTTTGGATTGTTCTGTGGCCTTGAGGAGTCACCTTGTCTTCTTCTTGTTGGAAGTATGAGTTACTCAGACCATAAGGAAAGAATCTTTCCATGGAATTTCAGGATAAATAAAGAGCTTGGGTTAGGGGTGACATTTTTCTTAACAGAAAAGACACTAGTGAGGTCATGTAGCAAGGACAATAGATAAAATTACATTGACTTCTAAACTTGAGTCCATCAATAAATCAAGCATTTATTAAAAGCTTGATTGCATCAGGTACTGTGTGAGGTACTAGAATTAGAAAAATATAAATGAAAGAATTTCTGCTCTCAAGGGGCCTACCTTCTAAGAAACAACATGTACACATATAAACATAAATGAAATGTAGAAAAAATAAATTCAATCCTATCAGCCTGCATATTGCTGAAAAATCAGTGATATAAGTCAATTGTTTAATGAAGTTTGTAGAAAAAAAGTGGATATTTCCATCACAGGGTTCTTTCAACTCTATTGTTTGAGAGGTATATTCTGATCATGTGGAACTGAGGAAGTCCAGCAAATGAAAGATGAATGAGAAAAGGAAAGAGAGGGGGTCAGAACCCAGGAACTCACATGTTATAAAAGACTATTTCAGTCAAACAAATCCCCTCTCACCCTCACACCCAATACAACTAAACTCCAGTGCTTGGTGAATAAGGAACCCTTGTTCAGTCATCCAATCACAAGTGCCTGGTATTTGCTCTGTGACGAAGAAAACATTCCTTTCCTTAGAAACACTTTAATCTCATGGGGGGGAAACTTTTTAATTTTATATAATCAAAATTATCCATTTAAATGTCTTTAAAATATATAAGTAACAAATAGAGAACATATTTTAAGATAAAGGAATAGAAAGAAGGTGGGAAACCTCAAATTGCTTCTGATTTTTCTCTCTTATGTCTAGGTAACTTGTTATTTACAAGCCCTGGGGATGAGGCTCAAGTCAGTGAGGCTGAAACTCAGAAAATAATTTCAACTGGGGTAGGCTGTTATATACATACACACATACATACATACATACATACATACATACATACATACATACTCACAGCATTCAGAATGGAACCACTAAGTGAAAAAGGATTAGAGCTACTAAGCAGCTGTGAAAAATGTTTGGAATATGTCTTGTGGATCATGGCCTTCTTTACTATACACTTGGACTGTTGGAATAACCCCCTTTCAAATCATGCTGCCTCTACTTTCTCTTCATAACACTCCCAGAATGTATGTCATTCCTCTGCTCAAAAATAGTACATGGTTCCCTATTGACTACTTCACAAAGTACAAACTCCATTGCCTGGCATTTGAGGCCATCTACACGACCTTTCACCTCCCTTCCTTTATAGTCTTATCACATCATCCATTCAAACTATACAACTGTCACCCCCTAAACATGTTCTGTATTATGCTGTTTCTCTGCCTTTGCTCATGATATTCCCTCTTCCTGGAATAGCCTCTCCCCACCTCTTCACTTGCCTAATTCCTACTCATCCTTTTAAGCTCAAAGCACATGCCACTTATTCAAGATAGCCGTCCCTTCTCCACCTCATTAGGTCTGGTATAGTACTTTGTTTTATAATACATTTATGTAATAATGATATTCTATTTTTCAGTGTTTGCATCATCCCCCTACTAAATGATTAGTTCTTTAAGATCAGAGACTTTGTCTAAACTAAAGGTTGTATGTTCCCACCTAGAACAGTGTTCTGCCCAGAGTAGGCATTTAATATATATTGCTGAAAGGACAAGAAATCCTTCCATGGCATCTTAGACACCTGGCCATTCAGCCACCACTTAAAGACCTTTAATGATGGAGAATCCACTGCTAACTGAAGCAGCTAATCCTATTTTAGGTCCAGTGAAATTGTTCTTTATCCTGAATCAAAATCTACCACCTATCCTTTTCTTTCAATAAATTCTGAGCTAATCAATATTCAGTGTAGCAAATGATAGGGACCCAACCTATGATTATTTGTTTAGGGAACTCCCAAGTAAGGAAACCCCTCTGCCAATATCTGAAGTTTCCCTGCTACTTAGTCTTGGAGAGTTACCTAGAGCACTGAGAAGATTAAATGACTTGTCCAGGGTCACACTAGCAGTATATATCATAAACCTAGGTCTTTCTATCTCAGATGCCAGTTAGTTCTTTATACTACCCTATCCCTGTCTCTATCACACTGCCACTTGGGGCAATGGGTACTAAGTGATAACAGTCTTGAAATACTTCATTTCCCTTTCACTCTTCTGCAATTAAATTCAATAAACATTTTTATCAAATATATTTTAAATACAGAACGCTATGATGACCCCCTTTTCTACTCTTATGCAGGGTTGTTCAGTGGATAGAATTCTGGGCCTGAGTCAGGAAGACCTGAGTTCAAATACGGCACTAGACACTTACTAGTTGTATAACCCTGGGCAAGGCACTTAATCTGTGTTTGCCTCAGTTTCCTCATCTATAAAATAGGGAAAATATCTCCCAAGGTTGTTGTGAGGATCAAATGAGAAAATAGTTGTAAAATTCTTCACACATAGTAATTGCCATATAAATGTTAGCTATCCTTTATTAGTGGTAGTATTACTGTTGTATAGTAGGGGAATGAAGCACATAAATTAAAACTCTTTTTTTCTTCCTATATATATCTATCTCTCCCCACCCCTCCATTCCTCTCATTCTTTCTTTCTCTATATGCTTTAATAGACTATAATGTAGAAATGAACATTCAGAAAATATTCAGAGTACTTAAACTGGAATTGTTACTTTATTATATGGGTATAATAATAGCACCTACTTTACAATGTTGTGAGGATCAAGTGAGATAACATAGGTAAAGCATTTTATAAACTTTGAAATGTGTAAAATGCTAGCTATTAGATATTGTGTGAAATAAGACATACCGATGTATGATATAGTTATGCATGGCAGCCTGTTATAGACAAATCATTATTCAATATTCCTGGAGAAATGTTGAGATTAGTTGGAAAAAGTGTGGATTTTCCACTGCTGATCCCTAGAGCACTGTGAGGGTTTCAGATTAGGAAGGGAGGCAAACTGTAGGGATATTTACTGATTCTTCTCTTCATTTTCCATTTAAAAACTGTTGCAGTGATTGGTAGAGGGACCAAGGAAGTGTAGAAGCATACCAGCATTCCTTCAGAGCTTCCTGCTTAAGGACTTTTCTAATCTTTGATGCTGACCAGCTCCTCACTAATACCCCTCCCCATTTTTGATGCTCTCTATTTATTGAAATTATTGTGTATTATTTTCTCTATATTTTGCATTTCTGTTCAGTGTGTATGTATCCATACAGTAGAATGTTAAGCTCCTTGAGAGCAGATACTCTTAACATTTCTACACCCTCAGAACCTAGAATAGTGTGCTTTATACATAGCAACCTTTAAATCAATGCTTGTTGAATTGAATTGAGAGGAGGCAAAAAAGCAGGGGTAACATTCATAACAATAGCCTTAGGGACATAGAGTTCTTGGTCAATCCATTCCAATCACCTCCTGTA
>NW_027186296.1:24262082-24279446 GCF_028583685.1 Petaurus breviceps papuanus
ATTTCCTATTGAAGGCTATTGAATCAGAAGTAAAAAGTAATCAATGATAAACCATGTACAAAAGCAGCAAATTTTTTTTCCTACTTGGAAAAACATACATATTCAATTCATCTGATTTTTAAAATAAAGTATCTTTTACTTTTTCTGTAAGACTAGCCCACTCTCTTTTCCTATCATTGATTTCCCAGATAACATCCTGTACCTCCTCATGCATAATTCATTACTAAAGTGTTATACCTTACCCTAACCCACTTAGCATCTCTTCATTGTCCTTTGAGTAGCTTCAGTTAAATCTCTGTAGACTATGATAATCCATAACTTATCCTGATCCTCTAGTTCTTAAGATCTTTTGGACCCTGACTCTCATTTGCTGTATCCAGTGGTGTTATGGTAAATGTTTAATAATAGGCCCTCTGGGGGGCAAGGGAGGAAGAATATACATGATATACTTTTAACTTTAATCTGACAACATTTTCTCCACAATTATCTTAAGCCTAGACAATCAACAAAATGATAAATCACACCATGATTTGTAGCATTTGCTGATTTCTAAAGTGTAAATGCCCACAATGAAAATATAATAATGGGCTCTTACAAACTATTATATTATGAACTAGCACCAGCACACCCCTCCAAATAGTACGAAATGTAAAAGAATCGTGTTAAAATGCAAAAAGAGTACAGGGTCACCTATGTACAGCACAGTACTTGGCTCTTAATAAATGCTTGTTGAATAATGTAAAAGAAGCAGGGGGCAAATTAGAATTGTGATTTTCTTTGAAAGGGAAGGAAAGGAGTCTGAAGACACAATGGCTAGAAAACTACATGACTGTGGGGTTTACTGTCCACTGGAATCAGCATTCGAACCTCCCCTGTCCCAGCCTATGATCCCCCAATAGAAGAACACTACCTACTGCCCTTAATTTCCAATCCAGAGCTCTATCTTCTCTGTCATTTTGTCATGTGCCAGTGTTGGACATCCTTCTTTTAGGAATGGGAAAATGAGTCCAGAGGGTGAAATGAAGATACACAGTGCTCAAACTGAAACTATATATCACATCATTATTCAGGACACCCTTTGACATTCTCCACAAGCTGGCTCGGGAACAGTAGAGGATCAAACTGCAGGCATACTGAGATACCTAAGGAACCCTCTCACCACAGGTGCCTCTGATGGCCTCCCATTAAATGTCAGCCAGTTGTGTGTACTAGATCACAAACTTTCCCTGTTCTTTCCAGCAGGCTCTACCACTGGTCCACACTCTGAGTGTTATCTTATCCTTCTATCCTGAACTCAACTGTACTGTGTCCAGTACATACAAAGTCAGGGTCAGGGTGTCTGATGACTACACCAGTTCAGCACTGGTTTTCTGCCCATTTATTGCTCTGGTACTAAGAGACTTGCCATTGGATGCAAACCAATACACTAGTATATGTATCTTGGCAAGGTGCTTTGCTTGTAGAGATACATAATAAAATGGTCCTGGAATTTAGTAGGAGGAAGAGATCAGACTAGACAGAATTTGGGAAACAGCATGGTGTTTTTAATGACCCCAATCTGCCCAGTGCTACAAAAGCCATCTAATTAATGCCAATGTCTTCTTGGTCATATTACATGGCTGTAAATCACAGAACAAAAATGATAATAAAAGAACAATAATTACAAACTTAGAAGAAATAGAACGACAGATGGTGATATGTACAAAAATATTTATAGCTGCTCTTTTTGTTTAAACAAAGAACTAGAAACTAAGTAAGTATCTTTAAATTGGAGCATGGCTAACCCAATGGTGGAAAGTAGATGGAATAGAATGCTATCGTGCTATAAGAAATGATAAAAGGGATGGTTTCAGAGAAATGTGGAAAGATGAATGATACAGTTCAGTGAGCAAACCCAGGAGAACAATCTACACAATAAAAACAACAGTGTAAAATAAAATAACTTTGAAATAACAACAATTAACCACAATTCCAAAGGATGCATGATGAAGCATGTTTCCTATTCCCTGAGAAGTGATAGACTCAAGCTGCAGAATGAAACATACATTTTTAGACACCATCAATGTGAGCGTTTGTTTTGCTTGGCTATGTATGTTTGTAGTAAAGGTTTCTTTTTTGCTTTTTAATTTGTGAGGGAAAGTTGGAACACAGAAGGAAGGGTGGTAAGCAAAAGGTTGTCAAGAAAAAAAAGGTCATTGGAGTATTTTTTAATGCATAGAAGAAAATAGATGGAAAGCCAGAATAAATCGCAAAAAAGATTGGAAATTGCATGCTGAATTTAGTATACACTTTAAAAAACACACTGTCCATAATAGAGATTTTCAGTTCTGCATACATAGTGTTAATTGTGTATATAGAAGGGTTCTTTTCACTGTTACTGTTTGTTAAATTCAGAATTAAAAAAAAATTAAAAGAAAGACATATGCCAGACACAATTGGGCTGTAGATAAAATGTAGAAGTAAAAGCTAACACTAAGGACCTTTTTTGTAATACTTATCAAATTCTGTCCAATATTGTAACTATTTGTATGCATAACTTATATTCCTTACTATACTATAAGCTCTTGCAGGGCAAGAACCATGTCTTAATTCATCTTTTTATCCTCACGCAATTCTAGCACAGTAGCTTTACGCATGGGAGAAATTCAGCAAATATGTGTTGAATTAAAATGATGTTGGCAAGGAGGACTCCTTCTACTGTCTCAGATTGAGTGGTCTGGCATATTCTTTTCCAAAGAAACAATTCTACAGCCTTAGCTATAAATTCCAAGGACCTCCCAAATGTGAAAAGTAGGGATTTGCTTTCTAGTATATAATTGCAAACCCTTCTGCAGGTATCCATCCCATCAAAGGCTCTCCCCTACTACGTTCTAACACCATTTACTCTTTGCATCTCTCCCTTTTATGTGTGCTTTGTGCTTGCTTAGTAATTAGTTACAAGACTTCCCCTTTCTTATCCTCCTTTCTGTTCAGTGGATTTAAGACTCTCCTGCTATAGCTGCTCAGAATATGTGTGCTTCTCTGTCAGTAGAGGCAGCCAAGGGGAGTCCCTGAAGTACCATGTTCCAAGGATGACGAGGACAGGATTTTGGCTAATTTCATGTTGAATACCTGGCTGGAGGAGCACAGACAGCAGTTTAAGTTATACACCCCTTTAATTGATGCAATTTTCTCCTATCCCCTAAGCCCTGCTGCCATTTCAACCAGTTATCTAATTGTTTTCTGAGTGTGTGTTTTCTCTTCTGAAATAGAGAGCAAACTCCCAGAGAGCAGGAACAAATTCTTTGTGATTGTTTTGTACCTTTCATAGTACCTCTAACAATCCTAAGAATTTTTTTTTGGTTGTATGTGATGGTAGGTAGGCAGACCTGATACATCATAGATGTAAGAAACTCCCATTAAATTCCCTCTACCAAAACCAATTAAGTGTTCTGCAATTTATAGTCATTACATATTGTTTCAGGATACCAGGAAGTTAAGTAACTTGCTGAGGATCGATCACATAGCCATAATATGTCAGAAGTGAAATTTGAACCCAGTATCTCTGATTCCAAGGCCAGCCATGTTGCCTTAGTAAATGTTGGGAATATAACAGCTATTTAATAAATATTGGGGGCAAGGTGGGTTGCATGTCCTATTCTGTCCCTCTTTGTTAGGAATAGAAATTCTGGCTTTGTTCCTCAAATCTGAAAAATGATATCCCCCTCCCCTGCCCAAGTTACATAATTCACAGAATCTCAGACGTATCAAGAATCAAATGGTATCTGAACAGGAAAAAAGTAAAAGAACTTTTAACTATCAAATGAAGTTTTGATCACATACCAAATTCATTTTCTTTTCTTTTATCTAATTTCCATTTTAATGTCTCCAAAACCATAAAATAATTTTTCATTAAGAAATTATTTCTGTGCCAATTAACACCTTAAATTGTGATTAAACATTTACAAATGAAATGTCTCTCCTGAGAAGGAGAACCATCTGGGGGGACATATCAATCCTGCTAACACCTGGAGGTGTATAATGTATGCCACTTCATTATCTAAATTTAAAGTGTTTTTATTCATCTACATTTTCCAAACAGTGCTGAGTATGTAGTAGTCACTTTAAAAATGCTAATGGAATTGTATATAGACCTACCTCTCTAGCCACTAGTGCCAACCCCCCCAAAAATACCTCGTATTATTTTGTATAGATTAATACTTGTCCGTGCTGTCTCCTGATAGAATGCAAGTCCCTTGAGGCGATTCTTAGCATCTGTAAAAGCACTTTAAGATTACTACTTTTGATTCTCACAACCACCCTGCAGTTTTGTTGTTGTTGTCTACCTGTGTCTGACTCTTCGAGGTCAAATTTGGGGTTTTCTTGCAAAGATTTGCAGAGCGTTTTACTATATGCCAGAACTTGTACTTAGGGCTATATGTATTATCTCATTTGATCCTGGGAGGTAGGTGCTGTTATTATCCGCATTTTACAGATGAGGAAACTAAGGCAAACAGAAGTTAAATGACTTGCCCAGGAAGTTAGTGTCTGAGGCATTTGAATCTGGGTCATCCAGACTCCAGGCTGCACTCTGTGCACTATGGTGCCACCTAGTGACCTCAACATGTCCAAATCTTTCTTTCCTTTGACTCTCATATTCTGCTTTTCAATCATACTGATTTAGGTTGTTTCCTTTCTATTGATCGTAATTTTCTTACAAGTAGGAATTGTGCCATTTGTCATTTTTTGTATTCCCTCTTTTGTATTGCCTCAATGCACAGTATACCTTGAACATAGTATTCATTCAATGCTTAATAGTTACATAGAGAATTTCTATTTCAATTGTAAGCTAACAGCAGCAAATCCTTAAGTTCAAAGAATCATAAATTTATAGCTTGGAAGGATTGTAGAGGCCATAGAGTCCAACCCCATAATTTTGTCAATGAGAAAGCAGACAGACAATTTAAGGACTTGCCCAGGATCACAAAGTTAGTAAAAGTCTCAGGAAGGATTGGAACCTAGGACTTTCTGATTCCAACTCCAGTGCCCTCTCTATTATGCCATGCTGCTTCTCAGTTAATAGTTTTATTATTCTTTGACCAGTAGTCTAAAAGAAAATTGTATTAGCCAAAAGAAAAAAATTCAGGAAACCATGTTTTTCACTAAAAATTACCCACATTTGTGATTTTCAGCTTAGATCATGCATACATTTTATAAATTAAATATTCTTCCACCCAAAGCACTGTGTAGACTTCCAAACTTTAGATTTTAAGTTTTTCAGTGATTGTGTACCAATTCTTTATTCCAGAATTTCATGCCAATGTCACACAGAGATTTTTTTTTAAAGATTCGATTCTAGAAACCACTCGTTTCTTTAGAACATACAAAAATTATCACATCAACTAGTTGGTATAGTTTATAGTACCTCTTTGTTAAAGCCAAATTATTCAGAGAAATTGATGAAGTGATAAAGGGTCTGATTTGTAATGCTTCCACCGAGGGTTTTGCAGTCTTTGCCAAATGGCTGCTTACTGTAGCAGAAATGATTAACTGGGGGGCCAAGTGGTAGGCTGCTGTTTTTCCTTCAAACCAGCCACATAGAGAAATACAATAAAAGGCACCTGCTGATTTTATCAGAAATAACAGATACAGAAAAACTGATGATCCTCAATTTGCACATATCATTTAGTACAGTTCCATGCTGCATATTTAATAAATTAAGGCAGTGCTCTATTTACATTTCTGGATATCTCACACATGTGCATTTTTAAGCTCCCCCACTGGGTGCCATCTTGCCTATATCATAGCTTACAGCTACAAAAAGAAAAAAACCCACAACACATACCAAAGATCCCTATAGGGTTCTTTCCAATGAAATGGGGTTCAATCTGTGGTTGCATTTGTTATATTTATACTTTTAACATAAAATCATAAAGGTTGATGGTTCATTTAAGTAAATACTAATGTGGAAACAGTACAGGAAAATTCTATGTCCATAGACTGTCTGGAGACAAAGGCAAAAAAAAATGTTCCTTTAAGTGAATTTTTGGATTCTGTCCTGGATCCATCATTTTTCCCCCATGGGAACATATCTCCAAAATTGTGATGGATATCATGAACCAAATGATATCTTAGATTCCCATGTAAAAATTCCCATCTTAAATTCCCAGATTTGCTTAAACACACATATATATATATAGACTTATATTTTGCTAATATGGCTAGACCTTTTAAACTAAAATTCATAATCTAATGTTCATAAACAGTGAGCAGCTATCTGGTAATAACCCTACCTCATATTTGTAAAGCAATTTTAAAATGCTTTCATATCTCTTTTCTCTTTGGAACAACATCACAATGAAGATACCCTAGAGTAGTGGAGAAAGCACTAGATTTGGAGTAAGACCCAGCATCACATCCAATCTTTCATACCTACTAGCTCTGTGACCCTGGGCAAGTCATCTGGGAAATGAGGAAAATGCCTCCCAGCAGTCTTGTGAGGTTCTCGTGATATAAAGTATGTAAAGCACTTTGTAAGCTTCTTTGAGTCTCAGATTCCTTATCAATGAAATAGCATTTGCTCTTGTGCATCCTTCATTTTTGAAGGGAACCAATGACATCATGGAGGTGATATCTTGGACTCCCACTTGAATTGGATTAAAGTGAGGCAGAGTTTCACAAAGTTGTCAGCCTCACTTTCTCTTCCAGAGTCATCAAAGTCCAGTGACAGGACAAAAGTCAGGATCACTGATGATGTAGATGACCTTGGCATCTTTGATGTCTCACTTTAAGCAATCCCTAGTACCTGCTTCAGCCGCCTTCACAGCTGTAGAAACAACTTGTTCTCATCTACCCCTCAGCTAGGGGGAAGTCTTCACATGTTGGGGGTAGACATCCCCCTATTTCACCAATGGGTCTGGGGCCTGACAGTTACCCTCAAGCTGGTTTAGCCTGTCTGCCAAGATGCTTTTACCTGGGTGAGGCCTCTGCATGTGCATCACAGGTAAGAGTTGGGTGATAGGTAGAAACCAGAGATGGATGAGCAGCCCTGCAAGGGCTTGGCAAGCCCTCACAGCAGAGACGCTAGTCCTCCTGAACACCCCATACACCCCAGTTAGCATTTATATAGCAATTTTAGGCTGGCAAAGAGCTTTATAAATAGACTCTCACTTTACCTTAGCAATAGCCCTCGTGCTTTTGATATCCCCATTTTAGAGCTGAGGAAATTAAGGCAAATTAAGGTTAAGTGATTTGCTCAGGGTCACTCAGATAGTAAGTGTCTGGATTTATATTCAGGTCTTCCCAATTGCAGTTTCAGAGCTTTATCAACTATACCACCTAGCTCCCTATTCCCAGACTTGTTATGAGATTTAAATGAAATAATATATGCAAAAGACTTTGTAAGCTTTAAAGCACTGCCCCCATCTAAGACAAGTGTGTGATTTACTGCAGAGAAAACTAGGAAACAGAAAAGTGAATAACTAATAACAAGTTAGATGCATAGATGGGACCAAAACCCAGACCTTCCTGACTTTTGCCATTATGCTATGACAAGTTAATGAAACCTTGTCAAATGAACATTTTAAAACCAAAGACCACAGCAGTAGGTTGAGGGCCTGAGAATTAGTAGGTGCTGTCATTTTGCTTGATCTAATTATTCTCAAATTTAGTGAAGTTGAAAATCAAGGTTGAGATACTTATAAGAAAGGATAAATGAAAAAAACAGGACATGCAAAGTGAAACATTCTACACTGGTTTGTTTGGGTTTTTTGAAATCATGATGACTTCATAATAAACAATAAACATCATTATTACTGAAGGAATAATGATAATTAACTAAATTGAATCCAACAAAAATTTGTATAGCACTTGTTATTCAAAGGTACAAGGCCAACCACTGGGGGTGTGATGGGATGGGACTACCAAGAATTAGTCAGTGATCCTGCCCTCATGCAGCTTGCAATCTAGGAAAGGAGATAAAACCCATAAAAATAATTCTAAAAAGTGATAGAATGGGAAAATGCAATAGCTCAAAGTGCCCAATAAGATTGTACATGAAAACTGTGATTCTCAGGACAGTTAAACTTGGTCATTCTACAACCAATGCTAAACCACATTCAGGTTTCTAGTGTCATTTCTAAAAGGAGCTCATCATTTACCAGGTACAACTGCATGGTTTCCTTCTAGAAAGTTGATTGTTTCTGTAACAGTTTCTTTGCCTGAGACTTTTCCTTTTTCTATGAGGCATCATGGACTTGAATTCAGAAAACCCTAGGTTCAGATCATGCCTCAGACACTGTGACTCCAGGCCAGTCACTTAATCTCTTTGAGAAAGAGTCTCATTTATAAAGTACATTGGACTCACCTTTTCTTCTAGCTTTAAATCTGTTTCCACTCCTCACTCTCATGGCTGGAGCACTGAGAAAAACTGAAATGTCCTTACCACCACTCGACCACCCCATTTGCTTCCTCAGGGTGCAACCGGTACTGATGGAGTGATGGGACCTCGACCCCTAAAAGGGAAAGACCATGTCTTTGAAAGAAACCCAGTCCCTGAATTTTCCCACACATTTCAGCAGCCCATATCACTGGCATCTAGTCCAAGGCATCTGGCCCATCCCAGCCCACATAGATACTTGGCAGTCCTTTCATGTTACTCTTGACCTACCCCAAGTTATTTACTGCTCCTTAATCCATCCAGATCTATTCACTGCCCTTTTTGAATATAAGCATCAGTCACCTCCATTAAGTTACAGATTCACTAGGAATCTAGTCTGCTTCTCTTGGTGTTACAATGAACCTTGCCACTTGACTGGAAGGTTTGAGTGCATGAATTCATCAGGTAGATACGACCCTGTACCCTGACATTTTTGGGGTTTCCAGCAACCCCAGGCTGCATCAGTGCCTGTTCCTAATTGTGCTTTTTAAAAATTCTGTTAAGGACTGAATTTGACTAATTATATTTCTCCTAAATACCCATAGTTAACCTTGCCCTTTGTATCTCTGCATATCCTTTTGTTCACAGCATGTTGTTATTGGAAGAGATCTGAGAGTCCCATAGGAGGGATTATCTTTTCCCAGATTAGGGCTAGGATTCCCAACCACCTAGTCCATTGTTAGAGCTTTGTTGCATAATTGGAGTTATATTGGAATTATACATGAATGGATGAAAGATTTTTTTCTGATTCATTCTCATTAATTCACAAGGAATACCAGCTAAAGAAGACTGTGACCTTTATTGCTTAAAGAGAGCCCACCCCTGTGGAATCACTGATGATGGATACATTAACAGCATTTTAGAGGATAAATTTGACCTATAGTGAGAGATCTCTATAATTGTGAGCTTTCTAGTAGAATGAATAGTTAAATTTCCCTCATGCTCACATTAGCCCACATTAGGAGTGAGAGAAATGATTATTAAATAACCAACTGTTAATATTGGGTAGATCCAGGATTTTTTCCCTTCCTAATTTAAAGATTAGGTCAAGGCTCATGTTATGGAATACTGATGTGCTATAAGAAACGAGGAGTAGATGGACTTCATATTTACCTGGAGATGATTATACAAACTGATGCTGAGTGAGAAGAGTAGAACCAGGAGAAATTTGTACACAATTACAAACACAATGTATGTGTGATGGCCAACTTTGATAGACTGGACTCTTCTCAGCAATGCAGTGATATAAGTCAATCCCAAAAGACTCATGATGGAGAGAAATATGTGCATCCAGAGAAAGAACTAGAAAGAACTAAGTTTATATCCAGGTGGAAGCAAAATACCTGATCTTTTTCCTTCTCTTATTTGGTTTTATGTCCTCTTTACCATTTTTCACTACAGCTGGTACAATCTGTCTTTATAACCCGACTAATGTATAATGTGAAAGTATTTACAGATCCTATACTTGACTATATGCCACCATGGGGGGAAAGGAAGGGAGGGTGACAAAATGTGAAACTCAAGGAATTGTGGAATTGAATCCTGTAAACTAAAAGGAAACAAACAAATTAATTTTTAAAAAAAGGAAAAAAAAAAGATTAGGTCAAGGCTTAGTTCTGTGAAGGTAAGGGCAGATCATGGAATAAATGGAAGAAATGGAATGGAAGAAATCATGGAATCATTACCCCACCCAACTAGAGAACCTTACAAAGAATCTATTGTAAAGTCAATTCCAACCCATTGTGTTCCACTCAGCTAGGTCTGAGCAGAGATGAACTCCTTTTTGTCTAGATTGCCTCAGGCAGGGGGAGTCTAGATAAGAGGAGTCCAAGACTGAATGATTCCCAAGATCAGTCTCATCCTCCAGACCCTCATTAGAATAAACCCACCTCTCATAATATTAATTTTTTTCATCAATTGTTAGCCAATCTGAGTTGATTGCCACCCTCAGGACACCCACTCTTCCATCAGCATATAAGCCTTGAGTGTGTTCCATGAGGGATCTTTGAATTTTGAGAGTGCCTGTGATCCCTTTTAGTAATTATCTGCTAGCATGATTAATAAAAATGATGAATTACATCTCTGGAGCTTACTATAAATCACAGGAGAGACAAGTTATGGAAAATACCCAGAAAATGACCAGTGACTTTGATGGGGTGCTTGGGATCTATGTTTGTAACATCAATTTGTAAAATCAATTTGTAAAACCAGTCTGTAAATTCACATTCCTCCCCCCCACCCCACCCCCAGCCTCAGAGCATTAACTCTGCCCATTCCCCCTGCCAGCACTCTGCCCAGCAACAATTCATGAACTGCTTATTTCTGCTTGGAACAATTACAAGCTACATCTATGAATTCTTCACTAAACTTTCTATAAACATTTTAGCTTAGACAAATGTTATCTCCCCTTAGTATAATGACTAGCTGTATCTATGAATCCTTCAATGCATTATCTATAGGTTAATTCCTTAGCCAATTATCCACATACTGAGTTTCTGTTAGCCTTGGTTCTCAACATCCATCTTGTCAAACGTGGCGCTGATGGGTGGCAGACTAGGCACTTCTCAGTCAGCCCTGACCACTAGCTGACTTAGTGATGTTTCAGGCCTAAAACCACACCTCCAGGTAGGGCCCCCCCCCCCCGCCTTAGGCTATTTCCCAGTGAATCATGGGCAATGATCCTTCGAAGTTTATATTAAAAGTTTTTTTGTTATTTTATTTTATTTTTATATTATATCTTATTTTATATATTATTATGTATAATATATATTATATATTATTATGTATAATATATATTACATTATATATATTATATTTTATATTATTTTATGATATATTAAAAAAAAGAATGTTCCTTTAAGCACTGACCACTCCTTAACTCCTCCCTAATCCCACCCTTACTCACCTAGTTAGCATAATTGACCCCTGATTTACTGTTGTGACTCCTTAAAAACTATACCTGTGACTTCTTTAAGTTTGCAGGTTCCCTAAGAACCCCTGCCCAATGTAAAGTGTAACAATAAACTTTTACAATCCTGACTTCAAGATTACTTAGACCTACTGAATTTCTTCCAGACTCCAAACTCAGGGACTCTGCTCATTGATCAGAGTCCCTATATAACCTATTGCCATTTTCCCCCATCATCTTCATTGACTTTCATGATGTAGCAGTAGAGAGAAGCTCTTGTAGATATTTGGGGGGAGGGGGGCGTGTTTTTTTGTTTTGTTTTGCTTTTTGGAGAGGAGAAGGTAGGGAAGTTGGGGTTAAGTGACTTGCCCAAGGTCACATGACTAGTATTGTGTTAAGTGTCTGAGGTCAAATTTGAACTCAGGTGTCCTGACTCCAGGGCCGGTGCTCTAATTCACTGAGTCACCTAGCTGCCCCTTGCAGATATCTTAATGGTGATGTTTAGGAAGGCTGATGAAGGAAGAGAGAGAATTGGACAGTACACTGAGGCATGAGACAAGGGTTAGATAGAGTTATTTATCTCTAAGTCATCTTGCCACATCCAGTAATTAGAGTAGCTGGTTTCACAGTCAGTCAATTAACATTTATTAAATACCTACTATGTGCCAGGCACTGTGCTAAGCATGAGAGATAAAAAGAAACATTAAAAAACAGTCCCTGCTCTCAAGGAGCTCACAGTATAAGGGGAGGGGGGATTGGAGGGGAGGGAGATAATATGTAAACTTCTATGTATGAAACATGCTGTGTATAGGATAAATTAAAATACTCAACAGATGGGAAGCATTAGAATTAAGAGAGATCTAGAAAGACTTCTATAGAAGGTAAGATTTTAGCTGTGACTTGAAAGAAGCCAGGAAGCAGAGATGTGGAAGGAGAACACTTCAAGAAGAGGCATGGAGATGGATTGTCTTGGTCAAGAAACAGCAAAGGCCAGTATCACTCAGTCAAAAAGTGTGTGGGGGTGAGGATGAGGGGAGCAGGGGAATGTGGAAGGTGGAAGAAAACTGGAAAGTGGGGGAGAGGGACAACATATGAGGGCTTTGATGTTCAAAAAGAGAATGTTATAGTTGATCCTGGAGGTGATAGGAGGCATTGGAGTTTACTGAGTGGGGAATGACGTGGTCACACCTGCACTTTAGGAAAATCACTTTGACAGCTGAATGGATGATGGACTAGCATAGGGAGGGACCTGAAGCAGGCAGATGCATTAGGAAGTTACTGTAATAACACAGTCATGACGTGATGGGTGTCAGGATGGTAGCAATGTTAAAGGAGAGAAGGAAACACATGTAAAAGATGTTACAAAGGTAAAATCAATGGGCCTTGGCTACAGATTGGATATGGAGAGGAGACAGGTAGTGGATGTTCTAGATATGGTTGGCAAAATGGATATTGGTAAATCTGAGACCCGTGATGACATCCATTAAAAAACTTGGAAGGAACGTGAAGATGAAATTTTAGAACCATTTACCCAAATGTTTAAACCGTTATTATACTAAATCTTCCTCTGGAACTGTTTTCCCCATTTCCACTCACATTGGTGCAATACAAATCAAAAGTTCACAAGCAAACATTTACTAAGTATCTATTTTGTGCCAGGAACTGGGCTAAGTGCTGAAGATAAGCTAATAGTTACATGGTGCCTCAAGGTTTCAAAGCACTTCACAAGTATTTAATTTTATTTTTTGTTGTTGGTTTTTGAGGCAATTGGGGTTATGTGACTTGCCCAGGGTCACACAGCTAGCACGAGTCTGAGGCTGAATTTAAACTCGGGTCCTCCTATCTAGGTCTAGTACTCTATTCACTGTGCCACCCAGCTGCCTCATATAAAATACACACATACACTCACACACATATTAAGTTTCTACACCTGGAATGCTGTGTACATTTCTAGTCACTGAAATTCAAATAAAACTATGTAAGTTCTGAAATTTAGAAAGCTCATTTTTCATAAGAATCCTGTAAGGTAAATATTATTAGTAGTTAGTATTATCTTCATTCTGTGAGGAAACTGTTATAGGAATGTAAATTTTTAAGATCTTCCCTGCCCCTAGGTTAAGTGCACCTGGAGCCTGTGGTGGGAGGCTCCTTTTTCAGGAATGCCCACACAGCTCACACCTTGGTGCTTTGTGATTGGGCAGTGGGTCAAGAGGGTTTTTACATTCTCTGACCCAGGAGAAGGCTATATAATCCCTGATTGTTTGATTTGACCAGATGAAACTCTGGGCAGCTGTTGAGAGCCCTCTGGCTTTGAAAAACCCAGATATTGATGTTTCCCTCTCTGGTAACTGTGATTTGGTATGACGTAATGGTTGGACAGTTTGGAAGTCTGTCTGCTTGATTTGTTTCTCTGTCTTGTAACTTCTGTCTGTATACTCTGAAGTTTGGGGTGCTGACCTTTTTCCCCTGAACTAGGTAAACAATATATGTTTGACTGATTAAAGTAATCTTGTTAACCCATTTTGAGATGCTTTCCTTTAGAAAAGCAGATCTAAGAACCTTTGTTGGCAGCCACCCTGGTGATGCTGGGGTGCTTGCTGCTACAGAAACTGAGCCTAAAGAAAAGTCGTACTTCATAAATATATGGACCCAGACTGAAATCAAAGTCTCCTAGATATAAGAGCAATACTTTTTCTACTTATACAAGACAAAAAGTAAAAAATAGTGTTTTCAGAGGATAGGCTAAAACTATTGAGAATGCTTGAGGTTGAAATGAAAAAAGAAGGAAGGAAAAATCATCCAATTTTACAAAATCGCAAAGGATATGGATAGGGTTAAAACAGACTCTCTTACTAAACCCCAAATTTAAAGTTCGAAAGAGATAGTTTTAGGTCAAATAAAAGGTATGTCTTTACATAATAGATGCTTATTAAATTGCACTGAATTACATAGCAGGTAATAAATGTATGGAAATCATTACTGCTAGAGGGTAGGACCTGAAGTCTATGAAGGTATAAGAAAAGTTCAGACAAATTAATGAATAATATATAAAAGGATTAAAGAAAGCTGGGGAGTTTTGAGGGTAACACCCTAATTTACTGAGGTTGATATTACAGAAGAACAACCATCCCTTCCCACAAAACTACCCTTTGACACTATATTCAGAGATGGATATCAGGTCATTTGAAATACCACCCTGGTCCAGTATGACATTTCTTAAGTATCTTAGGTTAAATCTTAAAGATACAGCACAGGAATTTGAAAGTCTAAATAGTGAATAAGAATCTTTTCATCTATATATTATATCTAGTATTATATTCAAAATACACAAATCTGAAACAAAATGTAAATTTGGCTAACATTCTACTTTTTGATGAAGTTACAAGTCCCAAAAGCCTTTGTTTCACTAAGAACTTGAACTGAGTTGAATAGCCCACATGATTTTTTTTTTTGCTTTTTGGAGGGGGAAGGCATGGCAATTGGGGTTAAGTGACTTGCCCAAGGTCACACGGCTAGTACTCACATGATTTTTTGAGAAAATCATATCATAGAACATATCTATCATAGAACATCTGATAAAGTCTAGAAAAGATTTTCTGCAATAACTGATTTTAGGTTTACTATGGCATCATAGCTAGCATTCCTTAAAGTGGATTCCAAATTTCAACCCATCTTCACTAAAATCATAGTTCATTCATTCATCCATTCACTAGACATACACTAGGAATCTACAGGATATAGATTCAGAAACAAATATTCAGGGTTGAAAGGAACATTAGGCACTATGTAGTCCAATTGTATATATGAGGAAACTGAGACCCAGAGGGGTTCAAGGATTTGCCCAAAGTCACACAATTAGTAAATGCCAGGTGGGTTTAAGCTTGAGTCCTCTGACTACAAATCTTTTGCTCTTTTAAGTCATGGTCCTTGTCCTGCGAGAGTTTATAGTCTAGTAGAGGGGATTATCCATATACTTAGAGATGGAAGAGACCTTAGAAATATTCCCATTCCATTCTATCATTTTATAGACAAGAAGGATGAATCTCAGGGCAATAAAGTATCCTAAGTTACATAAGCAGTAAATGGCAGAGGCCAAATTTAAATCCAGGTACTCTGAGATCAAAGCTATTGTACCATGATGCTTCCGAAGCTAGACACCATGGGGAATACAAAAATTAATAACACACAGTTCCTGCCCATGCAGAGCTTAGTAGGAAAGATTTTTATTAACCAACCAATCAACAAGCATTTATTAAGTTCTTATATGTACCAGGCACTGTACACTAAGACAAAAATGAAGCAAGTATTACCCTTAAGGCAGAATGTGAAAGTTCACGGAGAACAAGGGTAAAAAGTGCTATTTGGGAACTTCAGAAGGAAGATAGCTTCCTTATAGTCATATGGATCAGGGAATGAGCCCTGTGTTTAATCTGGATCTTAAAGAATAAATGGGAATAGGGAAAAAAAAGGGTGCTCATGGTAGATGGAACCATATAAGCAAAAGGATAAAGGAAGAAAAGGTATGTTTAGAGAACAAAGTAGTCTGATTTGGAGAGAGAAAGAGGCAGCATGGCATAGTGGACTCAGAATCAGGAAGACCTTGGTTCAAATCTCACTTGTAAATTTACTTGCTATAATGATCCCAGGCAAGTCACTTACTCACTCTAAGTGTCATAAATAAAAACAGAGGGTTCGGCTCAATGGCCTCTGAGGTCCCTTCTGGTTCTATGATTCTGTGATATCTGTGTAACATGTTATGCCCTGCCCTGCACCCTCAGAGCCAGGCTTGCTTTGTCATGCCCTCAGTGTTGCATTGAATCCTGAGAAACTCAGGTTATCTCCTTCCTCTGCTTCCATCTATGGCCCTCCTGTTTTAGGACCCAATGACTATTATCTCAGTTCCATTTTACAACTTAATATTGATTGGCTTTTCTAATAGAATATTTATTTCACAGATATAGCAAGAAGAAACATATATTCCACCCCCACACACACTCCCCCTACCCCCACCCCCTCCACCCCACCCCACCCCCACTTTAGTGGCACTATCCACCCTACATCACTTCAGTGGCTGGGGAAGGGGGGGGGGGGAGGAAGATAAGGTTAGATTCACAATTTAAGTCAGTTCCTATATAAGAACAGTAAAGAAAAGAGTCAGATTATTCCCCCCATGTGAATGCAACAAAACCGATAGGTGCTGTTTCAGGCTGTTTAGAAGACATTAACAGTTCCAGCAATTGAGTTGATGTTAAAAAAAAAATGCTACTCCCAATCATACAACAGGCTAACAGAAAAGTATGTGTCTGTCCTCATGATTCTCCCAGAATCTGCTCCCTAGTGCTCTCCACATGAATGATGCCCTCTTAGCAAACTCATGGCATCTGCACATTTGCCAAACCTCTGACACATAAAAAGGAAGAGTTGGAAGTGATTCTGTGAAAGCAGTTTGGAGCCCAAACTCTGAGACCCTTGAATGTCAGGCAAATGAATTTATATATTATTCAGGAAGCAATGAAAAGACTATTGAAGGCTTTTTTTGCAAGAGGACGACATGAGAATGGTTATGCTTCAGGAACATTAATCTGGTAGCTGTGTGTAAGATAGGTTAGAAAGGGAGAGACTGATAATAAATTGGGATATTATTGTAATAGTTCAGCCAAAAAGCGGGACTAAATTGAGGGATTGGAAATAGAGAGGAAGGGAGAAAACAAGAAAGCCAGAATAGATTGAATATAAAAGTAAGGAAGAGTAGGAAGAGTAAAAAAATTGAGGATGTCTGAGGTTTCAAGTCTGGATGATTTGGGAGTGTTTGTAGGATTAAGAAAATAGGGATGTCTGAAGGAGACATGCATTTGAGGAATAGACACGAAGTTTGATTTTTCAACATGTTACATTTTTCTTCTTGAAGGACAAAAAGAGCAAAGAGCTTGAAATGCTACTATTGACTAGGGGTAATAAATTTGGGAGCCATTCAAACAAAGATGATATGTAACAGATAGATAGATAGATAGATAGATAGATAGATAGATAGATAGATAGA
>NW_027186296.1:24279456-24291687 GCF_028583685.1 Petaurus breviceps papuanus
AGATAGATAGATAGATAGATAGATAGATAGATAGATAGATAGATAGATAGATAGATAGATAGATAGATAGATAGATATAGATATAGATAGATAGTTACACACTTAATTTTATATATACATATGCACATATATAGATAGATGCATACATACCTATACATATATATTTAAGTATACATATATATGTGTATATAGAAAGAGAGAGATAGACCTGTGATTTCACTGATATACAGAACTCTAGGAGAGGGAAAGTCCCTTTTCCAAAGCAACGTTCTCTGCAACTTACAGTCAAGTTGCCAATGACATTTTGAGGTCAAGCGAATGGCACAGGATTACACAGATAATATAGAATTTAAACCCAAATCTTCCTGACTCCAAGGCCAACTCTCTATTCACTACCCTACATTATCTCAAATATGTGTGTATGTATGCATGTATGTATGTATATGAGACATATATTATACATACAAAAATATGTATGTCTATACATATATGCTTACCATAAATGTACATGTGAGTGTATATATGACATATATACATATATTTATATATGTATATATACTGCCTGAGAACTTGATAAGCATATACAGGTATATATATGCAAAGGAACATTTAATCATTTGTCAAACTATGTGATGCAAGTTAGCTGGTACAAAAAATATAAATCGTTATTTCTCCCCTTTCCATCTTTGCTTAGCAAGTACGAACCAGCATTGTGTGTAGGCATTTCCCGCTTGACATAAATTAGTATCCCCTTTCCACCCCAAATGAAAATACTAGGCAGAGCAATACCATAAGCGTTATAAATTGGCAAATAGCTAAACAACATTATAGTACTTGTGTATTTTCCGTGGGAATTTGGTGATAATTTATTAATGACTTTAATGCAGAATAGCATTGGATTGGATAAGCCAAACGTCTGGAAACTGATTGTGTGCAGTTTTCCCATCTCTATCCCTTCCATAAGCCTAATAATACTTTTGTTAGGTAAATTTTGTTTTGCTTAAAAGAGTACTTTGCCCTGAAGGTATCTAAAAAGTCAGAGCATCTGAGGCAAGTGGAGATACTATCTAGTCAGCATACTCCTGTTTCTAGCTGTTTTACAGAAGCATTTCTTTTTACCACTAGAACAATGTTCATCATTCTACTTGTATCTTCATTAGACTGCATTATTTATTACCTTTTTAAATGTTATCCTCCTGTTCCTAATGGCATTGCCTTTTCTTCATCAATAAATAATGCTTGCACTTACAAAAGTCTCCTAAGGGGTTTATCAATGGCCTGGTACATGCCAAGGAACCCCCCAAAAAAAATAGGTGATACACCAACAAGTCAAGAAAAAAGTTAAATTATCTAGGCTTGATGCATTTTATTTCTTTCTTAAAGCACCAGGAAAGCAATTGACATAATTTATCATCAGAAACCTTGGTCTGATTTTTTTCTCTCCCATTAAGAAAAAAAGTGATCTTTGTCATTGCTTAATACACTAGAGGAGAGACTGAGGTCTATCTGTCTTTAATTCAATTCCATCCAAATAGCTTCTATTTAGCACCTATCAGTGCAAGGTGTTAGGGTAAATTCCAGAGATACAAAAGTAAGAAAATAGTCCCTGACCTCAAGGAATTTAATATCAACTGGGGGAAATGAGCAGAAAACAATTATATGATACTCCAAAGCCCACAAATAACAACATATGTTCTTCAATGGCATTTTCCATACCTATGGAAAAACAGGCAGATACATTGTGGTGGAACTGTGAATTAGTTCAGCCATTCTGGAAAGTAGGTTGTGACTATAAAGGTAACTAAGATCTCTATGCCCTTTGACACAGAGATTCTGTTGTTAGACATAAACTCCAAAGAGGAGGTCAGAGACAGAAAGCAAAGCCCAAAAATATACCAAAGACCATCACCCATTGGGGCAGCAAAGAACAGTGAACAAAGGAGATGCCCACCAATTGGGGAATGGAGAAATAAATGCAATGAAAGCAGTAGACTATTTCTGTGCTGTAAGACATGACAAGCATGAAGAATTTACAGAAGCCTGAGATGAGGCTGGGGAACCTGTGACCTTGAGGCCACATATGACTTTCTAGATCCTTAAGTGCAGCCTTTTGACTAAATCCAAATTTTACAGGACAAAAAAAGTTTAGATTCTGTCAAAAGGACACACTTAAGGATATAGAAGGCCACATGTGGCCTCAGGGCTGCAGGTTCCCAGTCCCTGAATAGGACAGCTAGATGGTACAGAGCCAGACCTGGAGTCAGGAAGACTCATCTTCCTGAGTTCAAATCTGGCCTCAGACATTTATTACTTGTGTGACCCTTGGGCAAGTCACTTAACACTGTTTGCTTCAGTTTCCTCATCTGTAAAATTAACTGGAGAAGAAAATGACAAATCACTCTTGTACCTCTACCAAAAAAACTCCAAATGGGGTCACAAAGAGTCAGACATAACTGAAAAACAGCTAAACAAAAAGAGAAGCCATATGAACTGATTAAGAAAGGTAGCAGAAACAAGAAAACAATCTATATAATGACTACAAGTATATAAGAAAATGAAATTGAAATCTGTAAAATACTAATGACAACACTTATCCCTCAAGAAGGGTTGAAGGAATTTATCTTCCTCTTCAGCACAGAGGGAGATGTGGAATACTTTATTTTGCACATAACATCAGATACAATTAATGCTTTGGTTGATTTTGCTAAACTTTTTTTCTCTTTTTTTAATTCTTCGTTTTAAGAGATGGTTTGCAAGACAGGAGAAAGAAGGAAATGAAAGTATCAATAAAGATAGTTTTCAAAAATAGCACCTTCCTCACAGAGAATACTTAAGACTCAAAGATATGAATACTTCTTGAAAACTTTCTCAAAGCCTAGGAAGCCTAGAATACAGAAATAGTTCTCTCTGTAGGCCAAATAAGTCAGAACCCTGATAAATCTTGGTCTGTCCAGAACTGAGAGGTTGCTATCATAGGACATGGCTCACTATTTTACTTATGAGACATACCAGTGACATGGAGTCATTTAAAACAGAGCATAAACATGCAACAAGCGTTAGTAGCATATCTGGGTACCTTTTGAGGTAGATGGTACTTTGTTTTCCATTGCCCGTCACTGTTGCTGATGCTTACTACCTTTAGACCTAGGCAAAATCATTAACAGCTGTTTCCTAGTTTGCTTATTTGAAAAATAAGGTGAATGGACTTAATGGCCTCTGGGGTCCCTTCCGACTCTGGAGCTATAATCCTGTGAACTTAAGAGCAAGGGAAAATGTGTACAAGCAGCCAAAGCACATAAAATTAAATAAACAAAACGGGAAAAATAAAAACTTCAAACTTTTTTAAATTAAAAAAAGTGCAAGGCCTGTGAGGAATATGTGGACATTTCCAAAATCAATAAAGTATATTGTAAAGAAAACTACTAATATGATATGGTCTTTGTGGTTTTTTTAAGTAATCAACCAAAAAATATTGCACTAATGTCCCCCAACCCACATGGTCTTCTTGCTATCCCATTATTGCCAATAAATCAATGTCTTGATCAACAAGCATCTTTAAGCACCTACTATGTGCCAGGCTTTATGGTAGGTACCAGAGATACAAAGACAAAAATGAGATGATCCCTGCTCTCAAGATTACATTCTAGCAGGGGAGATAATATGTACATGTATGTTTTTGTAGAATAAATAAATATCCAGTACAGATACAAGGTAGTTAGGGAGAGGGGGTACTAACATGGGGTAGGAATACAACATTAGGACAGGCATTATGCTGAGATGAATTTTAAAGGAAGGAAGGGATTTCTTGAGGCAGAGGTAAGTTCATTTAGGGCACTGGGGACTATCTATATATAAGCACAAAGGGAGAATACAGAGTACCCTGTGTGAGGAACAATTAATCAACAAGTATCTATTCAAATCTGGTCTCAGACACTTAACACAAAAAACTAGCTGTGTGACCTTGGGCAAGTCACAAACCCAATTGCCCTACCTTCCCCCCCTTCAAAAAGCAAAAAAAAAAAAAAGTATTCATTAAACTAAGGAATGTTTCTGCTGTCCTGGAGACCAAATATCCCCCAACACCATTCTGAGATGACTGGGCTAAATTCCAGAAGACAATATGTCCAACAGAAGGTGCTGCAAAAATTTTGCTGGTATGATTTCATACCTGCTATCAACAATTTTCTGCTAAAAATTAACTCTTAAAAGACTATGGTTATACATGTGACTTCCTCTAATAAGCTTCTCCTAAACTCTCCTCCTCAAATTGTGTTGCATTGACTTATCTACTAATTGATTAGATGACTCCAGATTATAAACCCTTTGAGGACAGGGATTATTGTGTTCTTGCCTTTATATCCCCAGTGCCTCACCCATATTTCCTAAAAATCTATTATTTCTTCAATGTGAGGAACTTCCTATGTAAGAGATTCCTAAAGAATACAACTCATCTATGACTTAGTAGATGAATCCTAGGGAATTACTTGAGACATATTTAAGTTAAGTAACTTGGCCAGGGTCACAAAACCAGTCAGTAAGTCAGTCAACAAGCATTTACTTACTTCATGTCAGGTGAATGTTTTGAATACAAGTTTTCCTAACTCTAAAATCAGTATTTTATTCACTATACTATATAGCCAGAGCTTAATAATGTTTGATGAATTGAATTGATTCTTCAGTTAGTTAATTTGTATGACTGTTCCAAAGCTATTTATTTGAATTCTAGGGCTCATTACTAATATGGCTCAAATCTTTGCATTACTTAAGATTTCAACAATGTTATTTTTCATTATTCATCTTTCGCTTTTTGGCCATAAGAAACATAAAAATGCTATTAGTCAATAAATAATTTTGTAGTGTCATATGAGGGCAGCATTAAGACCGAAGAGGGCAGCCTTAGTATGGTCCATTACTTTCCAGTTCACAGTATGAATTAATTGACCCTCATATCACTAAGAATCACATAGCTATTATTGTTAGCCTTCTCTGTAAGTAGGTGCTAAGTCAAGTGAAGTAATCAATTCAAAGGCAACTGTGTTGCCAAGCAGAAAGAGTGTTAGGCTTGGAGTCAGGAAGACTCATTTTCTTGAGTTCTTATCTGGCCTCAGATACTTAGCTGTGTGACCCTGGGCAAGTCACTTCATCCTATTTGCCTCAGTTTCCTTATCTGTAAAATGAGCTGTACAAGGAAATGACGAACCACTCTAGTATCTTTGCCAAGAAAATCCTGAATGGAGTCAAGATGAATCAGATGTGACTGAAAACAACTGAACAACAATAACCTATTCAAGGTCTCAGAAAAGGGTTCTGCCAAATTTGGGATATAAAAATGGCAGAGGCCTAGGTTTTGTTTCTTAGCTTTGACAAAAATAACCCTGCTGAAATCGTTTTAAATTTGAGTATAATGAGGATGTCAGAAATTAAAAATCAGTATATACATTATAATATTGTACTGGATAAATGTCAACTATTAAAGCAGTCCAAATGGAAGGGTGTCAGCAAGTAGTTATCTGGGTCCAAAAATCTCACTCCCCCCCCTCCCCTTGCTATATGTTCATTCTAATGAAAGAACAATTTAGACATTGTTGTAACTATGCTGGAAGACCCTTATTCTTTCTTCCTAAAGCTCTTTTCAATCCCTCTGCAGTAAAACCTTTAGTGGCTTTGTAATGCCTTTGGGGATTACTTCACCTCAGTCTTGCTTCTCAATCAGCTTCTCAAATCTTGCATATCCATCAGAATGGGGCCTTCAAACTTTGTGTCCCAGTTTAGCTACAGAACTGAGTCTTTCTTGTCCTTTCCAGGGTAAATGGTACCAAATACTGAAGACTGAAGCACCCCTAGGGTTCAAATCTTAACTCTGCTGCTTATTAACTAACTGTGTGACCACTGGCAAGTTAATTCACCTCTTTGGGCCTCAGTTTCTCCATCTGTAAAATGAAGGCACTGGACTAGATGATCTCAAAGGTCTCTTCCAGCTCTAAGCCTATAAACATATAATCCTATGAACTCACTTCAACACCAACCTAAAAGGTCTCCTACCTTTTGCTCTTCCAAAAGATTAGAATCTTTTCTCCTTCACCTCCATCCCTCCATAACACAGTACCAATGACCAGAGAAAGTTCTATATCTGTACACGATGAAACACATTTAATTGTCAGATTCATAGTGTGATTTAAGTATTCTAAATGGGCTTTGATAGTTTTTTTTTAATATATTTGTTTTTAGTTTTCAACATTCACTTCTATAATGTTGAGGTCAGAATTGGGAGAGGTGGTTCAGGTTTTGAAAGAATTCAATCAGACGTTCTCTTTAGCTGAGGGGAGTTTTATTAACACTAAAGCATACAAGCCTGAGATTTGGCAAAGAGCTAAACAAAGGCATTGATATAGGACAAGGACCAGACATAGACAGAAAGCTATACAACCTGTAGAATGATAATGTAACTTTAGGGTTTCTAAAGGGGGTTGGATATATAGGGACAAAATAAGTCTTGCAAGATAAGGACACAGGATAGAATGATGAATGACACAAGATAAGGGAGACAAGGGCAGTTTTATGGTCCAGGATAAGGGAAAGTTTTGTGGTATTTCAAGATAAGGGGAGACTTTAGGGCACTAGGGAATGAGCAACTCAACCCTTAGGGCACCTCTGTATTTTAAGGTGTCTTTAGAAGATAAACCAGGGAAAGTGCAACTCAACCTTTAGGGCACCTTTGTATCCACATCATATAAGATTGTGAGATCCAAATTTTCTCTCCATCTCTCCCTTCCCCCACCCCAAGAGAGCATATAAGTTGCTATAGGTTCTACATATACATTCATATTGAATCTATTTTCACATTAGTCATGTTGTAAAGAAGAATTAGAAGCAATGGGAGAAACCTCGAGAAAGAAGAAACAAAAAAAAAAGAAAAAAGAGAGAAAGAGAAAGCAAATAATATGATTCAATCTGCATTTAGACTCCATAGTTATTTTCCTGGATGTGGACAGATTGTTTAAGTAGGTTTTTGACTTTCTAATTCCTGAAATTAAAAAAAAAAAAACCTTGCCTCCTAAAAAACCATTCCCAACAATACCTTTGACAGAAGTCACTTGATGGCTACTGGGCTATTACAACCCCTGTTAGACAGAATCATAAATCTATTATGGGGGCAGCTAGGTGGTGGCACCTACTATGGCAACAAGTTAAAATTCCAGAATCCCTTTACAAGGCCTACTAGAATAAAAACCATGAAGTAAAACAATTAGAGCTAAATGACTGTTAGATCTCAGAAATTTTATATGCAGCAAAAAAAAAGATCATGGTAAAGCAGTGATAGAGTGGAAAGAACACATACTCTGGGGCCAGAGGACTTGGGTTCAAATCCTATCTCTGATGTGAACTTGGGCAAGTCACATAGTCTCCCTGGGCCTCAGCTTTTACCTCTGTAAAATGAGGGGGTTAGACTAAATGGCATCTGAGATCCCATCTGGCTCTTGATCTATGATCCTACGATGCTTTGAAGTTCCTTTGTATATCTTCCAATGAGGATATTGTGGGTAGCTATGAGCCAGCTTGCTAAATTTGAAGTGAATATCTGAGGTTAAATCTTACCAACCATACTTAGTAGCTATGTGACCCCAAATAAGTCCTTTAACCTATCTGGGCCTCAGTTTCACCATCTGTAAAATGAGGATAATAATAATGGCTACCTCATGCAGTTGTTGAGATAATGTATCTATAATACTTTGTGTAAACCTTAAAGAATTATACAAACATCAGCTATTATAAGGGCACAGAGGAGCTAGGTAACATAGTGGATAGAGCACAGTGCCTGGAGTCAAAAAGACCTGAGTTGAAATCGTGCCTCAGACACTTACTAGCTCTGTGACCCTGGGCAAGACACTTAACTCCCTATGACTCAGCTTGTTATCTGTAAAATGAACTGGAGGAAGAAATGGCAAACCACTCTAGTCTCTTTGCCAAGAAGACCCCCAAATGGGGTCCTGAAGAGTCAGACACAATAGAGATGACTAAACAACAATAATTATAGAATAAGTTTGAAATATTTTCAATATTTTGTCCTGTTCTCTATGTGATTTGTTTATTTGAAACCAATAAGTTTTGAAATTTCTCATGTCATTAATATATCCTGAGATGAGGTTTTTATGCCCTAGTATATGGTCGAGTTTTGTGTAGGTACTGTGTACTGATGAGCAAAAGGTCTATTCCTTTCTGTCCCCATTTGATTTTCTCCAGAGGTCTACCATATCTAAATTTTCTAAAATTCTATTCTTAACTTTCTTATTTATTTTGTGATTAGATTTATCAAGTCCAGAGATGGGGAGGTTGAGATCCCCCAATAGTTTAGCTTTGCTGTCTATTTCTTCCTGTAACTCCCTTAACTTCTCTTCTAAGAATTTGGATGCTATATCACTTGGTATATATGTGTTTAGTAAAGATATTACTTCATTGTCTATGGTGACTTTTGGCAGAATGTAGTTTCCTTCTTATCTCTTTTAATTAGATCTATTTTTGCTTTTCTTTTGTCTCAGATCAGGATTGCTACCCCTCCTTTTATTTTTTTTAATTCAGCTGAAGTATAATATATTCTGCTTCAGCTTTTTACCTTTACTCTGTGTGTGTCCCTCTGTTTCAACATTTTGTAGGATTATGGTTTTTAATCTAGTCTGCTATCCACTTCTGTTTCATGGGAGAGGTCATCCCATTCGCATTCACAATTATGATTATTGTCTGTGTCTTTGTCTCCATCCTATTTCTGTCCCCCTGTTTATGCTTTTCTTTTTCCTTTTTCCCTTTGCCTCCACTATAGTTTTGCTTTTGACTATGGCCTCCCTCAGTCTGCCTTCCCTTCTATCAGTCCCCTTTTCTTTTCCTTTTCCCTTACTATTTCTTCACTCCCTCCTATCCCCCCTCCCTTTTCTTTCCCCTTTCCCCTCCTAAGTTAGATTTCTCTAACTGATTATGTTATTTCCTCTTTGAGCCAAATTCAATGAGAGTAAGATTCAAACAATACTCATCTCCCTCCCTTCTTTCCCTCTACTGTAATAGGTTTTTGTGCCCCTTCATGTGATGTAATTTACCCTTTTCTGCCTCCTCCTTTTCTATTCTCCCATTACAATCCCTTTTCACCACTTAATTAGGTTTTTTATCATAAGATCAATGTCAACTTATACCTATACCTTTTGTCTATGTATATCCCTTCTAAATGTTGTAATAAAGATATGTTTCTCAGGACTTACAAGTAACTTCTTACATGTAGGGATGTAAACAGTTTGCCTTTATTGAATAAATAAGAATGTTTTGGAGATTTTTGTTCCTCTTTACCTTTTTATGCCTCTCTTGAGTCTTGTATTTGAAGATCAAATTTTCTGTTGAGCTCTGGTCTTTTCATCAGGAATGTCTGGGAGTCCCCTATTTCATTGAATGTCTATCTCCTCCCCTGAAAGATTATGCTCAGTTTTCCTGGGTAGTTGATCCTTGGTTGTAATCCAAGCTCCTTTGCCTTATGGAGTATCATATTCCAAGCCCTCTGATCTTTTAATGTAGAGGCTACAACACCTCCTGGGATGAAAACACTCAGTCTACTAAGAAAATGAAGTATAGGGGCAGAGCCAAGATGGCAGTGTAGAAGCAGGAAAACTTTGTGTACTCCCCCCCATAACCACCTCAAATACCTATAAAACATGACTGTAAACAAATTTTAGAACTACAGAACCCACAAAGTGACAGAGAGAAACAAATCTCCCGCTGAAGGAAGCCCAGCAGGAGGACAGGAAGGGTTCATCACAGCAGACTAGGAGCAGAGCCCAGGCTTGTAAGGGCATGGTTTTAGCCCCAAGGTGGCCCCGATCAGGCATGGCTGGAGGGACTTTGGGATAGTGGATCACCAGAAGCTGTGGCTGTTACCAGAATTATCAACCCATAACTGCCAAAGGCAAAGTAAAAGGTGACTGTGGACTTTGGGAACAAGTCCCTGGAGGGAGAAGCAGCTAAGGCATGGTGGCTGCAGCCAGTGCCATGTGGCTGCTTCAGAGCTCCTGGCCTGCAGATTGTAGGGGTACCAAGCAACCATTCTGAGGGGGTAATCACCCTTGCTTTAACCTGCTTGGATCTGGGTTGCTGTCTAGGGTGGAGGTCCTGGGGTGTGTGACCAGGTGCCAGAGCCTGTAGAGGCTTCAGAGAGGGCACCCAACTAAGAGCTCCAGCAGCTGCAAAAACCCCAGCAATTTGGAGCAAAGCTCTCCTCTCTGGAAGCAGAGTTCTACTGTGGCAAAAAAAAGCTCACAAGTCAAGTAATTGAATGGCAACATGAGCAAGCAAAGGAAGCAAAGCAAGCACAGCAATCTGACTTTGGATTCCTTTTTGGGGGACAAAAAGGACCAAAACATGGAACAGGAAGAAGACAATGAAGTCAGAACTCCTATAACAAAAGCTTCCAAGAAAAATATGAAATGGTTACATGTCATAGAGGAGCTTTAAAAAGATTTTTAAATAAGAGAAGGGGAGGAAAAACCGGGAAGAAAAATGAGAATGATGCAAGAAAATTATGAAATGAGAGTCAACAACCTGACTGAAGAAAATAACACCTTAAAAAATAGACTTAACTCAAATGGCAAAAGAGACTCAAAAAGCCAATGAGGAGAAGAATGCCTTAAAAAGCCAAATTTGCCAGATGGGTAAAGAATCTCAAAATCTCACTGAAGAAAATCACTCCTTCAGAATTAGATTGGAACAAATGGAAGCTAGTGATTTTATGAGAAATCAAGATACTATTAAACAGATCCAAACAAATGAAAAAATAGAAGGCAATGTGAAATATCTCATTGGGAAAACCACTGACCTGGAAAATAGATCCAGGAAAGATAACTTAAAAATGATTGGACTACCTGAAAGCCATGATCAAAAAAGAACCTAGAAATCATCCTTCAAGAAATTCTCAAGGAAAATTGCCCTGATATTTTAGAACCAGAGGGCAAAATAGAGGTTGAAAGAATCCACCGATCACCTCTTGAAAAAGATCCCAAAAAGAAAATTCCTAGGAATATTATAGCCAAGTTCTAGAGTTCCCAGATCAAGGAGAAAATATTAAAAGCAGCCAAGAAGAAACAATTTGAATATTGTGGAAACACAATCAGGATAACACAGGATCTGGCAGCTTCTACACTAAGGGATCAAAGGGCTTGGAACATGATATTTCAGAGGTCAAAGGAGCTGGAATTAAAACAAAGAATCACTTACCCAGCAAAACTGAGTATCATGTTTCAGGGGAAAATGTGGTCATTCAGTGGAATAGAGGACTTTCAAGCATTCTTGATGAAAAAACCAGAGTTGAATAGAAAATTTGACATTCAGATACAAGAAGCAAAAGAAGCATGAGAAGGTAGACAGGGAAAAGAAATCATAAGGAACTTATCAAACTTGAACTATTTATATTCCTACATGGAAAAACGATAATTGTAACTTATGAAACTTTTCTCTGTATGAGAATAGTTGAAGGGAATAGAAATGTATATTATATATAAATGTACATATATATGCCTATATAGGAGAGTATATGGGTGTATGAATACATATGTGAGTGTGTGTATATATGTGTACAGGTATACATAGACAGAGGGCACAGGATCATTTGAATAGGAAGGGATGATACTTAAAAGGTGAAATTGAGAGGTGAGAGAGGAATATAATGAGAGGAAATGGGGAGAGACAGAATGGGGCAAATTATCTCATATAGAAAAGGCAAGGGAAAACTGTTGCAATGGAGGGGAAGAACAGGAAGCAAAAGGGAATGGGTCAACCATACTCTCATTGAATTTGGCTTAGGGAGGGAAGGACATACACACTTAATAGGGTTATCTTACCCTACAGGAAAGTAGGGGGGAAGGGGATGAGAGGGGGAATAATGGAGGAGAGGGCAGGTGTAGCGGCAAGCACCCCAAGCGTCCTCAGGGTTTGCAGCTACCACAGGTTCTTGGATCTGCTTTGTTAAAGGAAAGCAACTCAAAGTGGGTTAACAAGCTTACTTTAATCAGTCAGACATATATCGTTTACCTTGTTCAGGGGAAAAAGGTCAGCACCCCAAACTTCAAAATATACAGACAGAATTATCAAGACATTAACAGATCAAGTAGACAGCTTTCCAAACTGTCCAACCATTACATCCATACCCAGTCAACATCTGGGTTTCCACATCTGGGTTTTTCAAAGCCGGGGGACTCTCAACAA
>NW_027186296.1:24291697-24363545 GCF_028583685.1 Petaurus breviceps papuanus
TTAGCCTAGGGGCAGGGAAGATCTTTAAAATTTACATTCTTATTACAGCAGGTTGGGAGGGAGGGTAGTTAGAAGCACATACTTTTAGAAAAGGATAGGGTCTAAGGAGAAAATAGAATAAGTGGGGTGGGGGGGCGGGATAGGATGGAGGGAAATATAGTCAGTCTTTCACAATATATCCACTATAGAAATGTTATGCATAGCTACACATATACAACGTATATTGAATTGCTTATCTTTCCAGTAAGGGTGGGTGATGAGGGAGGAAGGGAAAGAATCTGGAATTCAAAGTTTTAAAATTGAATGTTTACAAATAGATAGATAGAATTTTTTTTTACATGCAACTGGGACATAAGATATACAAGCACTGGGGTATGGAGATCCATCTTGCCCTACCAGAAAGTCAGAGGAGGGTGGGGAAGGATATAGGAGAGAGCAGATTAGGGGAGGGGGTATATAGTGGGATCACTGTTTGGGAGTGGTGGGTAGGGGAAAGACAGGCAGAAAATTTGTAACTCAAAGTCTTGTGAAAATGAATGATGTAAACTAAAAATAAACATAAAATTTAATTAAAAAGAAAAGAAAAGGAGGTATAATGGATCATTGGATTTGAAGTAAACAATTCCTGAATTCAAAACCAGCCTCAGATACCTACTAGCTATGTGGATGAGACAAAGAACATCTCTATACTTCAGTTTCCTCATCTGTTAAATGGGGATAATAATAGCAGTTAATTCCCAGGGTTGTTGTAAGATTAAAATGAGAAATATCTATAAAACACTTTGCAAACCTTGAAGTACCCAATATAAATGCTAATTATTATTATTTTTATTAAGGTGGAAAAGTAATTAGGGGTGTTAATAAGAGTAGTGAATCCATATGTACACCCATTTCAGTACCAACTATACAGAAAGAATTTGTGGGCCTCAGGAGGATTGTTGACACTGTCCCTCATAGCAAAGCAATCCTCAAAGGCTTAAATTGTAATGAGTATTTCTGAGCATCAATCTGGTATTTTAGATACCCATAAGGACCAAGGGAGTAGATAGATGACTAGAGACCATCTTATGAAAGGCCAAGTTCATGAAGTATTCTTGAAATCAAACAATGTTAAAGTGTTTGTCCATTTTATCTGACTGTCTGAACCAATTGCTCATCCTTCACCTGGGCTTTCCTGCATCTTATCTCTCCAGTCAGCTTCCTTTTTTGATAAACAATTCGGGCATCTGCCCGCATCCATTTATCACTCTTCCCAAACCACACATTATATAGTTTAAGCACTTGAAATTTTTGACTCTTTCTGTTCAAAACAATTTCAAATACTCCACAACCTGTATGGAAAGACATCCTATTAGTATGTATAGGGAAACAGAATCTGAAGCAGTTGGATGACTTGGCAGAACCAATATATGTTTAGTTTTATGAGGCCTCTGGGTATTGGGGCTAGGCTGTCAGGAGATTTATAGCTAGAATCCCTTTAAGGCTTCTCCACATGACATGCTCTAAGTCATTTTAGGTTGATCTGCCCTGGGCCTTCAAGTCACTTGCTTTTTACATTGTAGCTCAATCTCAGATATATTCACATCGAGCCAGATATGTACATCTGGATTATTTTGAGCACAAACCTCCAGTCTAAAGAAATAAATGCCATTTTGCATTCTCTCCCTGAATATTTGATGCATACTTCAGGCATTCATTAGCATAGTCTTCCTTTAGGGATATAGATCCAGGGCAAATCACATTGTACATCCCCTACAAGAAAGAAATCAAAGAAAACTGTCCTATAGCTTTAGGGGGTATATGTAAAAGAGGACCAGAACTTTGTCTTGAGGGTAACCCAGCTCCATCCCTAGAGACTGATATAATACAAATATTCTCATAAGCCTCTGGCTGTATTGTAGCTCCTGCTAAAGAACCATGTTCTTGACCCCTTGGCTGCCTCTAAGAGTCATTTAGTGACTCTTCAGACTGAATAGCATAGCTTAGAGAGATATGGATGGCAGGAAAAAGAGAAGGAAAGGGAATGGCAATTTACCCAAGAACTTGGCTCTCTATTCACTAGACTCACAGGATTTGGAGTTTGAAGGAACCTTTAAGAACATCTGAAACAGCCATCTCATTTTGCAGATTAGGAAATTGAGAAACTTAGAGGTTAGGTGACTTGTTGAAGGTCACATGGCATGTAGAGGCAGAATTAGCTTAAAAGTCAGATTTTCTGATTCCAAATCCAATACACTTTCCAATGCTCTGTGCTGTTTTATTTAACTGTCTACACCAACCAAATTTCTCAAGTAACTGGTAGACCCTTTACTTCATATTACCTCCAAACTCTTTTTTAGTGTAACACAAATTCACAGAATTTAAGAGTTGGACAAGACCTAAGAGACCATCTATACCAGCCCATATCTGAACATGAATCCTCTCTGATATATTTGACAAATGGTCATCCAGGTTTTGCTTGAGGACCAGTAACAGCAATCCACTAATTCCCAAGGTAGCCAATTTTACTTTACTATAGTTCTAATTGTTTATCAGTTATACAGGGTTATATAGGTAAGAAGTAGCAGAATGGGAATTTGAACCCAAGCTAAGTATTTTATTCCAAAACCAGTTCTCTTTCCACTGTGCCACTCTTTCTCCCTTAGGAAATATGGTGAGAGCATCTTAGAAAGATTGAGAGATAACAAATGCAGGGAATTTCTTTTGAAGATAGCTTCTGGGAGATAAGCTTTATTCTCTATGGGTTTGTAGATAGCATGAAGCTAATCACCATATCCTTACTGCTTAGGAAATGGAGTAGGAAAGAATCTTTCAGTTCTCTTGGGGAAATAGGGGCTGATATCCCTGGTATTCTATAGTCTTCCTCTTTCTTTAGTGGCAGGGAAAAATTCAAAGTTTTCCAAAGAGAACAAGGTCTTGGAAATTATCTCTGTAAGACCCAGCTCTGTGTTACGGATAAGATCAGAGACAATCCTCCAACCTCCAGCTAGAGCTCAATCATTCCCTCCCCATGAAGATGGATTCCAAATAAATATTTTCAAGCCTAATTTCTCTACTTCCAATAGTACATGTTCACATGTCCCACAAACACTCCAAGCACAACATTTCCAAAATTGTTATCTTTCCCTTAAACCTCCACATGCATCATTTCTATTAGGGACATAATCCTTTACCCAGTCTCTTATGGTCAAAACCTTGGTATTTTATTTAACTTCTCCCACACCTGTCATATGCAAACAATAGCCAACTCCTGACAATTCCATTTTGGCAAAATCTTAAGCATCTACTCTCAACTTTCTATTCCCCTTGTCATAGTCATTATTATTGAATCTCATTGTCACCTTCCTGGAGTATTGTGATAGCTTCTGAACACATCCAATTTCAAATTTATTTTCATATTACTGATAGATCCTACTCAAATATCTTCAGTGGCCTCTCCATATGCACCAAGTAAGGTTCAGATTTCTTTGTCCAGCATTTGACTTGAGACTATCCTATCTATCTCTATTTGCTATACTCATGGTTCCATGTACAGATGGTTTGGTACTGATTGGTGGAGCACCTATGTTTTCTTAGTATTAACTATTGGGCAAAAATTCACACAAGCAGCAGAGAATCAATCCATACTTTGTTGCACCTCAGCTGCAGAGGCTGCATTGAGTGGACAATCATCTATGGAAAAAAAGCCATGTGTCAACTCTCCCTCTCCTTTAGTTTTGGCTTGTAGCCTTTTCAAGTTGATTGATGTACAATACTGGTGAATTTCTTCTGGCAACCAAATTTTGTCATACACTTTTGAATACTGTGGATAAGCTTACTTACCTTGGCAGAATACTTTCCAGGGATGTACATATTGATAATGAGGTTGACACATGCTTCGTCAGAACTAGCTTAGTATTTGGGAGGCTCTGAAGGAAGGAGAAAAGAGGTATTTGACTGCCTGCCAGATTGAAGGTCTACAGAGCCATTTATATGCCTGTGAAAACTGGACAGTATTATCAGCACCATGCCAGGAAACTGAATCACTTCCATATGAATTGTGTTAGGAAGATTCTGAAGATCCCCTGGCAGGATAAAATACCAGGTGACAAAATACTGAGGTCCTTTTTCAAATTAAAGTGCCAAGGATTCAAATTCTGCTACAGAGAGCACAACTCCAATGGACTGGTCACATTGTTCAAATGCTAAACATACCCCCACCAAAAAGACAATTTTACAGAGAACTCACGCAAGTCAAGTTCTCACATGATAGTCACAGGAAATGATACAAGAACACTCTCAAGATCTCTCTGAAGAACTTTGAAATTGATTGTGTGATATAGGAGACCCCGGCAAAGGACTGCCCACCTTGGTGTGCCCACATCAAAGAAACCACTGTACCCTAAACACAAAGTAAAATCTAAGTAGCTCAAAAGAAATGTGAGATATGCAGATTTAGGGAATCCACCCCAAATGTTCCCATGGGCTATTTATACCCAACCTATGGCATAGCATTCCAAGCTTGTATTAGTCTGTTTTGGTTTTTTTGTTTTCTTTTGTTTTTTTGAGGGGAGATGGCAAGGCAATTGGGGTTAAGTGACTTGCCCGAGGTCACACAGCTAGTTAGTATGTCAAGTGTCTGAGGCCATATTTGAACTCAGATCCTCCTGACTCCAGGACCAGTACTCTATTCACTGTGCCACCTAACTGCCCCACTTGTATTAGTCTGATCAGCCACAGTTGGACACACTGTACTTTGACACTGACATGGTAATGTCATTTTGGTCCTCTCGAAGATGAAGGACAACAATCAACCAAACCTATTTTTTCCAGTATTATCTCACATTCTCTCTTCCTCATAGTTCAATTCAATAAGCATTTGTTAAGCATTTATCATCTGCCAGACACCATGCTAGGCACTGGGGGTACAAATAAGAAAAACAGTTCCCATCCTCAAGTAGATTACAACCTAATTGGGGAAAACAAAAGAAAGCTGAAAAGAGGAGGAACTACCATGGGGCAATCATCTTGTTCTGTGAAGTTGAAACCAAGCAGAGCTTCTGGTAGAAAATTGAATGAGCAGCAGCTCAGTTTCTGCCCTCCATAAAGGAAAGCTTTAGGTGAAGTTTAATACTCTGCCCTCTAGATCTCTAATCAGAGGGGCAACGAGACTGAGGGAGATAGTCTACACAAGAGTGAGCAACCTGTGGCCTTGAGGCTACATGTGGTCCTCAAGTGTGGTCCTTTGACTGAGTCCAAATTTTATAGAACAAATCCTTTTATTAAGGGCAATTGTTGTGTGAAGTTTGTATTCAGTGGAGGCTGCACGTCCCCCACCCCGGTATAGACTATCCAGGCTGAGTTAACTACATGCTGACTGATCTGAAATGATCAGTTTATCCTGGGAGGGGCATCTTGTCCTGGAGAGTTGAAACCAGAGTTGCTGATAAAAAGTGAAGAGCTCCACCTATTTAATCAATCAGCAGGCATTTTTCAAAAACAGTACTTTAATGACACTATACTAACCACAGGGGACATCAAAGACAAAAAAATAAAACAACCTCTGCTTTCAAGGGGATTACATTCTATCAAAGGAGGTAATACATATATGTTTAAGTATGTACAAAATAAATAAATACAAAGCAGTTAAGGAGGGAGGGCATAAGAATTGAAAGAGATCAGAAAAGCTGTCCTGTAGGAGGTGGTGCTTAACCTAACTCTAGAAGGAATTGGGGGATTTGGTGAAGCAGCAGTCATAAGGGAGTATATTCCAGATGGAAGACAGCCACTGTAGCAGTCTAGAGTTGGAAGATGGGGTGTCATGCAAGAAGAACAGAGAGAAGTCCAGTTTGGAAGGACAGTAGAATGTGAGAAACAGAGTAATATATAATTAGGTTGAAAATATGGGTTGGAGCCAAGGGCTCCAAGGGCTTTAAAGGGCCAGAGCAGGAGGATTGCAGATTGGAAAATGACAGCAATGTTTTGTTTTGTTTTAAATCAATAAAACATTTTTAAAAGAAAAAAGGGGGAGAGCTTCTGTTTATAAGAAAAGTAAGAGACAATTAGAAAGATAAATTGAGACCAGATTGCTGATTATTTTATTACACATATTTAACAAGTAAGAAAAGTGCCCCCGTTTCCTTTTCTTCTCTGTATATTTCTTCTTCTGTTGGTTCTATTTCATTCTGGCTGAGAAGCCAGAGGGAGAACTGATGGGTAACTAATGGCAATATGATTGCTTTTCTCTTTCTTCAGAATTGCTGTAGGATTCTTAATGTAGTCTGGAGAAGGACACAGACTCCTGCAAGACAGGAACCACGCCTTCTGTTCCTCCTTGCATCTGCCTGGGTGCCTACTGTTTAGCCTTGAGCAATGAATATTTGCTCAATGAATGAATGACTGAATCTAACTTTACAGATGCATATAGTAGATTGCAAATAACTAATAGATCTACTACCACTACATGAAAATAGTCATTTTTTTAGTGTTGATGTCATCATGTACAAGCCTGTGTCTTATGGAAATTTACTAATCCTTTCCCTCAATTATTTCCAAATGCTTTTCTCAGGTTTGAATTGATTTGTCTGCCTGTTTTTAATGTTCTTCATTTCATCTTAAATGGAGAATTGACTCAATATGATTCCTTCATCTTCCAATGACATTTAAAGATTGGATTTAATCTAGGAATTTCTGATTTATGCAGCTCTGATACACCATGACATTTCCCAAATGAATCCATAAAAAATGCATAAATGATAGATACTGCTGATAGTCTAGTTATCTGGGGACCATTCTTGATCTAAAGAAATATGCAGATTTCCCCCTTTGCAATAATTATTGGGCACCTTTAAGTCAAGGATTTTTGATGCCAGGTATCAAAGAGATGCATTGCAAAAAAGATGATACTCTTCATAAAATTTAAACAATTATATTGCTAAGATCTGAGACATATAAACAATCTCTCGTGGCTACTCACCTTATAATAGAAAAATTACCTTAATTGAAAATTTTTATAAGGATTTCTCAGGAAAAGATTACCATCAATACAGGTTAATGCCAGCTTCAAACTATAATAAGCTATGCACATTTAGTTAATTTCTTTGTTATTTTAACATGTTCATGTACATATTTTGCACAATCTTCTTATTGTGAATTGATCACATATTTGCTATTTGCATTCATTCTACAAGTTTTCCTCTAACATTCCAGATTTAAAGGTCAAGCTAAAACTGATAAAAGGTTTTCACTATATACTCTTGCCACCTATAAATGGATTGTTTTATTGTGTTTTTTTTTCCAGGTCACACAAAATATATTCCATCATTATACATGTCAGTACTCAACAAACACATTTCACCATCTATATTTTATAAACAAGACAAGTTCTTAGTTTGACAACAGATGTCCATTGAAATCAGCAACTGTGCATATTTCCAAGAGCAAAAAAATATGCCACACTTGAGCAATTCCATTCATTCAAGGATATCAAGATGCTATTAACAGTCAATCAAACTTCTTTACCAAAAAAAAAAAATAGGGCAATGATGTTAAATGGTTTGTCTGCATATGCATAGTAAACTGGGAAAAGGCTGAGCTAACCACAGAATTTTACAGCTTTAAAGCACATTAAAGATTAATTTCATTCAGCCACTTCATCTTTTAAAGAATTCCATTTTGTATTTTGTTCTAAACATCAGAGTCATTTGCCAATATATTTCCCAACAATAAACAATGCCTTGTAACTAGGCAGTTCAGCAAAATCAACAAAGCACTCTAGGTGAATGTCCCCCCAATTTCTAGAGAGAAATGTGTATTGCATTCTTTCTTTTACAAAACCAAAATTATTCATTGTAATTAACCTAAGTTCAGCAAATTTTTTAGTGTTGTCTTCATTTACATTATTATAGCCAGTGGGTATATTTTTCTCTTAGTCCTGCTTTCTTTGCTCTGCATCATTTATCATACAATTCCCCACATTTATCCTAATTTCTCATATGCGTCATTTCTTAAGACACAATAATATTCCATTACACCAAGATATTATAATCTCATTCTTCAGTCAATAAGCACACATTTGTTTACCAGTTTTTTGCTACCACAAAGAATGCTGCTATGGATATTTAGTTACATAGGATTATATATTTTGTTATATACATCTATACATAGGGTGTCCCAAAAGTCTTAGGTCAGTTATCAGTTTTAATAGCTTAGCTTAAGTTGTTAAAAACTTAAGCTGTTAAAACAAATCTGCACTAAGACTTTTAGGACACCCCATCTATAGGAATTTTCTTTCATAATAGGCACCTAATAAATTCTTATTGATTGAGTCCTATGCCCAGAGTCCCATTCCACACACAGAGAAGGTAAACTGGACCTAAGAACTAGGCCAGACTTATTTGCAAAACCCTGAGGGGAAAAAGAATCTTTTAAAGATTTCTTTAAACAAACTTCACTCATCTCTGTCACTATTGACATTTTACTCCTTTCAGCTACCTGATCTTTCTCCTCTACAAGTCTATGTTTACTTAACAAATTAGTTCTTGTCTTCTCTTATTGAGTTCTCCTGGACCTATGGCTATCACAAGCTCTCTTCTAGTCTCCACAATGGCCAGGGGGTAAAGATTTGAACAATCTGATGGGGTGATTTTTTTTATTATTCCAACAAAGAAAATGCAGTGAAGGACTGGGCAACTTACCTAATATAATTAGGGTGCTAGTAGATGTCTATATGAACATGGAAGCAGTGGGGGGAACAAGTATTACTTAAATTTCACTTTCATCTAAACTGGTAAAAAGAAAAAAGACACATGGAGTTTGGTATAGAAATACTTTCAACTCAGCAGGGATATAGGAAGGAACAGGAATAGGGGAAAGGAAGGAAAAAGAGGGAAGGTAGTTTTAGGAAGGGATTAGTTGTAGGCAAAATAAACTCTAAGGATGGATAGGATATCATGAAGAAAGGTTTAAAAGAAAAGAAAGAAAGGTTATGAACTTGTAATAAAGAGGAAGCAAGGAGTATAGAGAAGAAAAAATATAGGTGAATAGGATAGAGGGAAATATACAATTTAATATCAAATATAAATGGCATATACTCAGTCATAAAACAGAAGAGATTAGAAAAGTGGATTAGAAAACAGAATCTGGCAACACATTGTTTATAAGAAACAAACTTGAAACAAAGATTCACATAGAATGTAAAACAGGGATTGGAGGAAAATCAATTATGCCTCATCTGAACTAAAAAATGCAAGGGGTAGTCGTGATTTCAAATAAGATAACAGGAAAAACAGACTTAATTAAAAGAGATAAACAGGGAAACTAAATTTTGCTGAAAGGTATCATAGACAATGGATTATATTCAATAATATACATGTGTACACATGCTCACACACATACACACCCTAAATGTGGTATAATCTAAGTATATAAAGGAAAAATTAAATGAGCTATAAGAGGTAATAGGAAGTATAATTATAATAAATAATGTGACTACAAAACTCAATGCACCTCTTTCAAATATAAACAAGAAAAAAATTAATAACGAATAGAATTTTTTTAAATTAGATATGTTAGACCTCAGATGATGACTGAACAAGAAAAGAAAGGAGTACACACATTTCTTAGCTATGTAATAGATCTTTACAAAATTGAAATATGTATTTACATATAAAAACCCAACAAATAAGTGCAGAAAAGTGGGAATGTTCAATAGATCCTTTAATGAACACAAAGCAATAATTATATTAAATCAATAGCCACTCAAAAAAAGTATTCTGAAAGATCAACTGGCAACTAATAATTTGATCCTAAAGTAGATCAAAGAACAAATTGTAAAAATTATATGTAATTTTATTAAAGATAACTATGAGACAACATGCCACATGTTTTGATATGTAGCCAAAACATTTCTTAAGGAAAAATTAATATGTTTTAAACATGTTCATTAACAAAAAAAGAGAGAAGGAATAGATTAATGACAACAACAATAATAATAAAAGTAGAAGCTTATTTTAAAATATATTATTAGATGATTTGATTAAAAAGAAAACAAAAGGAAAATTTTCAAATAATTTAAAATAACTAAAATAATTAACAAAATTATTAAATTAGAATTAATAGCAAATAAAGAAAAATTAATTATGTCAGAAAAATTTTTGCCCAGCTATGAGCCAACAAGATTGGCAACTTAAATTAAATGAACAAATACTTATGAACATGTTAAATACTCAAATTAGTAGAACATGAAACAAGAATTTAAATAACCCAATATCAGAAAAAAAAATATTGAACAAGTCATAAATGAACTTTCAAAGAAAAAAACATCATAACCAGAGGAATTCCTACGTGAATTTCCTTTCTTCCCTCCCATTGAGTAGCTGAAAGCTGGAAGGAGTGCAATGAATTTTAATATGTGAAAATAATAGAATAATGAAATAACATGAACAAACAAGTGAGGATGCCACTGACAACCACCCCTACTCTTCCCTCAGGATGTCTCCTGTACTGTATGAGACAGTCACCATCTGACATATAAACTCAGTGAGGGTAGTATCAATTTGTATATTCTGTATTAGCAAAACAATATATTTTTAGTTATGACATAAAAATAAACAGGAATTCTAATTTTTTTCCTGCACCTCCAATAAATTATCATGTGCACTCCCTGAAATGCATGGCTCCCACTTTAGAGACCACCTTGTTGGAACACTATAAAATATCCTTGAAATCAATCAATAAACATTTATTAAGCATCCACTATGTGCCAGGCACTGTGCTAAGTGCTAAAGATACAAATATGATGAAAGAAAAATAGCTCTTGTTTTAAAGAAGCATAAAATCTAATGAGGCGAAACAATACACAAAAGGAATCTGAAAAGCAGAGATGGGTGGAAGGGGAGGCAGGCACCTGGGAAGATATCTGACTCAGGGATCTAGTGGAAAAGTCAGAAAAGTCTAAAAGTAGTGTAGCCAGGTGAGAAATGAGATGTTCGGAGATGAGTGCACTTCTGAGCCGAATTCCCATAACAATGCAGAACTAACCACTCATATTGGAAAAACAAAGTGGGTAAAAAATTCACATGTCTCAGATTATGTCATAAAGATGGATGAACAACTCATTGAGTTAACACATCTATCTGTATATATCATCTATCTATATAAACATCTTTTTTTTTAAGACAAAGAACTGGGCCCAAAAGTGAGTCTAAAAGGAAATTGGACTAGATTATATTTAAGAAACTATGCAATACTTTCAGTGATCTCAAATGCCTTACCACGGCAAATTTCATCACTTAGACATCAGTATTTTGTGGATAATTCTCTGAGGATTTGAACCCAAGATCCCATAATTTTAAAATTACCAATATTATAAGTAACCTAAAAGGCATCAAAGCACATCGAAGAGTCATGGTGACTATAAGTAGGCTCCAGAATATAATCAAGAACAAAAAATGTAAAATAAAAAAAAATGAAGGCTACATATGAGCTGGGGAAAAAAGATGATAATGAGAAGGAAAAGGAAAAAAAAAAAAGAAGGTAGAGAAGAAGGAGGAGGAAAAAGCTTTCAACAAGGACCAGAGAAATAATCTGTTCAGGTAAAAGAAAAGGGCCAGAAAGAAGAAAAACTTAAGAAAAACATTCTTCTGTGCTTTAGTGCTCTGATGGATGTGTGATTTTACTGATGTAGGTATTCCCTCTAATTCATCATTTGTCTGTGCCTTTGCATCCTAGGTAACTCATACATATCTTCACATAACTCTTTCAGTGTGCTAAATACCTGCTTCATGATCTTGTTTTGGTGTTGTGGTTGGTTTGTTTTTTTTACATTTTGTATTTATAACTTCTATTTTATATCACCTTCATTCATATATTTCCCTCTAATCCAAAAATTAAGCTTCTGTAACAAAGAAAAAAAAACTAGCTCAGCAAAACTAATCAATATATCAATTTACAGTATAGGTGCCACACCCAAAATCCCCCAACTTCCTCGAAGAAGCAAAGCAGAAGCAATTTCTCATCTCTCTATGGCTAAGCATAGTCAGTAAAATTTTCTGCTCCTCAAATTTCAGTGTTATAGAGTGGCCAGGGGATAATGAGAGGTTATGAGACTTGCCCAGAGTCACAGAACCAGTATTGCATATACTATTTATAATGACAAAGGAATATGTTGAGGAGAGAGCACAGGAGATCTGAGTTTTAATTCTACCTTTGTCAATAACTGTGTGAATTTGGGTAATTCTTTTTAGCTCTATGAGCTTTAGTTTCCTTGGCTATGAGAAGAGTATTGGGCTAGATTAAGGGTTTTTAACCTTTTTTATTTCATGGACTCCTTTGGCAGTCTGGTGAAACCTATCAATCACTTCCCAGAATAAATGTTTTTAAATATATAAAATATAGAGAACTGCAAAGGAAACCTTTACTCCAAATATTTTTTAAAACCAAGTTCATGGACCACAGTTGGAGAACCTCTAGACTAGATGATGTCCAAGGTTTATTCCAGCTCTAAAATTTTGAGGTTCTGTAACTACTTTTGATCCCTTCTCTACAACATTGTTGTGGGCATTGACAATAAGATACTCTAGTAATTAACTTTTCTAGGGTAGCATTAAGAATGAAGTGTTTATGAATTTACTCTGCACAAACTATGCCACATGTTGACTGGAGGGTCAAAACTACTTGGGGAAAAGAAAAAGAACTGGAAAAGCAATTTAGAAGATGAAAATAATGTCAATGTAAGAGGCAGTGAGGTAAGATGAGCCTGGGGAATTGGTTCATTGCAGGGGAGAAAAAGAATTTTAAAAAAAGAAAATTGAAAAAAAAATTGAAAAGAAAAATAGATGTGTTATTACTATGGGTGACTGGTTTTCTTTATCATACCTTGACAGGGCTGTTCTTTCCCCTCTAACTGTGCTCCTTAGGGTATTGGTTGCCTTTCCAAGGATGAATCAGGAAGCCCTGACTGGGCAACCTTCACAAGTCAGTTTTTGCCTTTCTGACTAGGGATTGTATGTCAGATGGTCATCTGGTTTTGACTCTGGTTTCTATTTTAATTTCCATCTCTAGGCAAATACTTTTGTTTGATATAATAATCAACACACACACACACACACACACACACACATACACACACACTCTTCTTAACTGAACTCTTGTGGTATTTGTCCAGTCCCCATGCTATTTGTCTTCAAAGCAGTTATCAAATATTAGATGACTCAGAAAATTTAAAAAGATGTTTGTACTTTCACTAAAATCCACATCTCATGACATTCCTGGTATGAAAATGACCATGAGTTTTCAAAGGCCAGAAGAACTCAAGATCTAGCAAGCACTTCCAAGTTGGAAAGGTTTTGATTAAAGGCCCAGTTACAAATCACATCTGTCAGTTGGGTGCCCAACTCTGGGCAGCACATATTAGGAAGGAAAATGATAAGCTAGAGAATGTCCAGAGAAGGGCAACCATCCTGATAAAGGGCCTTTAGTCCTTGCCCTATGGGGATTAATTAAAGAAACTAGGAATGCTTAGCCTGGAACAGGAATGGGGAACCTGCAACCTGGAGGCCACATGTGGCTCTCTAGGTCCTAAGTGCAGCCCATTGACTGAATCCAAACTTCACAGAACAAATCCCCTTAATAAAAGGATTTGTTCTGTAAAATTTGGACTCAGTCAAAAGGCTACACCCAAGGACCTAGAAGATCATGTGCGTCCTGGAGGCCCACAGGTTCCCCACCCTTGCATCCTGGAAAGATCGATGGCTCAAGGAGGACATGATAGCTATCTTCAAATATCTGAAAGACTGTCACTGGGCAATATAGGTGGCACAATGAAGTCAGAGAGACCTGAATTCAAATCTGATCTCAGATACTTCCTGGATTTGTGATCCTGGACAAGTCATTAAACCTCTGTATGCCTCAGTTTCCTCATCTGTGAAATTAGGATAATACTAGTACCTGCATCCAGGGTTGTTGTGAGAATCAAATGACATAATATTTGTAAAGCACTTAGCAAGTGCCTGGCACACAGTAGGCATGATGTAATTGCTAGCTATCATTATTATTAGAGAAGAACCATGTTTATTCTGATTATCCCAAGAGGAAATAACTAGAAGCTGTAGACAGCAGTTGCAAAGAGACAATTTTAGATAATATCAACAGACATTTCTCAACCATAAAAGAACCATTCAAAAGTGGAAAATGGAACTTGTGAGGTGATGGGTCCCCCTCCCTTGCTAGAGTCTTTTAAGCAAAGCTACATCAATAATTAAGAATTTGAAATTATAATAACAAGTCTCTATTAAGCACCTACTGTGTGTCAGGCACTGGGGATACAGAAACAGTTAAGGAGACAATCTCTGCTTGAGAGGAATTTATCATCTAAAGGGAGAGATGGGCCAAGAGGAGGGGCCTCTGATCTCGATGGAGGGCAAAGGCGGCAGCGGCAGCATGGAGGGTAAAGAGCCCGAGCTCGAGTCCGGAGTCACCTACTACCAGCTCCAGGAGGTGGTGAAGCTCAACTTGGAGAAACACATGTGGATGGTGATCCATGGGCGAGTCAACGACATCACCCGCTTCCCTGGTGAGCACCTGGGTAGAGAAGAGGTTCTGATAGAACAAACTGATCGGGATGTGACTGGAAGCTTTGAAGGCGTGGGACTCTCTTCCAATGCCAAGAAAATGCTCAAACAGTACTCCACTGGCGAACTCCATCCGAGTGACTGTAAAGGTAAAGGATCTGAGAATTCAGGTTCATTATACAAAAGCTGCTGGTCAAATTGGATCATCCCCATTGTGGGGGCTGTCCTCTTAGGTATCATGTATCGTTTTTACAAGGGGGAGAGCAAGTTGTCCTGAGCCATCCTCTTTGGAACCTGGAAAGTGAACATGCTAGAGAGAGAGAAAATATGCAGTCCTGCTCTGGTAGGACTGCTAGATTCCTTAATCCTGCCAATTTTATTGCCCCCCTTCTAAGTCCAGATGGACATGCCTACTGTCCACCTCCGAACTGGGCCAGCAGACCTCCTCATACAGTTGCAATGCCTTGCTTACAGAGGCTTCATTCATCACTGTCGATCATTCCATTCTCTAGCTCATTTTTCCTTCCTGAAGCTTTTGTAAATAACTCTTCATTCCACAATTTTCTGTCAACCAGTTCAGGGAAGTGGAGAAGTTATTTGAATGTGTGTATGTAAAACAGTTCTGTACATTTACAAAAAAAAAAATAGTTTCCAGTGTCTTTCAATAAAAATGTCTGCCTCTGGCACTTTGAGCTTAGAGAGAGCATTATCAAAAGAAGGGCAGCAGAATACCTCATTTTGAGGATGAGAGAATGTTTATTCTTTTTTCTCTATATACTGGTAGCTACTTTTAAACAAATACCAATTTTTTAAAATTACAATCTAACAATGCCAAAAAAACAAAAAAAAATAAAAGGAGAGATGACAAGGACATATATAAGTAGATACAAAATAAATATAAAGAAAATAAAAAACAAGGGCATATAAGGGAACCAAATAAAAAGAATTTGAAAGGAAGGGCACTTGTAGTTGTTGAGATTAAGAAAGATTTCATATAAAAGTAAAATGGTACTTGAGTTGCATGTTGACAGGAGAGGTGTTCTATGAATGGAAAGTGAGAAGGTAGGATATTCCAATACAAAGGTCTGGAGAGAGGAAATGAGTGTTGTGGTTTAGGAGCAGACGCCCGTTTGGCCAGATTGCAGAATAAAAGAGGAGGAGTAATGTCCAGTGAAGGAGGGAAAGGTAGGGCTAGATTGTGAAAGTCTATAAAAGCTAAGCAGAGGTTGATTCCATGAGCAATAAGAAGTCACTGAAGTCTATTGAAAAAGGGAATGTCATGGTCAAATCCATATCTATGGAAGGTAGACTTAAGTGGGTCAACACCTGAAGCAAGGAGACCAGTTGGGAAGCTGTTGCAATATTCTAGGCAAGTGATGATAACAGACTGAATTAAGGTAGCAGCTATGTAAGTGGAGAAAAGAAGCTTGGGTACAAGATATTTTGTACAGGTAGAAATGGAAGGTTTGGGCAACTTAATGGATACATGAAGTGAAGGTGAGGAAGGAGTCAAAAGTTAGAAACCTCAAAGACTGAAAGAGTAGGGTACCTTCAACAGAAATAGGGCAGTTTAGAAGAAGAGTGCAAGTAAAGCTGGATGATGAATGTATTTATTCCTCCATTTCTGCTTGTAGCATGTGAGTAAGAACGGGAGAGGAAAATAGTAGGTAGGAGTATTCAAGGACTGAGGTTAGTAAGGCATGATGAGGTGGCTGTACAATGGGGCAAGGATTTTAAAAACAGAGAACAATGTAGGGTTGAAATGGCTAAGCATAGGTTCAAGACTGGAGAATGAGGGAAGTGAGGTCAGAGTAAAAGCAATAGTCAGAGAAAGTAATGAGGGTTGAAAGAGTAGAGCTTTCAATGAGAGAAAAGAATGGTTTTAAGGGAAGTGGAATACAGTGAGAAATTGAATGATGGGTTATATTCAAATAAAGAAATGATAGGGTTTGTTGTTTTTTTTTTTATTAAGGAAGTGAAATACTTGTGGGTGACCTCAAGTCAGGAAGACCTGAGCACAAATCCTACTTCAGACACTTAGCAGCTGTGTGACCTTGGGGAGATAACTTAACCTCTTGGTCTCAGTTTCCTCATCTGTAAAATGAGGGGTTTGGATTTCTAGTTCTAAATCTATGATGCTGTAATCTAGTGTGTTATCATCTCTATGTATTGTTGAGTCAGTGAAGCAATAGGTCATGGGGGTTATAAAAATCAAGAACTGGGAGGCTATGGGGGCGGCTAGGTGGCACAGTGAATACAGCACCAGCCCTGGAGTCAGGAGGACCTGAGTTCAAATTTGACCTCAGACACCTAACACAAAATTAGCTGTGTGACCTTGGGGAAGTCACTTAACCCCAATTGCCCTACCTTCTCCCTCCAAAAAAGCAAAAAAATAAAAAATAAAAGAATTAGGAAGCCAGGAAGGTTGAAGGAAAATCATTACAGATATTGAAGTCACCTTGTACAAGTAAAGGAGACAAGGAGAGGAAGATTGTGAGCCAGGTTGTAAACACCTTGAGAAAGAAGGAAGGGCTGGTACACAACAGCTACCATAATGTGGATTGAGTGAAAATTTTCAATACTATGAACTTCAAAGGAAACTAAGCAGTGAAGATAAAGGATGGGAATGGAAGTGGTGTTGGAGGGCAAAGAATATTTCAACCCCTCTATAAGAGGGGCGATTGTGGGTGAAAGTATCGCTAATAGTAGAAGAAGGTGGGGATTATAGTGTTATCAGAGGGGAGTTAGGTCTCAAGGGCTGGCAGAAGGAAGAAGTGTGAGAAAAGTGGGGAGGGGGGTGAGATTAAAGTTAAACCTTTTCACTATAGAATAGTAATTCTGGAGGGCACATTGGGAGAGGTAAGCAAGGTAGAAGTGAACTAGAACTGAGGAGGATAAGAGAATAAAAGGTGCAGGTTGAGGAAAGTTTTCTCTTATGTGGCCAGTGATTCATTAATACAGGGATAGGGAGAAGAAATTGTTAACTATAGGAACAGTAATTGATGGTGGATGAAAAATAAAGCTCACATTCTTCAAAAGGAATTGATGCAAGGGCCAGAGTGTAGGACCTTAGTCAATCCTTCCTGCTTGTCCTATAAATAGGAGTGGGAGAGAGAGGCAGAAAGAAAGATACTGCTTCTCAAAAATGGCCGGGGAGGGTTGGAGCAGGGGTATTGGGTGGTTGATGCTAGTGCAGCCAATACCCCAAGCTAGCTGCATCTTGAGATAGACCAGCCTGATGTTGCTATTGCTACTATTTTGTGGTTTGGGGTAGAGATTGCACTAACTGACTTCTGAGGTGCCTTCCAACTTTGAAATTCTGAGGTCCTATCTATGATCCAAGGACTCACCTCTCTAAATTTAAAGAGGATAATCCCCAGAAGATTAGCTACTACATGAATTTTTTTCAACCCCAGACATTCTCATGAATGGCCATTTACTAAAGTGAGGAAAGTCTACAATCTGAATTGGTGGAGGAAACTCTCACACCAATTAACTCACAGGTTCCTAAATTAGGAATTGAAGTTAGTAAGATAGCTACTATTTCTTTTTAGATACAGGCTCCCAACTGGAAACTTCTTATTTGCAACAGAAATAGGATGGCATTAATATGGGGTCATAGGATGGAACTTGGATAAATGCTTTTTTAAAAGACACCTAATGCTTTCACTTGCTGGTAGACTGAATTTTTAAAGCTTCTAAATTAGCAAACTGACATGGATTTTATAGTGAGTAGGTGATTTTTGTCCTTGAATTTTTAATTCTGGATAATAACCATAATGCCCTTTGCCTCACGGTAGAACCAGAGCTGAGATTAATTGGGTGGAATGACTGAATTTATTATCTTTGCTACAACTTTAATTAAAGAGTGGCACAATCCCTATAGACGGTGAGCCAACTTTTTCCAGCTATCAAGGGGGAAGGACCTGGGTTCAATTTAAATCATTCTGGTTCATCCACTATGAATTAATATGGGGAAAATACATGTGCCCAAATACAAGAAACATGGCTTTACCATTTAGATTTATTCATTTTTTGATGGTTTCTTTTTTTTTGGGGGGGGGGAGTAGAAACAATAAGGGTTAAATGACTTTCCCAAGGTCACACAGCTAGTAAATCACACAGTAAGCTAGTTTCTGGGGTCAGACTGGAACTCAGGTCCTCCTAACTCATACTACCTAGCTTCCCCTGCCACTTAGATTTAGAGGTGGAAGGACATCAGAGGATATCTAGTCCAACCCCTTCATTATAAATGAGGACAGCAAGGCACAGAATGACTTGATCAAGCTTATATAGGCAAATAACTGAAGCAGAATTTGAACCCAGTTCCAGGACTTCAAAGTCAGTGTTCTTTCCATTGTGCCACACTGAGTCAGTGCTTTGTAAACTGAAACATTTGCTTAGAATAGAGGTTCCCAAACTTATTTGGCCTACCCCCCCACCCTTTCCAAAAAAAATTACTCAGTGCCCCCCTGGAAATCAATTTTCTTTAACACTTTAATTTTTTTTATTTGTATCATTTCAAAAATATGTTTTTTTAATGATGTATCTTAAATTTAATAATTTATTGTAAATTTGTAGATTTTTTCCTGCATTGAAATTTTGATGATGCAGGGTGGCTAGGAGGCACAGTGTTTAGAGTACCGGCCCTGGAGTCAGGAGGACCTGAGTTCAAATCTGCCCATAGACACTTAACAGTTGCTATCCATGTGACCTTGGGCAAGTCACAACCCCAATTGCCCTGCCTTCCCCCCTCCAAAAACAAAAAACCAAAACAAAACAAAACAAAAAAAGAAATTTTGATGATGCAATATTGTGTCATATAACTGTATAGTGTTATATTGTAAACAAGTCATTACACACACATATTTCTGGAGATGTATGCTGGACTTCATGATGATTCGAAACACACTCACCTGCCAACATTTGCTTGTTAAGACCTATCTGTGAACTTGACCACTGCTCAGTTATAACTTGCATTTTGTGTGTTTATTTGGAAAATAATGTAATCACTATGACTTTAACTCTGTTACATAACAGATGAAACATGTATGAATGGTTTTTCAAATTTTTTTATCTTCTCTTCTTTCCTTATGCTTCTACTGCCCCCTTCTTTTTATTCAATACCCCTAGTTACACCCAATGCTACTACCACGCCTTCTCCCACCCCCCGGCCGACTCCAGCATACCCCACAGGATGCTATCACCCACTCTGGGAACCTATGGCTTAGAGGAAAGTTGCTTAGAACATATCTAGTGCTGATCTCCCTCCACTTGAGACTCTGTTAGTCATATTCACGACTTTGTAAAAATTCATGAATTTGTGAAGATAATGCTTCAACTTGCGAGCTCAGATTATATCACTACAACATCCCAAATAGCTTAAGGGACTAGATTCAAAGAAACTTGAATATTCTTTGACATACATTTTAAAATGTGTAACTGTAACTTTTGTAAATAATAAGTCTCCAACATTGGGTTAGAACAGAGTATGGAGCCAGAAGAACTATCAACTTCTCGCTGATCCTGAAGGATCTATAGTTTTGTCAGCACTTAGCAACATTCAGCTAAAAATGATGAAAGCACACAGTTAACTCTAAGTGATAGGGAAAGAAAATTCTTGCCTCCATCCAAGACAAACTATGCGATAAACAAACTGAAATATAAGCAAGCTTAACAGTGTGCTCAAGCAAAATTTTATAATAAAGGATGCACAGATAAGGGCAGAATCCAGCTACAAGATTCTGTGAACGGAGGTGCCAAAAATCTGTGAGCAAGGACACTTTATCTGATACTTCCTGAGTTAGATCATCTCTATCTCTGAAATTCTACTGTTTTTACTGTTTCATTTTATGTAATCGCAACCACTACTTTCTGAAGGAAACACAAACTATTCAGGAGTATTCAGGAGTCATTGAATGACATGGTTAATCAACAGACTTTTTACATCCCTATTCTCATTATAATTGCCTATTACAAGATAAATATAGATTTTTTTTAGTAATGAACAAATGATAACTTTATTATGAAATGAATCTGGAACTGCTGAAATAAACTTTACCATTGGTTTTACCGGAAAAATCCACAGTGGTTCTAAGTGATGCCCTTTGGTAACTTACATCTGTATTTCTTGTAGCATCTTCAAAAGGTTTTTTCCTTGCATCTATAGTTGTGAAATTTAAAAATTAGACATCCCAGATAGCTAAAGTTGAAACAGCTTATTGTCTGAATTTTAGGAAATCCAGAATGTTTTCTTAAATAGTTTCTCTGAGTAGCATCATCAAAATCTTCTATTTCTCTACAGCTTCTAGCATCTCAGTGATTATGATATTATGGCCTAAACTGCCACTTATTTACCTACATGATTTTAAAACCTCTTTGAAATTATTTTGTTTTCTGTTGCTATTAAATTGTCTGTGGTCTTATATTCAATGATGTTAGCCCTGTTCTGTATCCTTTCCACTTGTATTATAGAACTTACATTACATCCTCCATAATGACTATTTTTTCATTATTTCTTATCCCATCTTTTTAAAAGCATAGGTTAATTAAAACTTCAATTCAGCAAATGTTTACAATGTGCCTATTGGGTGAAAGTCTTCATGATAGACTCTGAGGACACAAAGATAAGAAGAAAACAACCCCTGCCTTCAGGGAGTTTGTGTTACATTAGGATGTCCATTTCAGGGCAGTGTTTCATTTTGGTTTTTTTTTTTTATTTCTCCAAGTTCATCTTTTGATTTTCTCTTTGGATTTCCTTGCTAGAATTGATTCTCATTTAAATCTTTAAATGAATCATTTATCTATTTAAGAATATCCTGATATAATTCCCGTTGCTTTTCAAGATTTCCTTCCATCCAACGTACAGATAGATGGATAGCTGGCTTCAACCCAATTGATAGATAGATAGATAGATAGATAGATAGATAGATAGATAGATAGATAGATAGATAGACAGAAAGACAGATAGATACACAGACAGACTTATATATAGAAGATGCTGTCATTGTTGTTGTTCAGTCATTTCAGTCATATCCAACTCTTCATGAACCTATTTGGGGTTTTCTTGACACAGATACTGGAATGGTTTGCTATTTCCTTCTCCAGCTCATTTTACAGAGGAGAAACTGAGGTAAACAGAGTTAAGTGACCTGCCAAAGGTCACACAGCTAGTAAACATCTGAAACCAGATTTTACTTCAGGCCCAGTACTCTAGCTACTGTGCTACCAAGCTGTCCTGATACAGATATATACACAAACATACATACATATACATATATGTGCATTGTATATATATATATATATATGTATATGTATATATGTATATATGTGTATATGTGTTTATATTTGGTTATATTTTATAGTATCAGAGTCCTTAAGTATGTTCATTTTATTTTGTGGATAGGGTACTAGATCTTTGATTTCATTAGTATAAGGAACTTCTAGTTACCTTTGAAGTGAGGCAAAGAAACCACCTCAGCCAATGCAGGTTGGCACTTTCTCTGCAATATATAGTCTTAGAGAGGTACTTAGAGCAAAAAGAAGTTAATTGGCTTGCCAAGGTCACACAGGTAGTATGTGTCAGAGACAGAACTTGAACCCAAGTCCCCCTGCCTTCATAGCCAACATTTTATCCAGTACATATTGTTGAATCAATTTTTGTGGCCATTTTTATAGCCAATCTAACATATTTTCTGAATTTTACCAGTTTTTATTTCTTCTTAGCATTTTTTTTTCTTTTTTAGCGTTTCTTTTATTTTTGATGAAGACTTAAGGATATGGATCCCTTGCAACCTGTCATTCTCACAGAGTCACAGAGGTCTTATAGTTGTATACATCCCTTACCTAAGTTCCATGAGAACAAAGACTGGATGTTGAACTTTGTATATTTCACAGCATCTAGCACAATGATATACATTTATGTTTAATTGCTTTTCCATGAATGCAGTACATAATAATTGAGACACAGGAGGGCTGTAATGGAAAGAACATAATACTGAAATGAAGCATGGGCTCTAATTCTCCTCTGTCACCCTAGGGTAACAATAGCCATTAACAATAACCTTCACAACCTGCTTCTTCATCTATAAAATGGGCATTACTGATGCCTATAGTAATCTTTTCATACAGTTGTGAGAATTAGGTGAAATAGTGGGTATAAAGTTCTTCATAAGCCTAAGAGTGATAGATAAATGTCAGAGCTATTAAAAGCCACAATATAGTTCATCTATCTGAAGATCATACCCTTATGTGTCTATTACAAATAAAATCCAGACTCTTCAGTTTTCAAGATGCTTCTATAGTCTTCTAAGCCCCAACCAGTTTTTCAAGGCTTGTTTCTCACTAGTTCCATACATATTCCAGCCAACTTGGACTAAACTATATTTTCCTTAGGTCTGATTCTGTTGTCCACTCTGCCTGTAATGTCCAATTCCTACCTGGGGGGAAGCACTCCACAGATTACAAGCCTGGGGAACAAATTGGAGGGAGGAAAAGAACACTATTCAGTCCTGGTAAAAGTCCCATTTCAGGGTATGGATAAAAAAATAAAAGGTTGGTAATGGATCATTTAGCCCTGATATTCCCCAGTACTAATGCCAACAAATGCCCACTATGGCAGGTTTACAGGGTCAACTCTAGGTAAACTTGTACAGTAGACAGAATTTATTTCTACTGCTTCCCCAGTTAACTGCTATGTGAACCTTTTTTTTAACATCAGACAAATTTCTTTTCCATCCTTTCACCATAAAATTCTCTTCCCCAAGAGTCTCTCCTGCCCCCCTCCCCATTCCCATTCATCTCTGTTAATGTATTAGGTGATGAGAATGGAAGAGGTGGAACAGAGAAGTAGTTAGGATGACATTTGAAGTCTGGTGTAGCCTCCTAGCCTTTCTCACTAGCAGGGTTGGTTTACAGGGTACTAAGATTTCAGGACTCCTTTGGGACTTATTATCCAGTGGTCAGCAAATAGCTAAGTAATTCTTTGAGGATAAAATTGGACCTACCTCAAGAATATGAAAGGAGTTTGCCTTCTGTTTATACCATGAATCCGAAAACCAAGTAAATACTAATTTCCTTTGGTACCATGAGAAGAGGCAGGAAGGCACAGGCAATTGTTCTCAAAAGAGTATTAGGAGACTTTTGGAGGCTTATGAAGGTAAAACTATTTTCATAATAATATTATTATGCTCTAATTTCTAATGTGCTGAGTTTCAACAGACATATAACTAAAGCTGAAAGGGGTAGCAGGGAAGGAGAAAGACAGTTCTCAAAAATTTTACTCCTCACCAAGAAGTTTTCAGTTTCAATAAAATCATAGCTCTAGACCCTATCCTTCTTCCCTGTATGATGAGGGTTTTTTTAATCCATAATGATATGGAAGGAAAAATACAGTACATTCTTAGAATCAGGTGCCACCTAACTTCAAGTCCTACCTCTGAAGCTTACTTAGTTCCATGGGCAAATCCTGTAAAACCTCTTAGCCTCAGTTTCCTCATCTATAAAATAAGGGTAATTCTGGCAGTATCTACCTGACGGTATTGTTGTGAGAAATATAGACACATGTGTGTATGTGCACACATGTGTGTATATGTTTATACACACAAATTGTGTGTATATAGAGACATTTAGTGTATATACAATAGCCAACTGTAATATATAACTAATAATAGCTGTATATAAACATAGCTAACATTTATGTAACACCTTAAAGCTTACAAAATATATTATATATGATCATATATATAGATGTCCAAATGGGTCAATTATATATAATATATATATAATATAAATATAACATATATATAATACATATCTACATGTGTGACCATACACAATGCATTTTTAATCTTTAAGGTATATAAATATTGGCCATTAGTATTATAGTATTGTTATTTTCAACAAAAATTTCAGTTCAACATTTTTTAAAAACCTACTACAAGCAATATACTGTGCTAGGTGCTGGGGTACAAAAACAAAATGAAAATAATCCCTGCCCTCGGGTATTCTATTCTACTGGGAAGTGGGGAATGCATGCTGGTAAACATTTGGAAGAAGATCAGTAGAGGCAGAACTGTATTGTCACCAGGGTAAACCTTGATACCACCTGGGCAAAAAGAGAAAACAGAGGACAGCAATAAGTAGCATATCATGGACTAAAATTCTTCAGAGGATGTTAGCCAGAAGCAAATTCTCGAGACTGGAAGAGAAACAAGGATAAAATATCACCTTCCGTAAATATTATTAATACTACAGAATCATGACTGGGAATGGGTCCTAGAGGTCACCCATTCCAATCTCTTATTCAATACATAAATCACAAAGGAGGTCTGGTGGTGTTAGGAGAAGAATGCTGGCAATTCTGTCACTTAAGTAACTTTGGACAAGTCACTTCCCTCTCCCTGGGTCTCAGATTATCTTTAACATCCCTTCTGGCTATAAATTGATTAACTCAGAAAGTAGCCATCCAGCTTTTCTTTGCATACTTCTGATAATGAGGGCCTCACTAATTAATATTGCCTTTTCTGGTAACCCTAATTGCTAGAAAATTCTTCACTGTAATTAAACTAATGTCTACCTCTCTATAATTTTTATCCTTTGGTAAAAAGTCTTCTTTCTGTGACCAATTAAAGCAAGTTAAATCCCTCTTCCACACTGCAGACCCAAGTACTGGAAGATGAGTATTCTGACAAATCCTCACCCTTAAGTGTTCTCTTCTCCAAGTCAAACATCATTGGGCAACATGCTTTCAAGTCCCCTCTAGGGAGGCAAAAAGAACAATTCAGAGTTGGGGTGAGAGGGGGAAGTGGCATAGAAACGATAATAGCTTCCACCTGAGACTATTAGCCTAAAGCTTTCCTTTCCAATCTCCCCTTGCCTATCACTATCTGGTTAGGCTCTTTTTTTTTCCTTCTAACTCTCTCTTAACTATGTCAATTCTTCCTGTGTTTCTTCATCTAGATTTTTCTTAATGGCGATTGACTTTAAAAAACATGCCCAGTGACACACTCATTAATTTTAAAACCACAATTCACATTGCTCCTGTTCCTATGATGAAAATCCTACTGTGATGTTAAAATTTTACTGTTCCCTAAAACAAGTACTTGTTTCTTGGTGATTTTCTCTTGTGCTCAGCCACAGACTTCTGCATTTCAGATACAAAAAGAAACTTTTTTTCCAAAACAAACAAAATTCAAGTTTTCTTATGATATATTTTCTTTACATATATATATATAATCTTTTCCCTTAATATTGCAAGGTGAGTATGCATTCTGGAAAGATGGCAGAATAGGTCAGAAACTTCCAGTCTCTCCAGATTTCCTCTACAAACAAAATCACCAAGAAATGAACATAGAGAAGCAAAAATAAAGGGGTAAAGCAATTGTCCTCCTAAGATATCTCGATAGGATCTCAGAAAAGACTCCAGGGGCTGAGGTTTGGTCTGAACGAACAGTGTTAATGTTGTTGTTATGTTTGTCCTTTGTTTTCGAAGTGAACGATGGCACTGGGGAAATGATGACATGACTTGCAGTTCACTTTGATTTGAGGGAGGAAGGGCTGGTTGTTCAAGGTCACCAGTCTTACTTTCTCTTTCAGAGCCATCTGGATCCAGTGACCAGACATTCAGGATGACTAGAGATGACCTAGGATGCAATGGGAGACTCTGGTCCTTTTAGGGTAAGGCCTTTTAACATACTCACTTAGAGTGAGGTAGCACCTAATCAGTGAATAGTAGACTTTAAGATGAGAGTCAAGGGATGGCCCCTTTAATTAGAAAAAAAAAAAAGGGGAAAAAATCAAGCTTATAGACTATATCGTCTATAGTACCTTTCATCAGAATGTAGTTACTGTATTCATCTCTTTTTAATAATAACTATTTTAGCCATAACTTTGTCTGAAATCATAATTGCTATGCCTACCTTTTTTTTTTTACATCAGCTGAAGCGTAATAAATCCTACTCCAACCCTCTATTTTAGCTCTTATTTTTAAATGTTTCTTCCAAACAACATATTATTGGATTCTGATTTTTAATCCATTCTGCTATTGGCAGCCCCCCTGGGGATGCTGGGGTGCTTGCTGCTACAGATGAACTCACCTATAAAATAGAAATGGATAGCAGAATGGATTAAAAATCAGAATCCAATAATATGTTGTTTGGAAGAAACATTTAAAAATAAGAGCTAAAATAGAGGGTTGGAGTAGGATTTATTACGCTTCAGCTGATGTAAAAAAAAAAAGGTAGGCATAGCAATTATGATTTCAGACAAAGTTATGGCTAAAATAGTTATTATTAAAAAGAGATGAATACAGTAACTACATTCTGATGAAAGGTACTATAGATGATGAAACATGGGTGTCTGTGTGTGTGTGTGTGTAAAAATACAAGGAATACAAGTCATTCCCCAATTGATAAATGGTCAAGGACATGAACAGGCAGTTTCCCAAGGAAGAAATCAAAACAGTTTATAGGCACATAAAAAAATGCTCAAAACCATCATTGATTAGAGAAATGCCGATTAAAACAACCTTGAGATATCATTCTACACCTATCAGATTGGCTAAAATGATGGAAGGGGAAAGTAACAAATGCAGGAGAGGATGTGGGAAAACTGGGATACTAATTCATTGTTGGTGGAATTGTGAACTGATATAAACATTTTGGAGAGCAATCTGGAATTATACCCAAAGAGTTATTATACGACCTACACCCTTTGATCCAGCAATAATACTACTTGGTCTGTTCCAAAGATGATTAAGGAAAAAGGAAAAGAACCTAAATGTTCTTTTGCTGTATGTTTTTTTTTTCTTTTCCTATATGTTTATAGCAGCTCTCTTTGTGGTGGCAAAGAACTAGAAATTGCATGGATACTCATCAATTGGAGAATGACTGAACAAGTTGTGTTATATGATTGTGATAGAATATCACTATTCTATAAGAAATAATGAGCTCAATGGTTTTAGAAAAGCCTGGAAAGACTTGCACAAAATAATGAAGAATGAAATAAGCAGAACAAAGAGAACATTGTATATAGTAACAGCAATATCATTTTAAGGATGACTTAGAGTAAATAAGTTATTTTGTCCTTTATAAATACCCAAGTTAACTATAGAAGAAAAACAGTATCTGCATCCAGAGAAAGAAGTAATAAATAGAAGTATGTATAGAATAATTTTGTGTGTGTTTGTATGTGTGTGTTATGTGTGTGTATGTAATAGTAGCCATCTCTAATGTGGTAGAAGGAAGAAAAAAATAAAGAAAAAAAAGTAATTTATATGATAATTTGTTGTATATTTGAAAGGAATAGTAAGTTGTGCAGAGTAGATTTGCAGTTTCACATACATAAAAAATCTTTTATTGTATTGTTATGGAAATTATTATTTTATTCCATAAATTAAAAATAGAATAAAATTCAAAAGTAAATTCTACAGAAAAAAATATTGCAAGGGATACTTTCCCAGACCTCTATATCCTAAAACTATGCCATCAAGTTCTCTCCTTTCAGTTTCCCTAAGATATGCCCAAGTCAGCCTTGTCTTGATACTTCTGTGTGTGGGGGAAGAGAAAATTTCTCATAACTTCCCTCCCCTTTCCCCCATTCCTTCTGCTATTAATCAGCAGCAAGCCCTTTCAAGAGGCTTTTAGATTTCCCTGCCTCTGCAGGCCCCTCCTCCCTTTCCCTTGCTGTCAATCAGCCTCCTTGGCGGGCTCCTCTGTGATTTACCATTGGGGAAGATTTTTGCCTGGAGACTTGAGCCCACCCCACCCCCAACCAATGGGAGAAGGGACCCTAGTAGGGTATAAATTCTTTTTCTGCCTTTTGTAAAGTACCTCTTTCTCATGATCGTCCATGGGAAAGACTGCCCTCTTCACCCAGGGAAGAGAATAAATTCCTGTAACTATCCTAAGAGATCTCCGTGATCTTGACTAAATTTTAGATGAGATTTTTCATCACACACACTGCCAAGGACTCCCGTTCCTGACTCTCTAGACTTTGGCCACAATACCCCTGCTCAGGTAGCTTCTCCTTTTCCCTTCCCTTTATCAGCTTGCTTTTATGTGTTGTCTCCATTATTAGAATGCAGCCTCCAGAAGGGCAAAAAATGTCTTTCAGTTGGTATTCACATTCCTGTTATACTATCTTGTACACAGTAAATGCATAATAAATGCTTGTTCACTTATTGAGTTGCAGTAGGTACAAACTTACTCAAGGGGGAGGTTGAATCAAATTTACTAAGGAACAATACTTCTAGTTGTATAGCCATTAAAAAGAAGAAAGAAAGAAAGAAAAAAGAAAAGAAAAGGCTTTCTCAAAACACCTTTCTTTGAACTCTTAGCACTCACAATCTGAATGCAACAATTTACCCATTAACTGCACCCCTTTTCTATTTGGACTTTGTGACATTCTCATTTCTATTAAAAAGAAATAAGCAATATCATATAATGTTTTCATATTGTTTTTCTGTCACTGTGAATCCTTAATTACTCATATAATAATTTTATGTAACATATCTTTGGATCACTATCTCATACGTTATACCACAAAAAGGTACAAAAGGATGTGGCCAAAATGTAAAATGGTATATAAAAAATCAAGGGTAAAAATGTAAATGTTTTCATTCAGTTCTATATTTAGAGGGGTCCTTAGGGGGATAATTCTTAACCAAACAAGGGATAATTATTTAAAAATAAAGTAGGCTGTTTCAATTACATTACATTTAAAAGCTTTTCCATGAACAAAATGATTGCAGTTAAAATGAGAACCAGTAGAGTGGGTACATCAAATATCTCTAATACTTTTTTCTGATATCTTGTATGTGTGTATGCCAGTTTCATGACACCATGCTCATGTGGGTTACAGATGAAGGACCATGCTATCATGCATTTCCAGCCACCCACAGAGTGAAGCAGGGCTATGAGTTTGTTCCCATGTTTTATAGCATGATGTTTTCCACAGTTTTGTCAGGTACTTTCAACAAGGACCAAAAAGGCAGCAAGGTCAGCTACCATACTAATGGTAAACTATTTCACTAAGAAGCTACAGGCCAAGAGCAAAGTGAAGGGAGAGTTGAGGCATAACTTTTTGTTCACAGATGATTATGCATTCAATGAAGTCCTCTGAGGCTGAGATGCAAGAGAGTATGGATCAATTTTCTGCTTCTTATGCTAATTTTGGCCTGACAATTAACACAAAGAAAACAAAGTTCCTCTAACAGGCAGTACTGCACCATCCATACATGGAATCATTGGTCACAGTAAACGGAGAAATTCTGAATGCTGCAGATAAGTTCACTTATGCCTTATAAAAGGCACTGGACATGGAGAAAGTTCACAAGGCAAGCATTCATATGAAGCTCAGAAGAAGAGGAACTAGGATACTCTCAAAGTCTTTCTAAAGAACTTTACTATTGATTATGAAACATGACAGATGCTAACAGGGGACCACCCAATATGGCATGCCCACATCAAAGAAGGTTCTGTATTCCATGAGCAAAGAAAAATTACAGGAATACAAAGGATACATGAGTTGCACAAATCCAGAGACACCTCCATCCCACATGTTCTAACAAACTACTTGTGCCTCACCTGTGATAGAGCCTTCTGAACTCCTTTTGGACTGATCAACCACAGTCAGACACACTGTACCCTAATCCCAACATTATGATGTCAGTCCTCTTCAAAAATGAAGGATAGACAACAATATATATACACATATATAAAATATACATATGCTATACACATAGGTGTATATATATGTATGTGTGTGTGTGTGTGTGTATATAAACACACACATACACACATACTATTGACAGAAATATATGAGAACAAGATAAGTGGTCAAAGCATATGAGCAGTTTACCAGAAAAATTCAAACTTTCAACAGCAATGTGAAAAAAAATAACTCCAGTTTCCCCAGTCAATGTAAAAAGGGGACTCTGAACAAACTTTGGAGCTGCAGAACCCACAAAATGACACAGAGAAGCTAACCTCCCACTGAGGACAGCCCAGCAGGCCAGCAGGAATCAGCCAGCACAGCACTCTGGGAGCCAGCCCAGGCCCACCATTAGCCAGAGATTTTAGCCCCGGGGGGGGGGGGGGTCTGACCAGGGACTCCAGATCAGCAGCAGCTGTGGCCCTTTCCAGAATTATCAACACACAGATGCAAAGCACAAAGTGAGAGGTCAGTGCAGTCTGGACTTTGGGACCCAGTAAGAGGGAGTATGTCAGCTTTTGCCCCCGGGGCAAGAAGCCGCTGAGATGCCAGCACAGCCGGTCAGCCCCACATGGCAGCCTCAGCTCCTGGCCTGCAGAGGGTAGGAGGACTGAGCAACCAGTCTGAGGGGTAATCACTCTTGCTTTAACCTGCTTGTATCTGGATTGCAGTCTAGGGTGGAAGTCCTGGGGTGTGTGTCCAGCTTGCCAGAGCATGTGGAGGCCTCAGAGAGGGCACCCATCTAATACCTCTGGCAGCTGAAAAAACCCCAGCATTTGAGACGGAAGCTCCCCTGTCTGGTGGCAGAGTCCTACTGTGGCAAAAAGCCCAGGGGTCAAGTGACTGAGGGGTGACATGACCAGGCAAAGGAAACAAAGCAGACAGAAGATTCCAACATTAGACTCCTATTTTGGAGACAAAAAGGAGCAAAGTATGGAACAGGAGGAAGACAGTGAAGTCAGAACTCCTGCACCAAAAGCTTCAAAGGAAAATATAAGCTGGTTACAGGCAATAGAGGACTTTAAGAAGCAGATAAGAGAAGTGGAGGAAAAATTGGGAAAAGAAATGAGAACAATGCAAGAAAATTACAAAATGAGAGTCAACAGCCTGACTAAGGAAAATAACACCTTAAAAAACAGACTAACCCAAATGGCAAAAGAGGCTCAAAAAGACAATGAGGAGAAAAATGCCTTAAAAAGCTGAATTTGCCAGATGGAAAAAGAATCTTCAAAAGCTCACTGAGGAGAATCATTGCTTCAGAATTAGATTGGAGCAAATGGAAGCTAATGACTTTACGAGAAATCAAGATGCTGTTAAACAGATCCAAACAAATGAAAGAATAGAAAGCAATGTGAAATATCTCATGGGAAAAATCACTGACCTGGAAAATAGATCCAGGACAGATCATTTAAAATTTATTAGACTACTTGAAAGCAATGATCAAAGTAAGAACCTAGAAATCATCCTCCAGGAAGTTCTCAAAGAAAACTGCCCTGATGTTTTAGAAGCAGAGGGCAAAATAGAGGTTGAAAGAATCCACCCATCACCCCCTGAAAAAGATCCCAAAACGAAAACTCCTAGGAATACCATAGCCAGGTTTCAAAATTCCCAGATCAAGGAGAGAATATTATAAGCAGCCAGGAAGAAACAATTTGAATATTGTGGAAACACAATCAGGGTAACCCAGGATCTGGCAGCTTCTACACTGAGGGATCAAAGGGCTTGGAATATGATATTCCAGAGGGCAAAGGAGCTGGGATTAAAACCAAGAATCACCTACCCAGCAAAACTGAGTATCACGTTTCAGGGGAAAATATGGTCATTCAGTGGAATAGAGGACTTTCAAGAATTCTTGCTGAAAAAACCAGAGTTGAATAGAAAATTTGACATTCAGATACAAGAAGCAAGAAGGTAAACAGGGAAAAGAAATCATAAGGAATTTATCAAAATTGAATTATTAACATTCCTACATGGAAAAACAATAATTGTAACTGATGACACTTTTCTCAGTATGAAAATAGTTGAAGGGAATATATGTATATGTATATATGTATATTATATATGTATGTATGTATGTATGTATATCTATATATGTGTGTGTGTATATATGAGGGTATATGGGCATATGAATACATATGTGAATGTGTGTATATATGTTTATAGGTATACATAGATAGAGGACAAAGGACCAATTTAACAGGAAGGGATGATACTTAAAAGGTGAAATTAAGAGGTGAGAGAGGAATATAATGAGAGGAGATGGGGAGAGACAGAATGGGGTAAACTATCTAATATAGAAGAGACAAGGGGAAATGGTTACAATGGAGGGGAAGAATAGGAAGGCAAAAGAGAATGGGTCAACCTTATTCCCATTGAATTTGGCTTGGGGAGGGAATGAAATACACACTAAATAGGGTATCTCACCCTACAGGAGAGTACAGGCAAAGGGGATGAGAGGAAAGGCAGGCTGGGGGGAGGGGGAGGGAAGTTGGAAGCACCTACTTTTGAAAAGGGACGGGATCAAAGTAGAGAATAGAGCAAGGGGGAGGTGGGATAGGAAGGAGGGAAATATAGTCAGTCTTTTACAATCTATCTACTATGTTATTGTTTTGCATTAGCCACACATGTACAACCTATACTGAACTGCTTATCTTCTCAGTAAGGGTAGGTGACAAGGGAGTAAGGGAATGAATCTGGAATTGGAATTCAGTTTTAAAATCAAATGTTATTATATACATATACATATATATATATACTATTATTAATACTATTTTACATGTAATTGAGAAATAAGATATACAGGCACTAGGGCATAGAGATCCACCATGCACTACTGGAAAAGTCAAAAGTGGTATGGGAGAAAATATAGGAGAGAGCAGATTGGAGGAGGGGACATCCTGTGGGACTGCTATTTTGGGGCAGTAGGTAGGGGGAAAATGGGGAGAAAATTTGTAATTCAAAATCTGGCGGAAATGAATGATGTAAATCAGAAGTTAATAAAGCATTTGAAAAATGAAAAAAAAAAGAAAAAAGAACTCCAAATTTCTAACATAAATGAACATTGAAACAACTTTAAGGTTTTGCCTCAGTTTAGCAAAACTGATATAAAGAATCATTCGGGAGGGGCTATGAGAAGACAATCAAACTACTATGCTCTTAATAAAGTCATGAATTGATTCATTCATTCTGGAAAATAATTTGGAATTATTCTAGAAAGGTCACTAAACTATTCATGCTCTTATACTCAATGAAACCACAACAGAGCTAATACCTCCAAAAGATCAAAGACAGAAAGAAAAGTCCTAAATATGTCAAAATATTCATAGCAAAACTTTTTGTAGTAACAAGAAATCTGAAAACAAAGAGAGTACACTGCAATTGGGGAAAAGCTGAACAATTATGGTAGATCAATTTAATAGAATTGAGCAGGCAGATGATGAATATGAGGAATTTAGAGACATATGGGACAACTTGTGTGAACTGATACAGATCAAAATAAGCAGAACAGGAGAATGATATACACAATGCACACAATAACGTAAATGAAAACAACATGAAGAGGTGGCTGAATTAAATTTAATTGCAGTAATCAGTCATGGTCACACAAAACAGATGAGGTAATGCTCTAGCACTCCCCCCTCCCCACTCCCCACCAAGAAAGTGCATCACACATATTGCCAGAAATGGTTGATTTATCAGATGGTTTTGCTTACCTGATTTTCTTTGTTAGGAGGAAGGATTCATGTTGGAAAGGATGTGCATTGGAAAATAATTATGGTCTGAAAAACAAAAGGCATCAGTACAACTTTAACTTAAAAACCAAGAAAGTCAGCTGTGGAAAAAGACAATGTCTTGTACTTAATGGGTTTTTAATAAATGTTTATTGAATTAAAAACATTAGAAATAAAAAAGTAAATACCTATCACCTATTTAAAGTAGCAGCCTCTAGAATAGTGTGCACACATGTGGTTTCAAATAGAAAATGCTAGACCTATTTATATTTATTTTTATTCAAAATATAGAAGGAAAGTAAGAAAGTTTTACTATCAGACAGACTCAACATGCATGGCATATAAGATATCCTCAGGTATACCATATAGATACACTATGTGTGAATTATATAACACCAAGGAGTTAACCCTTACTCCTTAATTCAATTTCAGCATATTATGACTTGCTGCAGTTTATAGCCAGAAATAGGGTTTTATATACTAGATTTAACTTTAAAAAAAACTACTAACCCTCATGAAGTGAACTAATTGCTTTAAAAGATTTCTACAAAGAAACTGCAAATTGAAGAGGATAATAATAGTGGGAATACCAGCAAACACTTCTGTGCTTAGCAAGAATTCATTAGCCATAGGAATGAGATAAAAAGAGTGATAACCTACCTAATTAGATGTGACAAGAAATCACCAAAAAATTTGAAATAATGAAGATAATTTTATTTAATGCTTTTTGGAGGGCAATTGGGGTTAAGTGACTTGCATTAAGTGTCTGAGGCCACATTTGAACTCAAGTCCTTCTGATTCCAGGGCTGGTGCTCTATTCGCTGCACCACCTAGCCACCCCTCAAGATTATTTTAAACATAGATTTATATATACTTGTTAAAGAATGAACCATATTTTAAATATATTGTACTTTGAGATATTAGCTAGTATTCATAATAATTTAGAAACTAAGCTTTTGTTACTAAGAATTATTTTTCATCTATAAAAATGCTCATATCTCTTTAAAATGAATGAATTGCACTTAACCCCAATTGCCCTCCAAAAAAAAAAAAGGAATGCTTTTTCAGTGGCCAGGCAGTGCAGTAAATAAGAGCACTGGCCCCAGAGTCGGGGAGACCCAGGATCAGTTCTGGCCTCAGATACTTAACACCCACACAAAATAACTGGCTGTGTAACCTTGAGCAAGTTACTTAACCCCAATTGCTTTAATAAATAAATAAATAAATTGCATCTTATTAATTAATTGGGAAACATGATCTTGTAATCTTAAAATTGGGAAACATGATCTTGTAACCTTTTAGAAACTAAAGAATTTCAGTGAGTTTTCAGCCCACTTGTTAAAAACATAAAAATGTGACACTTTCTATCTAATTAGTTTACAAGAACTAAGCATCAGAAAGGATGGAAATTTTCTAGCTGAATTTCAGCATAAACCTTTTGCAAAAATGGTAGACCACTGCTCTAGGCAATACTAATAAATAAATCCTGCTTGCCATTGTCTTTGATGGGTTTTAGCAGTAGGCTACTAAAAGTGTGGGGTTTAATTCACATGAACAGTGGTTGTTCTGAAGCAGCAAGTGAGAAAAGAGTTAGGAGAATGGAACAGACAGTATAAATGTAGCTCAATTAAGAATAGGGTTTGGAGTTTGCAAAGCACGAAAAGGTCAAATTGTTGGGGCAGCTAGGTGGTACAGTGAATAGATGATTGGTCCTGGAGTCAGGAGGACTCAAATTCAAACCCGGCCTCAGACACAACACAAAAACTAGCCGTGTGACCTTGGGCAAGTCACTTAACCCAATAGCCCTTCAAAAGGCTAAAAAAAAAGGTCAAATTGAATTCTATGATGTATGCTGCTTATGGCCTGCCTGACATCATTCCTTGAGTCCTTCCTTCATTTACTGTCCATTGATTTTTTTTCCTATTCTTTATGGAAAGAATAGGAGCATGGAAAAGGCAAGGATAGTTTGTTCCATAGTTAATTGACTTCCATCATGCATCAGGACCTCTTCAAGCATGAACTCTGGAAGATGCATTAAAAATGCACAAGCAAAATCCAGGACCACCCTGGAAAATTGAGGGATATCATTTCAAAACCAGAGAAAGCAAAATGTTTGAGAATTCACAGCTAATGGGTATGTGTGTGACATGACAAAGTTATTTCATTGTCACAGATAGCATAATTTATGTTAAGTAGTTGTAAAATCTGTCTGGAACTCTCTTTAACTTGCCAGTTTTTTAAAAGTAGGTCAAACCTTCAGTAGAAAATCATCAATCCAAATCACTAATCCAGAGAAAGTTCATTAGTTCTTTGAAACAGATGGAGAAAAGATCCAACTAGCTTTCTCCAGGTGCCTGCCAGTTCTTTTCATTTCTAATATGTAATAGTAGAAATTGGCTATAGATTATGCACTTAAGATTTCAACGGAGCTCTGACTTCATCAATGTGATTATTCCCTTCCTTCTCATCACAACTCCTCAACAAGCGCAAACAGACACTTAACCATTAGACCTTCTTTTCTAGTCATTCAGGCAATAACTCTCATTCTAATTCTTGGATACAAATCATTAATAGTAATATGCTGTATGTAGCCTACTTACATTCGTGCATCTTTCCATTTCCTCTTGGATCACATATTGATATGATATGATCTCTGTGGAAAATCATTTAAAGCTTAGGTTTGGCTCAGATTTAAGATCTTAAATGGGGAATGTACAGCATAGATCAGGGAAGCTATTTCCTCCATAACAAAAGAAATACTTAACATAAAATATCCACAAGAACACACAGCTCACAAACACAGTGACATAACTACTATTATACTCTTCTTTGGAAATTGCTAGCTATGTAACTGAGTTCAAAAATGCTTATCTCCTCAACCCCAGAGAGCCAGGAGATTGTGAGTGAAAACTCAATCTCTCCCCTCCCTAATGGAGAAGGAAAGAACAGATGTTTTGGATGAAGAGGGGATGTCAGAATAAGTAGAGTGGGCTGCGGTGTGGTTATAGTCCTGGAGGAGGATTCAGTGTCACTGCAATGAAGACAGAGATTGAAGATGTGACAATGTATATGGACGTAGGGGACTGTCAATGGCCTCTGATATAACCGCTGGGCTGAAAAAGCTTTGATAGTGAAGTCACAACCTTTACACCTAAATGGCTTCAACTGCTGGGCAACTTAGCTGAGGTGCTTGGGAAAGACAGTAGCTGAATGATACTGCTACCCACAGCCAAAGCAGAAAGGCAGTGACTATTTCTGGTACTGAGAACAAAATAAGTGAAATACCATCTCTCTTCCTTTCTTACCATTGGCTCACTCCTGTTAACCTTATTGTCAACATTCTAATATTGTGTGTGTGTGTGTGTGTGTGTGTGTTTCTTGGTAGGGAGAAAAGATTAGAAGGAGTGGAATAGAAGTCAATGGTTTCTAGGGAAATAGAGAAAGAAGAGATTCTCTTTCAAATTGCTGGGTTTTTCCCCATCTGGGGGTTCAAGATATGCCAAAGAGATTGTTTTAATACAAATTACTTTGGATCTACAACAGCAGAGAAAAGAAATTAAATTAAGTCATTCAGTCAGTAATATATATATATATGTATATATATTTCTTAAACATCTATTATGTGCCAAGTACTGTGCTATGTGCTGGAGATATGGTGGGAGTGAAGGATGATGGGAGCGCAAACAAAGTCAAAAGACAGTCCCCTGCAATCTTGAGATCACAAGCTAATGGGGGGTAGGGACAAAATGCAAACAACTCTGTAAAAACAAGCTATACACAAGATAAATTGGAAATAACTGACAGAGGTAAGGCACTAGAATTAAAAGGAAATTAGCAATGGTTTCCTGTTAAAAGGTGAGATTTTGTCTGGGACTTGAATAAAATCAGGAAAACCAGGAGGCGGAGATGAGGAAGAAGGGTATTCCATGAATGAGGGACAGACAGTGAAAACGCCTGGAGCCAAGAGAAAGGGTGTCTTGTTTGCGGAACAGCAAAGGGGGCTTTTGTCACTGAATCAATGAGTATGTGGGAGAAGGGGAGGATTAAAATGTAAGAAGACTGGAAAGATGGGGAGGGTATATTATGGGGGCTTTGACTGGTAAACAGAGGGTTTTATATTTGATTGTTGAAGTGACAGGGAGCTCCTAGAGTTTCTTGAATAGAGGGGGATGATGTAGTCAGATCTGTACTGTAAGAAAATTACTTTGGTGATTGAGTGGAGAATGGACTGGAGTGGGGAGATTCCTGCGGCAGCAAGACCAACTAGCAGATTATTGTAATAGTCTAGGAATGAGGAGATGAGGACTTGCAATGGGGTGATGGGAATAGAAGAGGAGAAAAGAGGACATATTCAGTCAGTATTCCCTAGTTAAAAAACGAGTCAGCTTTGGTGTTGTGGTGAGAGGAGGTTTGCTAAGTAAAATAGCTGGAGTAATTACCATCAAGAGCCCCGACAACTCTGCTCTGTATGGTCCTCTCCATAGGAAGGTTCACAGAAATCCCACCCTTCCTCAGGGTGGAGGTGAGGGCAAGTCAGACCATAATGGAGGAGATGGGGGAAAAAAGACTGCTCACACAAGAGTGGAAGCCAGAGAGAGGGAGTTGCTTGTGTTCTATTTTCCATCAGTCTTACCTCCAATCACTATTAGATAAAAAAATACTAAAATATGAAGCATTTAGTAGTACTCCAGATCTGCCCCATACAAATAATTCCCTCCAGTTCCATGTATTTTAATAAGTCACACCATGAGTTAGACGAGGAATTGAGTTCATCCTCCCATCAGCAGTTATCTTCTGCAAGAAGGCCTATAGTAATTGAAGAGATAGGGTAGAAACGATTCTCCTGAGGTACAACCAGCTCTGATTGAAACCCCAATAATTCCAATATGTTGAAGGCAAAAGGTTGCCTCTCTTGTTAGAAATTTCCATCGCAGCATTGCTGCTCAGTCATCTATACATGGGAAAGAAACAAATCTTAAGAAACACTAGTAAGGGAACAGCTGGATGGTATAGTGGATAAAGCACTGGTTCTGGAGTCAGAAGGACCTGAGTTTAAATCTGGTCTCAGACACTTACTAGCTGTGTGACCAGTCCCTTAAGTGGCAAGTTACTTAACCTCAATTGCCAAGAAAAGAAGGAAGGAACACTCTTAAGCATAATCACAATTTGAACATTATCCATTCTATATCCTCAACAGATTGTCCCTTACCTGTCATTCCCATTCTTTTATTTATTTTCTCTCTCTCCTTCTCTACTGGTTTATTCCCGACCACCTAAAAACATGCTCATATCTTCCCCATCCTGAAAAAAAGCCACACCTGATCCTTCCATTCCCTCTATCATCCAATATCTCTTCATCCTTTTAAAGCTAAATTCCTTAAAATGATTGTCTACAATTGGTGTCCACATTTTCTCTACTCCCATTCTCTTCTTAACCCATTACAATCCAGCTTCTGACCTTATTCCACCAAAACTTCTCTCTCCAAAGTTACTAATCTCTTAGTTATCCAGTCCAATGGCCTTTTCTCAGGCCTCATTCACCTTGACCTTTCTTCACTCTCTCCTCCTTGACACTCTCCTTTCTAAGTACCCCTGATTCATGTCCTACTATTTGACTTCTATCTCCTTTGCTGGACCTCCCTCCAGATCACACCCTCTAATTGTAAGTGCCCCTTAGCATTCTGTCCTGGGCCCTCTTCTCTTCTGCCTCTATACTACTTCATTTGGTGATCTCATCAGCTCCCATGAATTTAATTGATGTCTATGCTGATGATTCTCAAATCTACCCATCCTGCCCCAAACTCTCTGCTGTCCTCTAATCCCACATCTCCAGCTGCCTTTCAGACATTTTGAACTGGGTGTCCAGTAGACATTTTAAACTCAAAATGTCAAAAATGGAACTCATTATCTTTTCCCCTAAACCCTTAACCTTCTCCTACCTTTCCTACTATTGTAGAGGGCAACACCATCCTGACAAGTCCCTCAGGTTCACAACCTAGAAGTCACCCAGGAAGGACTCCTATCTTTTACTCCCCCATAGATAATCTGTTGCCAAGGTCTATCAATTTCCTCTTTGTAACATCTCTCCAATATACCCCCTTTCTCTTCTCTGACATTGCTACCACTCTAGAGCAGGCCCTTATCATTTCATGCTTACATTATTTCAATAACTTGATAGTGGGTCTGCCTGACCCTCTGTCCCCAATCCAGTCCATCCTCTATTCAGCTACTAAATCGATTTTCCTCAAAGGCAGATCCAATCATGTCATCTACCACAAACACACGTGCGCATGCGTGCGCGCACACACTCATTCACACTCTATTAACTCTAGTGGCTGCCTATTGCCTCCAGGAACAAATACAAAATGTTCTATTTGGCATTCAAAACCCTTCATAACCTAACCCCCTTCTAAATACATACTCTTCAATCCAGTGATACTGACCTCTTGGGTGTTCCATGAACAAGATACTGTACCTCTCAGCTCCAGGCATTTTCTTTGGCTATCCCCCATGCCTGGAAAGCTCTACCTCCCCAACTCTGACTACTGACCTCCCTGGATTCCTTTAAGTCACAACTAAAAACCCATCTTTTGCTGGAAGCTTTTGCCAACCCCTCTTAATTCTAGTGCCTTCCCTCCATTCATTATTTCCTAATTATCCTATATACAGCTTGCTTCATATGACTTTGTTTGCATGTTATCTTCCCTCTTAGATTGTAAGCTCCTTAAGGGGAGGGACTGTCTTTTGGCCTCTTTTTGTATCCCTGGTGCTTATCACAGTGCTGGTACCTAGCAGGTTTTAATAAATGTTTATTGATTGATTTCAGTTTCTGTGATATAGCCTTACAATTCATCTGATCACAGCTCTCCACTGTCAGCATTTGTCATCCTGAGGTTCTGTAGCCAAGGACTGAAAGAGGAGGATATTTTGCACCCAACAAACCAGGAAATCACATCAGAGTCTCCTGAGTCAATTCAATTTGCAGGAATGTTTCAATAACTTTTAAGAAAACAAAACAAAATAAAACTAGCCTAACTTGCTTTGGGGGAGTGAGAGGCATCATGCTTAAGATATTGCTCCCGACACAGTCAATAAGAACAAAATGCTTGGAGTAACACTCCACTTTAGAAAAGAAGGGTTATCTGCCACTTCCTCTCACCACCCCACCAGCTGAAATGATCCTGAAAAAAATCAAAATGGAATTTTGATAGATTTGTTGTTTACTTCCCAAGGGAAAACATATACCTTGTCCATTCGTGTGGCATATGCTAATGATTTTATAATCAACATGGTGCAGTCAACAGAGGGCTAAATTTGGAATCAGGTAGATCAGGGTTCAAACTTCATTTCAGTCACTAACTGTGCAGCCCTAGACAAATCACTTAACCTTCATGGGATCTCAATTCCTCAACTGTAAATTTAGGGTACTAGATTTGGTCATTTCTAAGGTCCCTCCCAACTCTAACTCTATGTTCCTCTGCATCCCAGACCACCAGATGTAGCTTCTAGTCAGTATAACATGCAAACAGTTCCTACATTTGCTACATGCAGTATAACCAAGATGTGATAGCCATCTTCTGGAATAAGAAGGTAGCTTATACACAAACAATTCATGCCAAAAGTCTGTGAAGAGCTTGATCCCTTAGGCAATTTCTAACTAACAAGAACTCATAAGGAGTTTAAAAAAAGCTCCCATTGTAGCACACTGTTCCCTGGAATACAGATGCACCACATCAATCGGAGATTTACTGACAAAATGTTTCCTTACTGTCACATTGTTGGAGTGTATTGCTAGTCTATTCCTGCCCAAGGATGAAAAATGCTATTAGCAGGAAGAAGAAAGGCCACCTTGCCTCCTGATGTGCACCTACTAATGCCATATGATTTTTGTTAGACAAGAATCAGTGACAGTGGCACAGGTATTTTGACCTCAAACAGAAAACAGTTTTTCTGAGTAGACATGATCCAGAAGTCATGAGCGAGAATCATGTTCACCTGCTATTTTTTTCTCATTCAGGTCATCATCCATAGGAAAAATTAATTTGGAATCAATAGACATACAAGGTGCAATAGATTTCTTTTTAGTAGAATTAGCCAATTAACAGGGAAAATTGACATAATACAAAATTTACCACCATTTAAATAAAGTGACATGGTATAATGAATAGAGACCTGACCTTGGAGTCCCAGGTTCAAGTTCTACTTCTGACCCAATCAACTAGTATTTCTTAACCACTTATTCTGTGCTAGGAACTGTCCTGTGTAATGTGGACACTATACAAAGAAAAACCAAAAATAGTTCCTGCCCTCAGGAAGCTTATCTTTGAATGGGGAAACAATATGCTTATAAATAGGCACATAGAATAATACATACAGAGTAGATGGAAGGTAACCCCAGAGGCACAATCAGCTGTTAGGACTGGGAAAAGCCTCCTGCAGAAGGTGGCAGTTGAGTTAATTCTTGAAGGAAGCCAGGATATCCTAAGAGGCAAAGGTGAGAAGTGAGAACTGTCCAGGTATAGGACAGCCAACTGGCATAAAGACAAAATCCAAGAGATGAAGCATTGAATATTTATCTTTCAAAAGCTTCCAACAACAGTCCAAGACTATATGTTTCAGAAAAAAAGTATTATTCTGCACTGGCATAGAGGAGATCCTCACAAGAAGCCCCCAAATTCTCTATACCAATGAAAGCACAAGTCCAGTTTAAAGAAAAAAAATTTGAAACACATTTCTTGATCTGTTGTATCTGTACACTGCATTGTATAACTGTTGGTGTCATTTGTTGGATTTTTAAATATAAGATAATGTTCTACTTGACAAATATGAATGGATATTCTAAATTATCCTGAAATTTTCTTTAGAGTGAACATGGAGCAAAGGTATTACTTTTTTTTAAGTGAATGTAACATATTTTTAAATAAAATTTTCATAGTTTTTTTTTTCTATCAGTGTATTTATCACTAGATAAATTATGCAGAAACTTCAACTATGTGTAAACATAACCAGGGTCCTAGAATAAATGAGGAAAATGTCTCTGAGTTGCTGAAGTAAATATCATAAAATTCATGCATTAAAATTCATGTATTTTACCAAATGGTGAGAGAGACTCAACACAGATTTTCCTTTATTTTAGACATAATTCTGACATGCTTGGTTATCTGGTTTTCTTGCCCATGGCAAATTAGAAAAGGAAACAGGCATAATAATATCAGCAAAAAAAAAAAAAATCAGAGTTGACAATAGAGAAAGTTATAGAAAAATTCAAAAAGCATTGCAGGTTGGAGTCATTTTGTGTTGGAGAAAAGAGTCCTAAAAACCTTAATACCATCATGAAGCAAGAATGAGAAGGCAACTGCTTTCCACACATTAATTAATGGGTGAAAGAGACCCATATATACATACCTCATGCACACAGTCATACAAATCTCAGAAGTAAAATAGCATAAGCAGTTGACAATAGGACCCCAAGTAATACAGCACAAGCTATGCCCACTCCAAGGGGGCAAATAGGGTAGGCAGTTGTCATAGGTATTAGAGCAGAGAGACTGCAAACAGAGAGATAGGTAGCCTGTGGAAGAAAAATAATAGGTGTGCTGGTGAAGATAGGGTACTCCTTCTTCCAGAATACTGCCTTCTCTCAGTTAAAGGTTATTGTTGCTAGTGATCTACATACCTGCCTTGGGCAAATCCTTGTAAACATGAAGGCTATGCAAATTTGTTAAGAAAAAAAAAACCTCTTGCATGACTGAGACTCTGTGGATAACTCTGCCCACAGCAGTGTAAGAATTCTGTTCCTTTTTACTTCATATGCTAGTTTTTGTCCCATCTTTGATACCTGAACAACAGTTTGGCCCTAAGGTTGTGGATTATGTCATTGTTTTTTTGTGACCAAAGGTAAAGTCTATTTTGGTCAAATTGCTAAATGGGACAGCCAAGGATGAATTACAGCCCCAATTTAGGGTAATTAAATGTATATGAATTATTAATGATTCATATTTAAATATAGAGATTTAAGGTTTATAATGGGAACAGCTAGGTAGCACAGTGGATAGAGTACTAGGCCTAGAATCAAGAAGACTCATCTTTGCCAGTTCAAATCTGTCCTCAAACACTTACTAGCTGTGTGATCCTGGGCAAGTCACTTGACCCTGTTTGCTCAGTTCCTCATCTGTAAAATGAGCTGGAGAAGGAAATAGCAAACCACTCCAGCTGATCTTTGACCGCAAATGGGGTCATGTAGATTAGGATACACCTGAAATGAATGAACTACAACAAAAAGGCTTATAAAGTACGCTCTTTGGGGGTGGGGGGGGGTAAATTTATTTGTTTTACAAGCATTTATCATCTATGCCTCCCATTTAAACTCATTTTTTTTAAGGAAAGGGGAAAGAGAAAAGAAGAAAGCAGAAAATAAAGGAAAGAAAACAACAAAACCCTCATCACAAATGTACATAGTCCAGAAAAAAAATTTCTCAGATTGGTCATGCACAAAAATGTTGCTCTCTGAATTTTAAGTTCAGCACCTCTGGGAGGAGGTAAATGTCATATTCCCTCTTCCATCTTCTGGACTGGTGATTTATCACTGTATTGATCAGAGTTGTAAAGTCTTTCAAAGTTGTTTTTTCTGCAATGCTGTTGTCATATAAATTGTTCTCTCCGTTCCACTCTCTGCATCAGTTCCTAGAGATTTCCCCAGTTTCCTTTGGAACTATGTATTTTATCTCTTCATATTGGCACAATAATATTATATTATAACCATATACCATTTAGCCATTCTCCAATAGAAAGACAGCCTCTTAGTTTCCAATCTTGGACTTCTATAAAAATTGCTGATATAAAATTTTTGTACATATAACATAGTTTCACCCTGGCCTCCTTCTCTAAGGGCCGAGGCTGTTACATTTTACCACAACCATTCCAGGTGATGTATCAAGGAGGTTTTGGAATCTTCCTTCTCTGTCTTTGGTGCTTTTGTGTTCCCCTATTTTAGGGGTCTCATAACTAGTACTCCAGTTCCATTTAAGCACTTAATGATGGATTAGCTTTTACAAAGGAATATTTACTTCAAAGATGTTACAATAAACACACACACACACACCACAAAACTGAAGACATAATCACAACTATACCACCTTGGAGTCTGGGATTTGGATGACTAGGTTCATAGTTTAGCTTAATTCTCATATAGCATTAGTAACAACAAATATAAGTCCAAAGCCCTACTGGGCTTTCATTCTCTACAACTTCTTGACCAGGACTTCTCTGTTGACCCAACTTCACCTCCTTGCCTGAATTCCTGAACCCTCAGATCAAAGTCTTCATTTCCTGCGCCAAGAATGGAAAGGGACTTATAACCAAAAAATAAAAAATAAAAACCTAAACCTTAGACATATTTCTCAGGATCTCAGAGCCTAAGAAAGGGGGTAGAAGATAAGGTTTTCCATAGATTTTCCTCTTTTACTGCATGGTTTCTCCTACTGTGAGTGAAAGAGTACTTCATCCTCAGATATGAATTCAGGAAAAAGCCTCCCAAGACTATGCTTAATCAGACAGTCTAAAGATGTAGAAAGCTCTGTTAAAAAAAAAAAAGCTGGGGCAGGCTAAGTGGTGCAGTGAATAGAGCACTGGCCCTGAAGTCAGGAGGACCTGAGTTCAAATCCAACCTCAGACACTTAACACACTTACTAGCCGTGTGACTTTGGGCAAGTCACTTAACCCCAATTGCCCTAAAAAATAAAAAAGCTGCTTCCATCCACATGGTAGACCAATGTAGATTATCTATGGAATAACCAAATTTCCAAACTCCCCCAAACAGGTTCCCCTAGAAATCTTCAACAAGGATGACACCATTTTAGGTCCCTTAGATTCTAAAGAACAACCCAAAGGACCCTTGGATGTTTACAAGAGACTGTTCTAAACACAGGGTCAGAAGGAAGCAGTCTCTGTTTTTCCTTCACACTATTGCACCTCTTATATAAAAGCTCAACTTGGGCTGAGAGCTAGGGAAGAAATCTAAGAGTAGGTTATCTTACTCCTAGGCACAGCTAAACTGAAGAATTTTTCTTGATATAGAGGTTAAAAGAGCCCAATATTAAAAATACTAACATATATATAAGAAGGAGGTCAATGATAAAAATAGAAAGGCCCCATATACACCAAAATATTTATGGCAACACTTTTTTTATATAGGAGCAAAAAAATGGAAACAAAACAGATGCCCACTGATTACAGAATCACTCCACTTTGCTTCTGCTGCCCAACCTGGCTTCAAATCCAAAGAATAAGATGCCCCTCCCCTCTAATCTCATCACTGTGCTGTTAACTCAAGCCTTGATTTGATACCACTCCCTCAGTCTCCTGTCCCTTCCCCTGTGATTGGAAGACTGGAGAGTAAAGTATCAAACTCCTCCCAATGCCTTCCTTTACAGTAGGCAGAAAATGGACTCAGCCCACTCCATTTTGCATCTGTTGGTCTGTCTGGTTTCAACTCCATGGAATAAGATACCTGCTGGTGTCCCCCACCACCACCACCCCCATCCCAGCTTTCCTCCCTCTGTTTGTGTGTTGTTGCTGTCCCCATAGGATTGTAAGTGCCTTGAGGGCAGGGACTGTCTCACTTTTTATTAATTTTATCCCCAATGCTTTTCATAGTACCTGGCACATAGTAGGCACTTAATAAATGATTATTGAATTTACTGTATTCAAATGTCTGAACAAACTGTGGTACATGATTAAATTCAAACATAATTGTGCTATAAAACAGTAGTGAATATGATGCATATTAGCATTGAAAGATATATGAAATGATGCAAAGTGAAGTAAATTGAACTATGAAATAAACAATATTCAATGACTACAAACAATGCAAATTGAAAGAACAACTAAATATTTCAACTAATGCTGAGAAAGTACAATGCCTTGATTGTCCTTAAGGAAAGAGATATGAAAAATAACCTCTCCCAGCTTCTTTGCAGAAGTAGTGGGCTACAGATATAGAACACTACATATATGGGATTTCTTTTCTTTTTTTTATTTGTTGTATCATTGTCCTGAATTTTCCACACAAACCTCTTTTTAAAAGGCTTTTTTATGAGGGATAGCTCTCTGGAAGGAGGAGTAGAAAATCAAGTGTAGGATATAAAAATATATATATCAATAAAAATGTATTTCAAAAAATAAAAATCTTGCCTCTTTGTTATAGGGGATACAAGGCAGGTGAATACTTCTCTTTAATGAAGGTCTTATTTGCTAGACCTCCTTAACCATCCTCTTATGGACAACCACAGTATCCATAATCTTCTTCTCAAGAGATAGTTTTTTCTTTACTTTCTCATGTTATCTATACAGAGTCACATCTCTTTCACATTTGTATTTTTAAAACTGTACTAATCCAGGCATAGTGGTGCACACCTATAATCTTCGCTACTGAGGAGGCTAGTGGATCTCTTGAGTTCAGGAGTTCTGAGCTATAGTGAGCTAATCCAAATGGATGTCCATGAAGTCTGGTACCAGTACAGTGAGCCCCTGGAGAGCAGGAGGCCACTGAGCTGCATAAGAAGAGGTAAAGTAACCCAGACTGGAGATGAAGAAGGTCAAAGCTCATACATCAATCAGTTGCAGGGCTGGACCTAAGAATAGCTATTATACTTCCAGCTTGGGCAATATGAAAAGACCTATTCTCCAAATAATAATATTTAATATAAAATATGCATGAATATAGACAAAGATATGTATATATGTGTTTATGTATGTATATATTATATATATATATATATATCATATATATATATCATACACACACACACACACACACACACACACACAGAGTTCACCAAAGCTCTACTTCCACAAATCCTTTGCTCAGGCACTGAATTCAAAACCAAAGAAAGAAAACATCCTCCAAACTTAAGAAAAGAAGATGGTATAAGGGAAAAAAGTCAATTTCCTACTTCCAAACTCTTAATTTAAATGCTTCATTTTCAGTCATAGCGATTAGGCTCCTGTCTTCTTCATTACTTCAACAAGACTAGGAGACAAAAGAGAATTTATTCTTCAGTAATGTCAGTGAGAATGGATTCAAGCCAAGAAGTAGGGGGAGGATATCCTGACTAACAAGAAACTAGATGAGTGATGGATTCCTACCTTTTACATTTACCTGTGTGACCCTAGGTACTCTCCTTGAACCTCCAACAATGAAAGGATCAGACTAAACTGGCCTCTGAGGTCCTTTCTAACACTATTTCCATGAATCTGTGCTTTGCAGGGGTGTTTAACCCCTTTAATTTAATTAATCATTTCATTTAAACAATTTTTTAATTACATAACTATTTTTATTTTATATTTTTTTGTTCAGATCACTTTTGTTATCATCTTACAGAATATAAATTCAATTTAATTGGTTTTATTTTTAACTTGGTATATTTCATCTTATGCATTTAAAAACAATATTCTGAGATGGGGTCCATAGGCTTCACCAGAATGCCAAAAAGGTCTATGACACAAAGATCAATTAAGAACACTACTCTAGAGACCAATTAATGTTTTGCAGAGAACACCAGACTAAGAGCCAGGAGATTTTTATTCTAGTTGCAGTTCAGTGTCTTATTGACAGTGTGTCTCAGTGCAAATAATGCAGAGGCTCTCTGAGTCTTTTCAAATTGGGATAATAACAAATAGCTTTTACATAAAGTTTTAATGTTTGTACAGCATTTCATATACATCATTCAGTCATTTCAATCATGTCCAACCCTTTGTGACCTCATTTGGAGTTTTCTTGACAAAGATACTGGAGTGGTTTGCCATTTCTTTCTCCAGCTAATTTTACAGATGAGGAAACTGAGGCAAACAGGAGTAAGTGACTTTCCCAGGGTCACACAGCTAGTCTCTGAGGTCAAATTTGAACTTAGTTCTTCCTCACTCCAGGGCCAGTATTCAATCCACTAGGCCATCTAGCCACATTATCTCATAACAATCCTTGAAGGGAGTACCCTCTGGGATTAGTTCACGTATTCTCTCAAGTACTGAAAACAATACCTGCTCTGTCTTCCTCACTGAGTTGTTGTGAGAACCAAATGATATTGAGGATGGCAAAGTTCCTGATAGACCAGGAGAGTGTTGTACAAACATAAGGTGCTACCATTACCTAATCACCCACTACAATGGCATTATATGCAAGCTTTGGCCAGCAGCCTAGAAACTGTTCAGCCTTCTAGAAAGATCTCTATTTCTCTCCTCATTCATTCAAAACTTCATATTACTCATATAATTTTTTCATGACTATTTCATTAGCCAACAGGATAGAAATTGGTACATAGACAATAAAGCTTTTTTATATTTCTTTGATATCATTTGTCCTGTGTTCTAAGAAATATTCAGCAGATAATGTATATGAAGAAAGAAATTGTGCATATGAAGTGTGAAATGCAAAGCATTTTTGAAAGGCAAACTGTTACAATTATAGATCACTACAATTCATTGAATCTGTGATCTTCATAGGTTCGTGAATTTAGGATGAAAAGGACCTTAGAGGCTATTGAATCCAGCTCCTTCATTTTAGTGACAAGGAAAATGGGGTGAAGCAACTTGAAGGTCACACAAGTCATACATAGAAGAGAAAAGACTATAACTCCAATTCTGTCAGTCTAAGTCCAGGACTCTTTCCTTTATACAACACTGCCTCTTACTGACCCAAGCTCTCCTTCTCAAAATGCAGATTACAATCCCTATTCACCTTCCTATCCAATATCATCCTTGTTTGTGTCTTTCCATAGTCATTTTCTCCATTTACTGTAACTGATGGCTCCACATATGGATGGTGCAGTACTGGCTGGTGGAGAACTTGAATTTTCTTGGTGTTAATTGTTAGGTCAAAATTAGCATAAGCAGAGAGTATTGATCTCTGCTTCAGAGGTCACAGTGAATAAATCATCTGCAAGCAAAAAAAAAAATCATGCACCAACTCTCCCTCCAGTTTAGTCTTGGTTTATAACCTTTTCAAATTAAATAATTTACCCTTATTGGGGTAGCTGACCTTGATGCCATGCTCTTCTTTGTTGAAGGCATCTGACAACATTGCAGAAAAAATCATAATCATTTAGTCAACGAGCATTTTGTTTACTATGTGCCTTGTATTAGACTCCACATCAGTAGGAAGTTTCAATAGGAAGAAAAATATCAAGTTTCTTCATTTGTGCCTTTTACATCCACTCTAAGTTTGGGCTTTGAAATAAACCAAAAGTACTTTTCTTCACCAAGTAATAATCTGACAGGAAAGAGTCACAGAATACCTAGATGTTCTCAGAAGTAGGTATATGTCACTCTATTATATACCATCTCAGGTTTCCAGAAGTAGGTTCAACATGGTCTGGTATCAGACAGAACACCCTCCACAAACTCAGAATCTCCAGTTCCTCATCCTCAAAAGGCCACTCTGTTATTCCCATCTCACTCAACTCTACTTCCCTTTCTCCCCTAATGTCCCACTTTTCAGATCTACCTCTTCCACAATACTCTCCAGAATACCTGCTTCATAGTTTACAAGCTTGATTTCATCTTAAATCTTTTCCTTTCTCAAACTGTATTCTGGAAGTCACTGAGAGCAGGCCCTTTCCTGATGACATTGCATCCCATACACCCATTTGAGTACTAATTGTACCTCCATCATACTACTAATTCACTGCTCATGGTAGAGAAATTGGAATAATCCTTGTTCCCCATTGTCACTTCCAGACTTTCTTCTTATTACTCAGTAACCTCTCTTCCTCTGAGGTTCATTTAATCCATATTATCAGCCAGTTAAGATTCTGGTAACTATTATCTGTTGACCTTCAGCATATTCTCCTTCCTTCATAAATTCAGTGTTTATTCACTTCAATGTCTTTCTCACCATCCCAACTCCTACCACCATACAATAGAAATTCAACATGTCCTCTGCTATTCTCCCAAATAACCTAACTTCCCATTTCCTCAATTTATTCATTTCCCATGACCTACTCCTCATCCCACCTCAGCTACACAGAGATGGCCATTCCCTTGACCTTTTATTGTTCATGAACTCTGAAGTTCCTTTGATCATAATCTCATCATTCTATCTTCCTTCTGCCTTATGTCCCCTAGTCATCTTCTTCAGTCTCACTGTCCCCTCCAGTCTTTTCACAGCTCACTTCATTCTCAGGCCATCACCCCTACACTAACTACACTTTCTTCCCTTCCCTATCTTGATCACCCTAATGTAGACCTTCATTATCTTATGCCTAGACTACCATAAAACCCTTCTGCTTGGCCTCCTTGCTTCAATTCTCTCCCCATTCTGGTTCAACAATTAAAGTGAGTTTCCTAAAGCACAGGTACTCCTGTTACTTAACAACTGACCATGTCCCCTTCCTTTCCCTAACTGAATAAACTCTAGCAGCTCCTTATTACCTCCAGGATCAAAAATAAATGTGTCGTCTGAAGTCCTTCACAACCCTGCCCCTTTCTACCATTCCAGTCTTCATTTTCTTTATTCCCCTTCACATTCTCTATTATCTAGCAACACTAGTCTCCCTGCTATTACTTGCCCATGACATTTGCCTTTTTTTGCCATTTTGTTTTTGGAGTCAGGAGACCTGACATATATGGAAGGGTATATTTTATTCTTTTAATTTCTTGCATGTTAATTAGGAGCCAGTCAATTCAATTTAATTGGCATTTATTAAGCAGGTGCTTAATAAATTAAATAAATAAACAAGATGCTGTGCTACATAGTGGAGATAGAAAAATAAAAATAAAAGTAATCTCAGTCCTCAGGGAGCTTACATCCTGCCCATAGCACGCAACATCTATGCAGGTTACTAAGGTAAAGATAATTTGAGAATTTCCTAAGTTGTAAAAGTTTCCCAGTTTGATAAATATAGATAAGGCAGTTTTCCTTCTTGCCCCTTCTTTTTAGTTTAAATTCCTTTTGATTAAATTTATAAGACTTTAGGCAAAATCTATATAACCTGATAGATATTACTATAAATCATTTTAGATGTCTATTCCCACTGAAAAACTCTTAGCCCTATGTTATTATTTTGAAAGATCATATATTTACAAGTAAAGAAAAAGACCTTTTTAAATTACCTCTAACAGACAACTATAACAATTTTATAATTGTCATTAATAATAAAAATTAACAAAACTATTTTAAAATCTGTTGAAAATACAATGATCTATAAAGTGAAGGTGGGAATAAATGTTTATTAAATACCTACTATGTGCTAGGCATCATGCTAAGAGCTTTACAATTATTATTATATTTGATCCTCACAACAACTTCTTGAGATAAGTACCAATGTTACCCCTATTTTGTAGCTGAAGAAACAAAGAAAAATAGAAGTTAAGTGACTAGTCCGAGGTTCCACAGCTAATAAGTATCTGAGGCTTGATTTGAACTCAGGTCTCCTGACTCCATTATGTCCATAATAATAAGACAAAAGGAATTTGCCATTTCCTTTGCCTTTTTAATAGCTTCCCTTCATGCCTGGAATGCTCTCCCTCCTGATTTCTACCTTCTAGTTTCCTTCATGACTCAGTTGAAATTTCACCTTCCCCAAGAGACTTTTCCTATCTCCTCTCCCACATCACCACTGCTAATGCTTCCCTCTGAAATTACTTTCAATTTACCCTTTATATATCTTACACATACATAGTTATCTTTTTGTTTTCTTATATATTAGAATGCAAGATCTTTGAAAACAAGGGTTATAATTGCCTTTTTTTTTGTATTCCCAGTGCTTAATATAGTGCCTTGTATACAGTAAATACAATAAATCTTGACTGAATGGTTGAGAACTGGCCCCTATTTAGCCAGATTTCCCTGTCACCCCCATTATATTTATTTGTTATCTCCTCATTGAATTATAAATTTCTTAAGAACAGGTACTTTTTTTACCTTTGTTTTCCCAGCTTTTATTATAGTGTTTGGCACATAGCAAGTCCTTAATAAATGCTTTTCAATTTATTGATTTATTACCGATCTAATAACCCTGGGGAAAAAAGGAAATGGGGTTAGTATGGCATAACCTGATCTTGATAAACCTATGAATTGTGAACAGATATGTTTGGTGAAACAAATGGTAAGATAGTACACATGGTTGAGTTCTGTGAATTAGACTACATTTATGTTTGAATGATCCTAGGTGAAGACTCCTTGTCATTTTTAAGGGAGTGTCCATTCAGTGTCCAGGAAACTTGAAAGATTAGGTAGTTGTATAAAAGGCCTCAGACATAGATCCCTGAGCTAGAGTACAACAAGAATCTCAGCAATGTGGGCACTCACAGTACTAGATAAGGAGTCTGACTCTGTGAGAATATAAAGGTGACTGAAATTATGGTGAATCCTAAGATAGATGAGCCCAACTTATCTACCTGGCAGAATAATTGAGGTCCCTGTCTCTAGACCCAATCTCCAGAGTGATAGCACTTAGCACTGTGGTGATGATGGTGACGATAAACTGAAGACAGATGTAACAGCTGCTTTGGCAGAATTCTGAGTCCCTAAGAGTTGACAAAATGAAAAGAGAAAGGAGAAGCCTATGAATCCAACCAGTACAAAAAGCATCAGTTTAATATTCCCAGGCATTGTGCTATGTGCTAATAATTCAAAGATACAAAACTAGCTGTGTGACCTTGGGCAAGTCACTTAACCCCAACTGCCCTCCAAAAAGCAAAATAATAATAATAATTCAAAGATAAAAATGAAAAAACAGACCCTACCCTCAGGTAGTTCACATTCTATCAGGATATGACTGTGACAATGATTTCTACAGGATCATTTCACATGTTTATATTGGCTCCCTGTTATTTACTCTTGCTTCCATCACCTATATATGTCTTTTAAAAAATTTAACCTCCTTATATATTCATATCAGGCACTTTAAACAATTTCTCCTTTTCTCTCATTATTGATATTGCTTCTGATTCTGTCTTTAGAAGATTCAGTTTTCCATTCCTCCCATGAGGCTTTTCCCTTTAGAACTTTAGGCTATAGCGTCTTACCTCTCCATTCTCTGAACTTTTGGAATATGCTCCCTCAAAATCAAGGATGTATATTAGACTAGGCATGGCTTTCCTCTCCTTCTTTGCCACAAATTTTGAAATGGAGTGACCACCTCCCCCAAAGATTTTCATGATTTGTATATTAGCAAACAGGTCCTCCAAGTTAGTGAGAACTAGATCCAGAATGGCATTTCCCTCCTTTGCTTCTTCAATATTTTCTGGAATATTAATTTTCATTAAGGCAAGTAAAAAGTTCATTACCTACTCCACTTCTGAGAACTAGAGATTTTCAGCAAAAGTTCAGACAACTAAAGTCTCCCATTACAGCTATATCATTCCTCTATAATAAACCTATGCTCCCTTTCCTGAAATCACCTAGTTCTTCCTTCAGTCCTGTGATCTCTAACATACTCAAAAGACAAGATCACTTCTATCTCTCTCTCTCTCAAATTTCCTTCATCCAAATATTGCCCATCATGTTTTCTTTTTATGGTTCCTGGATTTCCTCACAGAAGTGTATAGTCTTAATGTCATGTTCTCCTACCCCCACACCCATATCTATTCAGTTTCTTCTGAATAAAATATACCCTTCCATATTCCAGTCATGACTCTCATTACACTAGATCTCCATGCTACCTTTGAGGTCAAATTTGTTCCTTTGCATTAGGATTTCTAGTTTACCTTGCCTGTTTCCCGTACATTGTATATAGACTATATGCATATATAGACAATTGAGGGCATTGGTTTAGTTTCTTGCATGTTAATTAGGAGCCAGTCAATTCAACTTAATAGGCATTTATTAAACAGGTGCTTAATAAATTAAATAAATGAACAAGATGCTGTGCTACATAGTGGAGATAGAAAAATAAAAATAAAAATAATCTCAGTCCTCAGGGAGCTTACATCCTGCCCATAGCACGCAACATCTATGCAGGTTACTAAGGTAAAGATAATTTGAGAATTTCCTAAGTTGTAAAAGTTTCCCAGTTTGATAATATAGATAAGGCAGTTTTCCTTCTTGCCCCTTCTTTTTAGTTTAAATTTCTTTTGATTAAATTTATAAGACTTTAGGCAAAATCTATATAACCTGATAGATATTACTATAAATCATCTTAGATGTCTATCCCCACTGAAAAACTCTTAGCCCTATGTTATTATTTTGAAAGATCATATATTTACAAGTAAAGAAAAAGACCTTTTTAAATTACCTCTAACAGACAACTATTTCAACTTTATAATTGTCATTAATAATAAAAATTAACAAAACTACTTTAAAATCTGCTGAAAATACAATGATCTATAAAGTGGAGGGAACAAATGTTTATTAAGTACCTACTATGTGCTAGGCATCATGCTAAGAGTTTTACAATTATTATTATATTTGATCTTCACAACAACCTCATGAGGTAAGTACCAATGTTACCCCCATTTTGTAGCTGAAGAAACAAAGAAAAATAGAAGTTAAGTGACTAGTCTAGGATTCCATAGCTAGTAAGTATCTGAGGCTTGATTTAAACTCAGGTCTCTTGACTCCAGGCCCAGTGCTCTATCCACTGCACCATTTAACTCTTCTACAATCTGGTATATACAGGTGGTTGCTAGAAAAAGATAAGCAAGAGGCAAATCCTAGGTTAAAAATGTTTACCCTGTTTTACTTCAACTTGAATAAGGCAACACCATAAACCTTTCATTGGAAGAGGGACTTCATGTCTTTGCACATTATAAAACTGTATTGTGTTTGGAATATATGGAGTCTATTCTACCCAGATGGACTCAAGACACCCATTTGTATTTTGATTGCAACGTAATGCTCCTTCATTTGTAAACTAGGAGTAAAAATAAGTCCTTTTTGTCTCACATCCATCTTATCTTACATTTCTATTATCCTCCATTTGCATAAAAGGACAGAATTCATCTTGAACTGAAAAGCATTTAATGACCCAACCATCATTCAGACTGTTCCCAAATGAGTAAGAAATTAGTTTTCAATAGGCTGAAACATTCCATACATTAAATTAAATCTCTTGGTGCCTCATGTATTTCAAACTGTCTCATAGAATGATTGCACACTGCTGGAATACCTTTAAGCAAATATAATAATTCTTTAGCGTGGTGATCTAGGGTTATGATTTTCTGTCATTGACATCACAGTTTCCCAAGATAATTTACATGGAGGCCTGAAGAAATGTTCTAAAACCATACCGTTTTGCTTCTGCTATTCAATTATTTTGAGTCATAGCTATCATAATCAGATGGCATTTACTGGGTGCATACAGCTTGTAGAGGGTATCTGAGTAGGCACCACAAGAAGTGCTAGAAGGTGAAAAGGGGTTTCTCTCTTTCTTAGAAAAACTCACAATCAAAAGCATATTTGAAAAGCCTTCCCTTGACCCTTCTACTCTATTTACAACTGTCCTATACTTCAAAGCTCTGCACAAGCACCTCTCCTATTGTCCAGATGTTTTACATCTGTCCTGATCCTCAACCCAGCTGCTGATGCCTCTTTCAAAAAAACTACCTCGTAATGACTTTTTATTTTTATGCTTACATATGTACATGTTGCTTCTCTCAATGAAACCGAAGTTCCTTAAGGGCAAGAATTGCTTTTTGTTTTGTTTTACATCCCCAGAAACATACCTGGCACATAGGAGGCCCTCAGTAAATACTTGTTGATTGATTTCTTTAATTGCATTGCTAAATTTCTTACAAAAGTTGTCTATACCCAATGTTTCAACTTTCTCACTACCCATTCTTTTCAATATCTTCCAATCAGACTTTCATTCCCACCATTCTTCTGGAATTGCTTTCCCTTTTATTTTTTAATTTTATTTTTATTTGCAGTGAAAAATTCTATCCTCTCTATCCAGTCCCCCATCCATTGAGATGGTAAGACATATGTTACCCATTATACATGTGAAGTCATGCAAAATACATTTCCATATTAGCCATGTTCTGGAGGTGGATAGTACTTTTTTATTGTAAGTCCTTTGGAGTACTGGTGGATCACTGTATTGTTCAGAGTTGCTAAGTTTTGTATAGTTATTTACCTTCCCAATGTTACTGCTACTATGTACATTGTTCTCCTGGTTCAGCTCATTTCACTTTGCATTACTTGATATAAGTCTTTCCAAGGTTTTCTGAAACCATCCCCTTCATTATTTCTTACAGTACAGTAGCATTCCATCAGATTTATACCTTGTTCAGTCATTCCCCAATTAATGGATATCCCCTCAGTTTCCATTTCTTTGCCACTACAAAAATAGCTGCTATAAATATCTCTCTCATAGGTATTCATTACCACCTCTCTGAATTTACTTCTATAATAGCTTTCATTTTAAAAAAAAAAAGTTTTTGTTAAATGAAAGTGATTACAATCTCATTTGGAGAAAATGAACTTGTTAAAAATAACTTTTGTTTTTACATCACCTGCTTTTCTCAATATATTCCCTATCATAAAAGGAGATAAACCATGAATATATAATGTTGTTGTTTTAAGGGAAAAAATTCAGAAAAGCTAACAAACATAATCCACGTTCAATACTATGTCCTGAAGTTTTCCCTTGCATCAAGCCCTTTGCTATGGCCAAAAAAACCCAAGTTTAACCCTTCTTACACATAATAACCTTTCAAATATTCATATACAACTATCACATCTCCACTAAGTCTTTTCTTCTCTGGGCAAAAACATCTCCCAGTTCATTTGACCAATCTTCAAATGGAAAGAACTTAAGCCTTTCACCAACCTGACTACCCTTCTCTGCACTAGAGTTTATTAATATTCTAAAATGGGGTACCCATAACTGAACACAGTGTTCCAGATGTGGTCTGGTCACAGCAGAGTCCAAAAGGATTTTTATATTCTCACTTCCAAAGTCTATGCTCTCCAGTGAAGCTTAAGAATTCATCACGACTCTTGGCTACCTTACCACAGTTGGTCCATAATGAGCTTGAATTCCAAATATTTCTGAAACAAACAAAATAATTTGAAGTTTATTAGCACTCTACTTGTCTATCTCACAGCAGGGAGAAAGGAATGGAAGAGAGGCATCAAAGATAATGGTGGAGAAGGAAGAAAGGAAAGAGTCAAAGTAACACAAAACATAACATTGCTACCCATTCTAGTAAATTAAAATACTTAAAATACTCTTACAGAAAGGTTTTCTTCCTGACAAAGTTTTCCTTTAAAAGGGAGGATGGCCAGGAGAGGGAAGGGCCAGAATTGCTGAAGGTTTTGTCTCCATAACCCTTTTTCCTAAGACTGGCTCTGGACACACATCACAACAATCAGTTAAATGTCATGACTTTTCACTGGGTTTCAAATGTCTTTTTCAGGCAAACACCTAGAAACAGTTTCCCAGGCAACCTATAATGTGGAATCCTTGACAAAGACAGACATGTCTCTGGGCAAAAGAGCTGTATAAATTCACAACACATTTCACAACATACTTAATCTTACTTAAACCATTTTAATGATTAATTTTAATCCTTCCTAAGAATCTGGCAGCCTAATACAGCAATGTAACCATGAACATTCAATCAGTTTCATTCTCCAATTCTAAGGTCTGTGTGCAACTCAACACAGGTGCACATTATTTTGAGAAAACTAGGTTCTCCTCTCCCAAGAAGCATAAGAATGGGGATTTTATTCTGACTACACCTCTAAAAGAGGCGTTATAATCATGCCCTCTGGAGCTATCAAAGAATTGAGTATCTCTTCAAAACATAAAGTTCCCAAATTCTACATGTCAGAGTATCAATGCCATCTGTAAAAGGAACCTCATTTCAAGGTGTTTTATAACATAAATAGCCCAATTGTAAGTAACTGCACATAATTTGGTTCAAATGCCTAAAATTTGAGTTGTTGTTACCTTTAAATTGAAAAGAAAACAGGTTTGGGGTCTTCTAGCACATGTTTATATAACATTTTCAAGTTAACTACATCACTTTTTAAAGAATAAAATGCATCTGATCTGTTAAAGCTAACACTGTGACTCTGAAAGGAGTATAAAGATGAATAGTACTATGGCGCGTTCCTACAACTACTGGCATAAATGTTAACAATTTTTTTTAAGTAGGAAGCAATTCTTAGCTCAAAATGCAAACACAAGGAACAATTCTCCTTGACAAAAATTTAATTTTAAATGTCATTATAAAAAAAAAAACCCAGATGATGGGTTCCCCCTCGTTGGAGGTTTTCATAAATAATTTGCATAACAATTTGTTGCATGTATTAGAGTATCACATTTTTGGGTTGGTCTAGGGAATCACTGAAGTCCTTAACCACTGTCAAATTCTGTGATTTTATGATCTTCAAGTTCCAACCAAGTGAAAACCAGTCTAATCAATTACAGATATTTTATTATACTTTGAAATTCACCTTCAGAGGATTTGACATGTATAAGGCAAAGTTGAAATGCACAAGAATCGAATATATCAGAATTACTTTAGTTAGGATTGGTCAATACAACTTTCTAATAATTGTTACTTTATGGTCTATAACATTAAGGACATTATGCATTGCATATATGTTTGTGTGTATGTGTGTGTGCATATATAAGCATATGTGTATAAGCATTTATATGTATACACACATATATAGATATACACACATATATAACCAACCTTCTTTCCCTGTAAAATAATTTATAACATTAATAGTATAAAACTGTTGTGTACTATTCAAATCCAGAAGTATCGCTTACCTTATGAACAATGACTATTTTCTTATCCATTAAATGAAAAGGTTAGAGATCTCCAAAGTTCTTTCTAGCTCTAAAGTTTCATGACCCCAATTCTTATTATTGCCATTCATTGCACAACTTCTCATCTCTCTTTGGTGTCTAGGAAGGTGTTAACTATGGCACAGATGATTCCAGCAACTCTATTCCTGCTACACCATGTACTGGCTGTCCCATCCACTTTCACTGTCCCAGGTGCATACAAAGACTTTGAGATGTCCTGTATACTCACCATTGAACCCTGTTCATTGACTGCTTCCCCCTCTTTTGACCCTTCTCCTCATGTACTCTCAGGCTACTATCTAAAGTGATATAGGAAAAGAATGAAGAATGTGTAATAGGAAAGGACTAAATAATGACTTTATGAGGTAAAGACATGAACACATAATTTTTTGCCCATTTTGATCAAATAATCTAGATTAAACATGTAAATCCAGTATTTCATGCAGACCAAGAAATCTATTTCCCCAAAAGTAATGCATCCACAAATTGTAATAAATTTCCTTCAGGGAGAGTGAACAGGGGAGAATACTAAAGACTATTTGGATAAGTGTAGCATAGATAGTCTCTGGACTTCATCTCCCAACATATATACTAACAGATTAGATTCCCAAATCATGACTAACTACACCTCCTTGTCAAAGTTCTAAAAATATCTATGAGGGACAGTGGGCTTCTAATACTTCAGGATCTAAGTCCCACACAGTCTATTTCCCCAATATCAATCTATCACTTATCTCTTCAATATCATCTCACCAGTGATTAATGCCCCAATATGATTTTGCTCAGTTGTGATCTCCTTAATATCACTGATAAATTATATAATTAGTTTTTACAAAGAGATATTAACTGAAAAAATATAGCAAGAACCAAAGTACAAAGTATTCCCTTAAATTGGAAATTGGTGAATTCTCTCTCCTCTACTACTTTATTCTCAGTAAGAATAAATTCAGACTTTAAGCAGTAGCTTCTTAAAATTCCTCCCATTAAGTTTGTATCTGAGCCACTAACACTGCTTTCAGAACATGGTGTCTCCTAGGCAGCTGGGTCAATTCACTGTTAGACTGGGTCAATCATATCACTCCATAGGACTAGTTCTTCACTGGTATTGGCTTCTGGTAAACTCTGCTATGGATCCCAATTTCTGGACCTCGGATGGGTCCTCTAACCTTTTGGGGTTTACAAAGTAAGGACCTGGTCTACTGCATCTCCAATACGCATTCATCGAAGCTCAGGAAAGACCAAACAGAAAGAGGCAAAGTAACAGATAAGCCCTTTGTTCATGACTACATGTTGACCTGCGTGGGAGAGAGAACCCGTGATAACCCCACAACTCTTCTTTTTTCTCCATAGAAAAAGGGGGAAAAAACCACATCCTTTTGTTGGGTTTTTTTTTTTGTATACACAATGAGTTCTGACTCTACATGGGTAAGAGGGAAGAAACAAGCATTTATATAGAACCTACTATGTGCAGGCGCTGTGCTGAGTGCTTTACAAATATTATCTCATTTTATCCTCACAACCCTGTGAAGTAAGTGTTGTTATTATATCTATTTTGAAGTTGAGAAAACTGGGGTTAAACAAAGGTTAAGTGACTTGCCCTGGGCCATACAGCTAATAAGTGGCTGCGGCTGGATTTGAACTCAGGTCTGACTTTAGGTCAACACTTTATCCACTACACCACATTGCAGTTGATTAAACAATAAACAAACAGAAAATAGTCATAGAATACTTACCCATACTCTGACCTGAGAACAGAACTCTGTCATTATATATCCCTGAATTTCTGGAAGCAGGTTCACCAAGCTCTACTTCTAGGTTGGCAGAAGGCAGTAAATGCTCTGTGGACTAGCACTCCAATTGTCTAGTCCAGCATTAGACTGGTAAATAACAAGATGCCTTGCATGGAGGTATTTACTCTGCAAAATGGTTCCTTATCTCCATTTTCTCACTTGATTTTCACAACTGTGTGAAGTAATTAAGTCAAATACTAAATTCCCATTTACCCAATATATGAAAATTCAGAAAAGTTAAGGGATTTTCCCAAGATCACACAGCCTGGCCAATAGTAGAAATGAGACTAGAACCCAGGTTTTCCCAATATCTAGTCCCACCGCAGCAAAGGATTTGTATAAAGCCACAGAGTTCCCAGTCCTTATTAGGATGAGTTAAATTTCCCCAGATTCTCTTCCAGGAAATCTTACTTTCCTAACCACATAAAAGACTGGCAGGCATATTTGAACATGATGATGCTATGAGGCACAGATCTTATTTAACTAAAAAATGAAAAATTATAAAAGTTCTTGCTTATAAGTAGATATGCCAATCACTATGATATAGAAGGCTGTCCAAGATCAAATCTTAGAGCTTCTCCCATTCTGACTGCAATTTAAATATACAAATGCTAAACTTTGCATTTCATCACTGTCTACAATCACAAAGGCCACCCAGCACAGAGAGGTAAGTGGTTCACAAATATATCTGCCTGCCAAGCTGATGGATTTTTGTCAATCTTCATCTCCAAGGATATTTTTGTGACTTGCAGGTAAATTAACAATTCCTGCCTCATGCCATAAGCCCATTGGAAGAATACTGGCATTTAGGGGTAGATAAGGATAGCACCCAAAAAATTATATTGCAATAGAAAATATGCTTGAATAATTTGTCTCCCATGATGTCTATTTCTATGGATTATGTAGACCCCAGTTTGAGGCCTTTAATTTCAAAGCACACAGGCTCATAGAATTTACCTTTTGGAGGGCAATTGGGGTTAAGTAACTTGCCCAAGGTTACACGGCTAGTTTGTGTGTGTGTGTGTGTGTGTGTGTGTGTGTGTGTGTGTGTGTGTGTATGTGTTAAGTGTCTGAGGCCGGAACCGAACTCAGGTCCTCCCAACTCCAGGCTGGCACTTTACTCACTGCACCACCTAGCCGCCCCAGGCTCATAGAATTTAAAGCTAGAAGAGACTGTAGGGATAATTTAGTCCAACCCTCTTATTTTACAGATAAAGAAACTGAGGCTTAGGGGAACAAAGAATGACTTGTCAAAGGTCACCCAAAAGTGGTGAATGTTAGAGACTGGATTTGAAAACAAGTCTTCTGACTCTAACCCATTGATCTTCCCCAAACCCCCTGCCATAATCTCTGAAGCAGTTATCCAATGTAATCATATAGAATGGGTTTTTGAAGCTGCATAGTATAGTGAAGTGATGAACTTGGAGTCTGGACAACCTTGGTTCAAGTCCCACTTCTGACACTAGCTGTATGACCTTATGCAAATTACTTAAACTCTCTATGCCTCAGTTTCCTTATCAATAAAATGAGGGAGATGAAATTAATAATGCTTTAAGGGTCTTTCCAACACTAAAACTATGATCCTATCATCCTATGATGTGATAGTACAGGTATAAACTGTGATATGCAAAGTTTTTTGTTCCTAATGAAGGACCAACATTTTTATTCTCTATTATATCACTTGTAATAATGTGGTAGAAAGACTAATGAACTCAGAGTCAAGAAAACCGGACTCTTGTCTTGACTCTACTCCTAATTAACTGAAGAACCCTCTGAGCATCAATTTTCCCAAAGGTAAAGTTGAAGTAATGATGCCTACTTGATCAACCCACAGGGCTCTTGTGAGACTCACCTAATAAGCTCGCCTCCCAGAGATAAGTGATCTATGGTGAGCAAAACAGCATAGCCACTGGGGAGGATTGGGGTGAGGTAGAGGATGAAAGACCAGCTACAATCATGGATGCAGATAGCTGAGGAAATAGAGGGTAGGAAAAGCACCATGTGAACATAGAATCTACGAGGGAACTGAAGCTGAAAAGAAGTCCGGAAGCTGCAAGAGGAACAACTGACCAGCAGCCTGCATTTGCAGAAATCCGAACTATTTTCCCCTAGGAAGGAATATGGAAAGAGCACATTCTCTAAGGTCCCTGCTGCAGGTAAAGCTAGTTGGGTTTTTCCCCCCTAAAAAGCAATAAAACCAGGCTCAAGACTGAATGAGCCAATTAAGACTTGAACTGTTGGTATGGCTTCCTGGTCTCCAAGTATAAAAATTTAGCACATGAGTTCAGAGTTTCTCAGGCTTGACACATACTTCTGACCTGGAAAGCTACCATAATGAATATGGAGGCAGAAAACCTGTACCCAATGGAATCAATATTGAATATCCTTTCAGAAAAGAGAAGAGGAAACAGAGGGGGAAGTAAAAATTTACTCATCCAGCAGTTCACTAATCCACTGAAACAGAGATCCATTGTATTCTCTCTTCTCTTGCAGCCCAGTAATATTCCATAACATTCATATACCATAATTTGTTTGACCATTGCCCCAAACAATGAGCATCTACTTTGTATCTAGTTCTTCACTCCTACAAAAGTGCTACTATCAGTATTTTGGCCTAAATGGGATGTTTTTACAATTGAACTTCACTGGGTATATGCTTAGTAGTGGGATCTCTTGGTCAAGGGGCATGGGCATTTTATTCAGTAAAAGATGCTTTTAAAATAAATATGGGCATGCTAACAGTATATGTACATACTGAAATACAGAAGTTTACCAGGAGGCTTGAACATATTTACGTGCAAGGAAAGAAGAAGGTTGTAGCGTACAAATTGAAAGATAACACCTTTTCTGATTCTGCCATGGTAACAACTGAAATAATATTTCAAAAGCTAGAAAACTTGGCAAAGGTATAAAAAGGATGAGCAAATTCCTATTAGAAATATATTCAGATAAAATCCTGGGGTGAGACCTGTTGGTCTTTTTTAATGCTTGAAAATGATGGACCATGTGGGAAAAAAAATGATACGAGGAAAGTTCTCTCAAAAAAGGCACAAAGTCAAAAGCTTTAATCAGGAAAATAGTTGTCTTCTTCGGTGGCCATAGCTAATGATGAGCAGAAATACAAAACATCAAATAAAAAATGAAAGATTCATATAAACAGAATTTAAGTGATGAAGAAACAAATAAAATATAAGTCAAGGATACAGATAATTTAAATTATACAAGGAGAAAAGAAGAAAGAAAGAGTGAAGAAAGGAAGAAACAAAGGAAGGAGAATGAAAGAAAGAAGGAATGAGGGAGAGAAATAATGAATGAGGAAAGGAAGGAGAAAGGGGAAGAAAAGAGGAAAGGAAAAAAGGAGGGAAGGAGAGGAAGAAAGGAAGAAGAGAGAAGGGAAGGAAGGAAAGTGGGAGGGAGGGAAGGAAGGAAGAAAAAGGAGGGAGGGAGGGAAGGAGGAAAGGTTCACTGGCTGAAGAAAGAACAACACAGATGAAAATGGCATTAAATAAAAAGCAACAGATAGATGAGTTTTTCCTGGAATGGTTTCAGGTGCAACATAAGACAAATAAAAAGAAAGGAAATCCATTCTCAGATGCTCATTATCTGCATAATCTTAGGGAAGTCATTTAACCTCCCTAAAACCTGTTTCCTCATTCATAAAATGAGGGGATTGAGTGAGAACATCAGTGATGTCCATTCTAGCTCTAAATCTATATTCCTATGGCCTTAGTTAGAACTAATATCTGAAACCAAGAAGTAATAAATGAGCAACTAAAAGGAAGATTCCACCCTTCGAGAAATAAGTGGGAAGAGAAAGTTCTTCACTAAACGGGGGAGAATGACCTTATTACTTAGTTTTGCTCAGTGAACCTTTTATTGTCATTTCCAGAGGCCTATGGGAGAAAGGTGAACTTACCAGTACGATGGGAGGAAAAAAGACTATTGATGCTATTTTAAAAGGAGAAAGGGTAGCTATTAGAAACTAGAGGCCATTAACATTACTAAATATTGATTACAGGACCATTTCAGGAATTCGGCTGCAAAAGCTGGCAAAAAAGCAGATGGTGTGTGATCCAGAAGGCCCAGAAGTGTGCCATTAAGAGGCAGAAAATAGATAACTGAACATAAGGAAAATCACAGAACACATCAAAGGAGAAATAGAGGAGGTAGAAAAGATATTTAACAAGTTTTAGTAAAGAAAAATCTTTTGATCAATTTGTATGAGCTTTAGTTTACTAATAGGCAAAATAAGATGGACCTGGGCCTGAATAATTTTGAAGGGCCCTTCCGAATCTTAAAATTCTATTAACCTGTAAAATCAGTTTCAAGGCTATACAGAGATGCTCAGCATCAAACAAGTTGATGACATGTATAAGGATATTACATACTCATATTCTCTGAGCAGATGGGGAAAGAAATGAAAGGGATGAGAAAGTAAGGGAAAGCTGCTCACACAGCCCCTTGCTACCTATGTAATCAAGGGACCTAGTCATAAAGAAAAATGTAGTAAATTTCAGAGAAATCATGTGCAAAGATGAAAGAGAGAATATCTCCCTGCCCTCTGCCTTATACAAGTGGATCTGCCCTACTTGCTAAAATTCCTAGCTATGGCGCTGTACCATGAAATAACAAAATGAGCTTAAGATATGGAGTCAGAAAACCTGTTCTGGAAAGAAACTATCCACTCAGGCAGCTAAGTGAAACAGTGAATAGAGCACCAGATCTGGAGTCAAGAAGAGATGAATTCAAATCCAACCTCAGGAACTTACTAGCTACGTGATTTCTGTCAAGTCATTTAATGTTTGTCTCAATTGCTTCATCTCTAAAATGAGGATAATAGCACCTCCCTTCCAGAGCTTTGGTGAGGATAAAATGAAATAATATTTGTGATATTTTTTACAAACCTTAAAGCACTATATAAGTGGTAGGTATTATTATTAACATTAATAATAATAATAATATGATCATATGACCTTCACTTTTTTGACCTTCAGTTTCTCCCACATTATCTTAAATTGGACTCAGTGATTTCTAAGGTTCTATACAGCTTTGTTTATGATTCTATGATCCTCCAGATTCCTAACCCCACCACACCTAATAAAGGGATACAGAGAGATTGGTGGCCTTCACTGCTTAAGAAAACAAGAACACTTACTAATAATTAGTTCAAACTGCAGACACAATGTCCTCTAAGTCATTATGAGGATTTGATATACATGCCTGGCAGATTCAGCTCATACATATTGATTCATATACCACAATGATATACCTCATCCTCTAACTGCTTCATTTGTGTTAAATTCATCTCTGAAACAAGATTTTAAGCTCTCAAAACATGATGCCACATCTTGGGAACCAGAAAGTAGCTGTGTGATATGATGGACTTGAAAAGAATGGGGAAAGGGGATGGAGCCAAGATGGCAGAGTATGGGCAACGATCCAGCTGAACTCTCCCAACATTCCCCTCCAAAAAAACTTTAAAATAACTTCCCCAAATCAAATGTTGGAGTGGCAGAGATAGCAAAAGATCAGAGTGAGACATTTTTCCAGTCTAAAAAAAAAAAACTAAGAAGCCAGCAGGAGAGGTCTGTGAAAATAGGGTTGGGTCCAGCTAAGAGTACAGCAATAGCAGAAGCTGTAGATCTTGGAAGCAGCCATGACAGTAGCAGCAGTAGATGCAGGAACTCTTATCCTAGAGACAGTAAGGAGGTTGATCCTCCTTACCTGGACAAAAAGAAATTACAGGTGACCCTTTGCTGGCACTGGATGAGGCTGGTACTGGTTGGCAATTCTACTGCCCTAAAGCAGTTCTGGACCAGAGTTCCAGGATGGAAGAGTGCTTTTAGTGAGTCACAAGGAAACAGGGGCCCTGATCACAGTTCCAAGGCAAAGAAGAGCACTAGTGTTTATGGCTGCAGGAGAGCAGAGGACCTGGGCACAGTTCCAGCACCAAGAGGAGCACTCGTGCTTTCACCTGCAGGGGAACAGGGACCCTTCCTGAATAAAGACTAAAGTACTGACCAAGTAAGTATTGACCATACTTCTCCCCAGATCACACTACCTCAGAAACACCAAAAACTTAAAGACTCCTTGATCAGAACTAGCTCTGAAAACAGCATCACAAAAAAAAAAATTGTAGGTTGGAACAGTGCCTCCCACCTCCAGGTGAGCAGAGATCAATTTTAATAAAAGGTTCAAAGTCAAGAAATAAGCTGGAAAATGAGCTAACAACAAAAAAGGAATCTGACCATAAAAAGCTATTGCAGTGGCAGGGAAGATCAAGACATAAACTCAGAAGACAACAATGTGAAAATATGTATGAGGCAAAGTCTCAAAGAAAAATGATAATTGGGACCAAGGCCAACAAGAATTCCTAGAAGAGTTAAAGAGATAATAATAGAGGGAAAACTGGGAAGAAAAAATAAGAGTGATGCAAGAAAATTATGAAAACAGAACTTAGAGCTTGGTAAAAGAGGTACAAAAAAAGGGGAAAAACTGAGAAAAAAAATACAGAATTGGCGGGACAGAATTAAGATGGCAGAGTAAAGTCACTCACCCAGTCTCTCCCAAATTCCCCTCCAAACAACTTTAAAATAACTACTCAAAACAAAATCTGAAACAGCACAAACAACAAAAAAATTGAGTGAAAAAATATTCCAGCCAAAGACAACTTAGAAGGTCAGCAGGAAAGGACTATCTCAAAGGGGAAAGAGAGAAGTACAATCCAGCACATGCAGCTTCTGGGAACCCAGCAGCACCAAGTCTCAGAACAAGCCAATAGCAAGGTACCTGCCCTTGTACAAGCCAGAATCAAGGCCCACCATTCATGCAAGTCAGAAATGTAAGGTCCTGTGCCCCTGTGCAATGCAGCCAGTAATGGGCCATGAGAAGTATAAGCCAACAGCAGATTTGTGGGGCACTTGAATCTGTGGCAGCAACTTCTGAAACTCTAAGCCCACAGATGGTAATAGAATCAGACAACTTGTTAGAAGATTTCAAGGGATCCTTAGCTGGCACTGGGTGCAGGACTCTGTTGCATTGACCATACGGTGATCCAGGTCATAGTCTCAAGGCAAGAAGGAACACGAATACACTAGAGTTCTCAGTCACAGGGGAGCAAGGATTCTAGTCACAGTTCCAAGGCAGAAAACTGTGCTTGTGATTACTCACAGACCAAAGTGATGGAGTCCTAATGAAGTTGCCCCAAGCCCCAATATGCTAACTTCATTATAGGCCTGACCCTACTGAAAAGCAGGTCCACTGCACCTACCTCCTCCCACCCCCATGTCCTAACTTCTTTGTATATGCCTCACTGCTCACTGGAACAACAGGTGTGTCCCTGAACTCTTAAAACAGCAGGTGTGTCCATATGATGGGAACCTAGCTACTGCCTCTACCTGGTCACTGCCCCCAGACCCATTCCTATAGAAACAGGTATGTTATTTTATTCAATCACATTATCCATCTAGGCTGACAGGACCACAATACCTAACTATCTGTCTTAACCAGACAGGACCACAATAGCTAGCCAGTTGGAGGGCAGAATGACCAGAATGTTTAACCACCAAACCATAGATGGAACCCCTCCTCCATTACCTAATCCCTTAACAAACTCCTCCCATCTTTTTAATATTAATGATATTCCTCTATTCTATGTAAATTTCTGTTATGTAATTATATCTTTACTCTATAAAAATCCCTCTTGCTTTCTCTAAAGTTGCTGGTTCCTCTTGGAATTTAGCCTGCTTCATGAGAGGTGTCAATCTCAATAAATGCCTATACTTGGATTAGAGGTGATCTGACTCTGAATTCTTTGAGATGGTTCCACCACAAGATATCAAGAAACCACAATAGTTTTAGGGTGGGCAGAGACCCCACCTCAACAGTTTTTGGTGTCCGTGGGTGCACCTGAATCTCTGACTCTGACCTTCCTCTTCACGTGGAGCAGAGTCTCTGATTTGGACCCCCTCTAATACAAAATTAAGCCTATCTTTTCCCCTTCTCTTAGCTGGGAGGTCCTTCAAGAACCTAGGAAGGCTTGACTGGATTACTTGGGCCTTTGTGGTTAGCAAATTCTCTCTAGACAGAGGATGCTCTGCTTGGGAATTTCTCGGGGAGTTCTTTATGAACTCAATTCTTCATCCTTCAGTGGGACGCCACTGAAGAGATGAACATGGCTAGAGGGGTGTAATGTAATGCCAAGGAAAGGCAACTTCCCAAGGTTCAGAATACCAGCATAGGTGCTCTCCATTTTATTCAGTGACCAACCAAGAACAGAGAAGATCAAAACATGACATCATTCCAAATACAGCATTTACTAAATGTGATTAAATAATCTCCAAGTACTACCCCACCCCAGGACCTTCCAATCATTCAATCAATTACAAAGTCTCTGTTCTAAATACTTCTCCACCCCTAGACTATACCTTAATTAAGTCCACCACAAAGCCCCTCTTCTCAAATGGAGATTAGTTTCCAAACATAAGGTCAAAAGTTCCCCACCCCTGGATCACAATTGAATCTACCCCAGAGTTACATCAAGTTTAAACACAGCACTTAATACCCAAATGGAGGTCTTTTCTTCATCTTGACACGAGGCAAGTTCTCAGCAATCTTAGTTCCTGGGGAGACAAGGCTTAGCAAGGCCATAAGATACATTGCCAATCCCTTCATGAATTTATCCTCTGTCTGTAGAACAGTCCTAGAACCCCTGAACACATTAGCAAAGCCCTCTCCCAGGATTTCTGTAAACATACAACAAGAAAATCCTTCTTCAGGGCTTCTGAACCAACAGAAAGGCTCCCAGACCCCTGCAACAACAGCACTGTCCCTCACCAATGGACAGTATTCACTCTCTGTCTGCAGGACAGTCTCAGGGCTTCTTAACCAAATGCCAGGTTCCAGGACTTCTTCAACAGGACAGTCTTTCACCAGTGGACAAATCTGGCAAAATAACATCAAAACAGACAGACAAAGTACCAGCAAAACAGCCATGTCTCCTCAGTCCTTGGCAGCTCAGGGGGCAGGTCTCAAAAGTCCAGGGCAATTCAAAGCGGCCACCAGCAATTCTCTTAATCTCTCTCTCCACGAGTTGCTGCTTCCAAAAAGATCTTCCGCCTCTCTCTTGTCTCTCCAAATCTACGTCACCAGCTCCTCCCAGTTCAGGACTTTCTTTTCACATCAACAAGTCCATCCCACAGGTGGGATTAACAAGCTCTGGGTTTTAACACAATCAATTTGAAAACCAAGCCAATACAGGGGAATCTTTAATTGCCATTACTATCACAAGGGGGGATTTCCTTAGGCTTACTGGCATTTAGTCCAAACTCCCATCCTATGGGGCTACTAAATTGTAATAGTGCCTGGTCTTTGTATAATCTGGAAGACCAAGAAAAGTTATTGCTTTCTGTGCTTTATGTTTAAATCTCTGCTCTGTGTCTGTGTAAAAACTCTGAGTTTGCCTCTTTGTAAGATTCAAAATGCAGCTAGCCAGAAAAGAAAAAAAAAAAAGAAAAAAACTGGGCTACAAAGATTGATGGTCTTTTAAAGAAAGGTTGTTGGCAAAAACAACAACAACAAAAAAGAAATCTTTCTCTCTTTCTACTTCCTTGGACTCTGACCAAGTTCTGGAGGTAGAGAGTCTGACAGGAAAAGAGGGAAAGGGGAAACTTCTCCCCTAAGATCTATCTAAGAGAATAGGTAGAATAGGTCACTTTACTGATCAAAGAGAGGCAGGTTTCAAAGCTGCACTTTGGAATAGGACTAACACTTAATGCTTTCCTGGGTCACAGGAAAAAGAACTGTGGAATATCATTGGGAATATAGATCCAGGTAATTGAGTTTATTCTGGTTACTATTTGGCACAAAGATAAATTGGGAAGTGCATGGATCTGAAAAAGAGATGCCTCAGAGATGAAACTTTGAGCTCTTCAATATGAGGAAAAGGGAACTAGGTGCCACTGGATCTTTTCCAGAGTCCCACTCACCTTGGCTGAAAGGTTCAAAGCTCTCATTTTCAAAGAAGTTTTTAGAGGAGTGAAGTTTACTTGAGCAAAAGGTAAAAAAAAAGCCCTTACTAAGATTCTTCTCCCTGTAGTCCTATCTCTGACAAAGTTATGGCTATGGTGCCTTCTCACTGTGATCCAACTCTGATGAGACTGGGGCCACAGTGAAAAGTTAGAACCACCAATATTCTCTTCCTCGTGGTCCCAGCTTTTCCCAGGCTAGGGCTACAGTGCCTTCTCCCTGTCATCCTAACTCTGACCAAGCTGATGATACAGTGAGGAGAGGAGAGGAGAGGAGAG
>NW_027186296.1:24363645-24380345 GCF_028583685.1 Petaurus breviceps papuanus
AGAAAATGAAAAAGACCTATATATACAAAAATATTTATAGCAGTTCTCTTAGCAATTGAAAATTGAGAGGATGCCCATCAATTGGAGAATGGCTGAACAAGTTGTGGTACATGATTGTGGTGGAATACTATTGTGCTATAAGAAATGATGAGCAAGATGCTTTCAGAAAAAAAACTGGAAAGACTTACATGAACTGATACAAAATGAAATGAACAGAACCAGGAGAGGTGTATGCACAATAATGACAATATTGTATAATGATCAAATGTCAATGCCTTAGCTATTCTCAAAAATACAAAAATCCAAGAGAGTTCTGAAGGACCTATGATGAAAAATGCTATCAACCGCCAGAGAAAGAATTGAAGGAATCTGAATTCAAATTGAAACATAGTTGTTGGCTTTTTTACTTTATTTTTCTTGTAGTTTTTTGTCTGTTTTCTTTTACATCATGACTTTTATGGAAATAGGCTTTTTATGCACATGTATAACCTTTATCAAATTTCTTGCCCTCTAAATGCAAGGGGAGAGGAAAACATGAAAGAGAATTTGGAATTCAGAATTGTTTTTTTTTTAAGTTAAATTTGTTTTTACATGTAATTGGAAAAATATAATTTTTTAATTTTTTTTAGAACAGAACTGGTAAAAGAAACACAAAAATCCACTGATAAAAAGAATTCCTTATAAAACAGAATATGCAAAATGGAAAAGGAAGTATAAGCATTCACTGAAGAAAATAATTACTTAAAAATTAGAATTGGACACCTTGAATCTAATGACTCCATGAGATATCAAGAAACAATAAAACAACAAAAAAAATTTTAAATATAAGAAAATATGAAAAAGCTCATCAGAAAGACAACTGATATGAAAGATAGATTGGAGAAATAATTTAAGAATGACTGAACTATCTGAAAGCCATGATTAAAAAAGGAGCCTATATATTATCTTTCAAGATTATCAAGGAAAACTGCCCTGATATCTTAAATTCAGAGGGTAGAATAGAAATGGAAAGAATCTACCAATCACCTCTGGAAAGAAATCTCAAAATTAAAATTCCTAGCAATATTATAGCCAAATTCCTAAACTACAAATGATGGGGTGCTTGGGATCTATGTTTGTAATACCAATTTGTAACATCAGTAATGATAGGGTGCTTGGGAATTATGTTTGTAACATCAATTTGTAAAACCAGTTTGTAAAATCACACTCCCCCCCCCCCACCAGCTTCAGAGCATTAACTCTGCCAAGCAACAACTCATGAATTGTTTATCTCAGCTTGGAACAATAGCAAGCTATTCTTATGAATCCTTCACAAAAGTATCTACAAACATTCCAGCTTAGGCAATTATTATTTCCCCCTTGTATAGTGTCCCCCTGCCCCCATGAATTCTTTGGTACCCTATCTCTAGGTTGATTCCTTGGCTGCCTCCATGAATCCTTCAGGACCCTATCTCTGGGTTAACTCCTTAGCCTATTATCCATACACTGAGTCTCCATTAGCCTTGGTTCCCAGACATCAATCTTGTCAAACATGACACTGAAGGTGGCAGACTGGGCACTTCTCAGTCAGCCCTTGACCACTATCTGACTTAGTGATGTTTCAAGCCTAAAACCACACCTCCAGGTAGCACCCCTCCCCCTTGGGCTTTTTCCCAGTGAATTATGGGCAATACACCTTCGAAGTTACATTAAAAGTGCATGTCCCTTTAAACACTGGCCCCAACTTAACTCCTCCCTAATCCCACCCTTAATCACCTAGTTAGGATAATTGGCACAGGTTCTACTATGGATTATTCTATAAAAACCTTAATTCTACCCCTTTAAGGTTGCAGTCCCCTAAAGGACTCTTGCCCGCTGTAAAGCATACAATAAACTTTTACAGCTCTGACTCTAAGTTGGCTTGGGCTGAATTCCTTCCAGACTGAATCACAGGTTTTCTGGTCTTAGAAAAAGATCAGAGTTCCTGCTGAACCTATAGCCATCCCTCATCACTATGTCAAGGAGAAAATACTGCAAGCATACAGAAATAAACCATTGAAATATCATGCATCCACAGTCAGGATCACACAAGATCTACCAGCTTCCATATTAATAGAGTGGAGGGCTTGGAATATGATATTCCAGAAGGCAAAGGAGTCACAAATAAGAATAACCTACTCAGAAAAACTGAATATAATGCTTCGGGGGGAAGGGAAGGAATGGACATTTAATGAAATAGTGGATTTTCAAGCATTCCTGGTAAGAAGATGAAAGCTGAATAGAAAATTTGATTTTCAAATACAAGATTCAAGAGAATTATAAAAAGGTAAATATGAAAGAGTCATCATAAGAGACTCAATAATGTTAAGCTGTTTACATTCCTATAAGGGAAGATGATACATGTAACTCCTAAGAATTTATCATTATTGGGGCAGTTAGAAATAGTCTACATAGACAGAGAGTATGAGTATGAGGTAGCTATGTTGGGATGATTTCCAAGAAAAAAATAAATAAGTCAGAAAGATGGACACATTGGGAGAAGGGGGAAGGGAGAAGTAGAATGGGAAAACATGAGAAAAGAAGATGCAGGTCTGTCTTGGAGGAAGCAAGATGAATCAGGAAGTCACCTGCCAAAAAATATCTCTCCAATGCATTCCATCAGAGAGAAATTTAAATTTAGAAATTAATATGCATCCTCTGAAACACATATAAGTTCAGTAGGATTAAATTTTTTATTTATACCCAATTGCCAACTGCTTTTCTTTTTTAATCAAAAATCTAACCTACCTTATTCCTTAGTGATATTTTTGTATGAGAAGGTGGAGGATGCTGAGGAAAAGAAGAAATAAAATTGCTTAGTATTATGTTGGATTCTTACTTTCACATGACCCTTTTCCTCTTAGCCTCATCTTCAACTTCTCTCTGTTCCTATATTATGACTGTTCATCACACTGTAATAGAGATTCAGCCTCAGAGACAGAAAGACCCTGGGTTCAAGTCCCACCTCTGACATGGCTTTGTGATTTGGGGGGAGTCTCTTAACCTCTGAATGCACTAGGCAATTCTCTAAGATTGAGAGAAAATGCAAATCTGCATTGATTGATAGGAGTTTCCTTATCCAGGAGCTCCTGTACCTGTGAAATCATAAAGCCAGTCCATATCACTAGCCACTAAAGAACTCTAGACTCTAGCTCCATAGAATATTGAAGTCATCCTCCAATTTTGGCATAAAAAACGTCAACAAGTATTCACAAAATCATGTAGTTAAAAGGACCTGTGAGAGATTTTTCAGTCTGGCCACCTGTCATTGGGCAAATGAAGAATCACATATACTTTCCCTGAAGAGCTCCACAAATAGAGGTGCTCATTCTGTAAGAGGCTCCAAGTGTCTCTGGCAGCTGATTCCTTTAATAAGGCAAGAAATACCCTCATGCACATGCAGGCAGCAAAAGTCACCACTATCCACAAAGTGGTAGAAGCAACTATTAAAAAACAGATTGAAAAATTAGATGAGCATAGCACTCACACACTGTATAATGAGAAGTACAACTGGCAGAATCAATTGGCAAGAATGCTGAGGCAGAGGAAGCAGAAAAAAAATTAAGAGAACTTAGAAAAAGAGAAACCAGAATTCTTTACATGGTTCCGGGGATTTGGGGGTCAAAGGTATTACCTTTGCAGACAAATAAATGACACCTGGCTTCATCAGGTGTATGTGGCCTTCCCTGGGAAGGTGTTCAACCTCAATAAATTCCAATGACAGAGATGTTCTCATGCTAGAGTTATAATCTGATCCCTTGTTAAAGCATCTGGGAAGTTAAGTGAATTTATTGATAGACATTTTTAGAGGACTGTTGATCCTAAACAGCTCAAAGGTCATTGGTCACAGGTCATAGAAATCTGAGAATCCTGGTCACATTTCTTTGTTGTTAGTTTGTGTGTCTTCCCAGGAACATTTCCAGAGGGATTTAGCCCTAAGGAAAACGTGTTCTGTCTGTGCTCTTTACAACAGAAGGATGTGAAAGAGCACTACAAAGGTCATTCTTTGGCTGGAGACAAAAGCAGCCATTATGTGTTTAGTAAGATAATAGCACAGTTAAAAAAAAAAAGATTAATGACCCCAAACTAAACTTTGCTTATGTCCCTGGGGTTCTTCTTGCCTCTAACTCCAAGGAATTTCATCTAGGAGAAAAGCGCTCCTATGTTCATAAAAGAAAGAGCTTATTCTTATGAGCCAGCATATGTAAGAAGATATGTTGGGCTAACTTCATTTTTTGTCAAAATTTCTGCACTAGTAATTAAGAGATTTTCATGAACATAGTACATGTAAAATTGAATATTTGGCTTTCTTGTCCCCATGAGAAAAATGGACCATAGAATCAAAACGATAGAACTGGACAGGTGCCACTGATGAACAGGCCATAGAATCTTAGGCAAAATGTTAGAAGGAAACAAAAAGGTCATCTGCTCTGACCCCCTCATTTTACAAATGAGGAAACTGAGGCCCAGGAGGCTAAGTGACTTATCTAGTGTCACAAAATTACTAAGTAAACATAAGAGGTTAAAAAGTATGGGACTGGTACATGTTCACTGCTACTTGTGGAAAGGTATATTTTGGCAGACTTTGAACTCTTTGAGGGACTGGATGAAGCAAATATTGCAGTTTTGTCTCTGTCTACCCAGGGACACAAAAAACTGTTGGGATTTTAACTCTGGGACACCAAAAACTGTTGGGGTTTCATGATGAGTTGTGGTGGAATGGTCTCAAAGAATTCAGAGTCAGACAACCTTTAATCCAAGAATAGGCATTTATTGAGATTGACATTTCTCATGAGGCGGGCTAAGTTCCAAGAGGAACCAGCAACTTCAGAGAGAGCAGGATGGATTTTTATAGGGTAAAGATGAAATTACATAACAAAAATTATTACTATTAAGAAGGCAGGAGAGGTTTGCTAAGGGGTCCCAGCCATGGTGGAACTATGTGTTATAATCACAATTTTGTGAACATCCCCCATCCCTCCTGTCTCAGGCAAGTTCACCTAGGAGACTTGCCTGAAACAAAGCCGGCTTAGGAGACCTGCCCAAACATGCCACCTGGAACCCATAACCCCCCCTCCTCCTTCCCGGTTACTTGGGGACTTTCCAGTTGGGCAACACACGGGTCATTAGGCAACAAACTGATTGTTACCTTTTGGCTTCTGTATTTTCCCCACTCAGGTTGTGGTTTTCCCTTGGTAACAGTTATGTTGTAGCTTTTGTCTATAAAAGCTCCAAGAATATGCATCTTGAGGCTGCCTGATTTGGGTGTGTTCACCCCTGGCAGTCACCAGCAATCAGAACTCCACTTAAAAATGATTAATGGTCTCCCCCCTGATTCTTGTTACAACATATGCATGTGATTACCCACATGATGCATACAGAAAAACCCATTTTGGGAGTGTATATATGTATGATAATGATATTATAATAAGCCTTTCTATGTCATACATTCACTCTAGGTCAGTTCTTTACTATTATTGTTAAGGTGCCTACTTAGGGAAAGTCTCTTCAATTGTTTTGGGGTCCACATCCTGCTTGGGCATCCTGGTGGTGCTGCTTTCTGATTGGCTGAGTATTGTGATCCTGTCTGGGACTAGATGGATGTGGTTGTGGTTGTGGTTGAGTGCAAAGATATAATTGCTGTTTCTGTGGGAAATGTGAGGAATGGGTCTGGGGGCAGTGCCTAGATAGATACAATGACTGGGATCCCATCACATGGACACACCTGCTGTTCTGTCAGAAATATGAGTTCATGGACATACTTATTGTTCTAGTGAGCAGTGAGGAATATATGAGGAAGTTAGGATATTGAGTTGGGGGATGGGGTGTGAGTGTCTAGGTAGGTACAGTGGGCCTGCTCTTCAGTGGAGCCTATAAGGAAGTTAGAATATTAGGAATGGGGGCAGATTTATTAGGATTCCATCACAAGTAGTAATTGAATGGTTAATATCAGCTTGGATAGAGAATCCTTGTAGTGTGCCATAGGACCAATACTTTTTTCATCATTGGCTTCCATAAAAGTTTAGGCAGCATGGTCATCAAATTTAGATACAAACCTTGGGTGGATATCTCACCATTTGAATGATAAAATCAGGATTCAAAAAGATCACAATAGTCCAAACTAACAAGACGAAATTTAACATGAGTAAAGGTTTAAGACCTATACTTGTTTGTTTTTTAAATCAGCTATATAAGAACAGGATGGGTGAGACATTGCTAAAAAAAAAAAAAAGGAGGTGGTGGAAGAAAGACCTAGAGATGTCATATTTAGACATGATATTGACATCCCAAAGCATATTGTAATTCCCCATGAAAAGACCATCAGGAGTAAAGGGTTACTTTTTCTTCTATCTTCTCTTTTGTTGTTATTATTCTGTCATTTCAGTTGTGTCTGACTCTTCCTGACCCCATTCGGGGTTTTCTTAGCAAAGATATGGAGTGGTTGGCCATCTCCTTCTCCAGCTCATTTTATAGATGAGAAATCTGAGGCAAAGGGGGTTAAAGGACTTGCCCAGGGCAACACAGCTAGTAAAGTCTGAGATCAGATTTGAACTCATGAAGATGAGCTTTTGTGACACCAGAGCCAGTACTCTATTCACTGTGTCACCTAGCAGCTATCACCTCTACCAATTCCACAATCATTTGACCATTCATTAACTACTCACTATGAACAAGGCCCTATGATAAGTAGCAGTAAAAAAAAAAGACAAAATGAAAAACAGTTCTTGCCCTCAAGGAGTTTATTTTCTACTTATAAAAAAATATGCAGATGAATAAGCCCAAGATAATTTGAGGGTAGAACACTAACAACTAAGGCAATTATGTATATAGAGCAGAGACCATCCTATTCAGAACAAGGGTTAGCATTCCTTTAGCCATGTGCAACACTTTCCTCCCTTCTTCCATTCTTAATCTTTTTTTTTTTTTTGCTTTTTTTTGAAGGAGGGAAGGTAGACGGCAATTGGGGTAAAGTGAGTTGCCCAAGGTCACATGGCTAGTTTTGTTGTGTCTGAGGCCTGATTTGAACTCCTGAGGTCCTCCTGACTCCAGGGCCAGTGCTCTATTCACTGCACCACTTAGCCAAGCCTTCCATTCTTAATCTTGTTCATTCCTTCTTTCACTCTCACCTCTTACTCTCTATTCTGTCTTCTCACTCCCAGGCCATTTTTTTTACATCTGCCTTGCTGCCCAAACCAGAGACAATGCCCTGGGGGACTTGGTCCTTTCATCAATGGAACTCCCAACCCTCTCCCCCACTCCCTAGGGCCCCTGGAATCATTATTGGTGGGTGCTCTACATGGCATTTTTATTTTCAAGTTCCTAGACACACTTCATTGTATCCCCCAGTCATCTTCTCACCTATGTTTTACCATCAGGCCTATGGTCTCTATAATTATTCTCTCTCCAGCTCCTTTTTCCAGTCTTAGAATAATAAATCATTATAGCCATTTTTACTCAATCAATCAATCTGCAAGCATTTGTTAGGTGCCTACAATGTACTGAAATTGTACTGAAAAACACTGTACTGAAGGCTAAGGTTCCCCTCACCAACCTGGGAACTTCCTTAACAAAAAATACCCCTCTTCCACTTCCTTACATGTTTTGTTTTGCATCCTTAGAAGGTAAGCTCCTTGAGGGCAGAGGCACTCAGTTTTAGGTAAGTCAGGAGGGGAAGTGTTGTTTCCCCAGCATTTAGCACAATGCTTCACAAGTAATTGATAAATGCTTTTATTCAGTTCACTTCCTCCCTTCTCTCTCTTCTATTTGCACCAAATATAACTCAACACCTAGGACAGATATATGTCACAATGGATAGAGTGCCTGGTCTGGAGTCAGGAACTCATCTTCCTGAGTTTAGATCTAGGCACAGGTACTTACTAGTTGTCTCATCCTGGACAAGTCACTCAATCCTGTTTGCTTCAGTTTCCTCATCTGTAAAATGAACTAGAGAAGGAAATGGCAAACCACTCCAGCATCTTTGCCAAGAAAATCCCAAATGGGGTCCTGAAGAGTCAGAAATGACAGAAACAACCAAACAGCCACTCAACCCCATTAATTCTTTTTTTGTTTGTTTCAGTTCTCTTTTATTTCTTTACTTAGCTTTCCATACTTTCCTCTATTCTGTCCTTTATCTGACCGCCACTTTCTCTCCACCACCCATAATATCAACATAGATGTTAAAAGGAATTTTCAGTCTTTAACTCAGGTAAGAATTTAGACTCAAAGAGTCCACATTAGAGTGGAGTAAGAAAGTCATTCACAAAACAATCTCAGTCTGAGGGCCTCTGGGGGCTTTTCCTTGCTGCCTAGCTGGTTGCAACTGTAACTACCCCTGATGCTATGACTGAAAGAGTTGTACCCTTTGTAAAGGAAAAGATCCACAGCAGCTACTATTCAGTGGGAGATCAAACACAGTGGAGAAAAGGAACAATAGAGTGGGAAACCCAACAGAGAATAGCTAGAGATGCATAGTAGAGAATAGCAGCAGAGGATTCCCCTTCAGCGGAAAAAGCAAATCAGCAAATGATATCACCAAAGTGTATCTATGGCACAAGCATTAAAGATGTGAGCTTCCAAGGCCATGTGTGTTCACTACTTTTGTGCTCCTCCCTACATATTCTCTAAACATGCATGTTTCCTGGTTCATTCATGTACCCTGCACATTTTTCCTCTAAACATGTTCCCTAGCTATGTATATACCCTGTGTGCATTCCTTCTCCCATTTGTGGTATGATAATCTATGGGAAAGTATATACCTATATGTTTTAGAGGGGAGAGGGAGTAGCTTTATTGTCATTTATTTTGCTATGCTATTTAATTGAATGTCTTTTGTTTTGAATTAATGTCCCTTCTGGTTCATTGGTAAAAAAAAAATGGGAACATGTTGGTGGAGACTTGTGAATTATGGTTTAGAGTGAATGCTGATACATAACATGCCTCCAAAAAAAATATATCCATGTATACACACAGACACACACACAAACACACATACTAGAATGCAATATTTTCATTCTGTCACAAGTCCATTATGTGCATGTATATATGTGTGAATATATACATGTATATACATATATATGGAAGCTACATATATGTGTTTATATATACATATATATGTTTATTAAGTCTTATTTTATTCATTAATTCACTAAACATGTATCAAGTATTAACTAGGAGCAGATCTGTATGTTTGGTCCTGGGAGAGATACAAAGGCAAGATAAGATAGTCCATGACCTTGTGAGAGCTGGCAACAGAGAAGAAGGATAAAATTCAAACACCAACCATTAGTACAAACAACATTGCATAGTAAATACTTATAGAGGCACAAAACAAAATGCTATGTGAGATCTAAAGAGGAAAGACTCTTGTTTATTAGAGGGCATCAGCAAACATGGAAGAAGTGTCATTAAAGAAAGTGTTCTCTGATGATTAAAGCTAATTCTAAGCAAAATTATAGTAGGTTGGTATCCCTGCTATTACATGTCTGTTCTTTCCCCCATATAGGATTATCCTATTCTTCTTCCTCAGATGTTCAGTGCTATTATGTTCTCTTCCCACTTATCAAATCCAGCTATCAAAAGAATTGATTTAACTGTTTATAAGAAGATATGGCTCATATTATTTAACCCTTTAATATAATATTTGCTTTTCAATGGAGGCTAAGGTCTTAAACCAGTCCATAATTATCTATTTTAAGCCAGTAGGGTGTAATGGTAATTTAATTTGACCCCTTTGTATTAGCAAGTAAGCAGGTACTTAGCACTTAATTGATCGAGCCTCTGTGGAAGAAACAGAAGGTATGAACCCCTGTTCCTGACATAACAGAAAGGAGCTGGCTGAAACAGGAAGTAGCTAATGCTGTGTATATAAGAAAAGCCCCAGAAAGGCACAGTCAGAATTTCTTGGAACAAGAATCTGGAGGCAAAGAAGCTACAGAAGAGAAAATTGAGAACTGAGCCAGAATTTCCTGAGAACTTGTGGTAGTGGCGCTTCTTCTGAGCAGGAGCTTGGGGCCCAGGAGTAATGATGAAATTGTAGTTTACTAGTGACCTAGGGGTGGAGTATTTGTGTATTGTACTTGGTGATTAACGATACTTAATAATTAATTGCTGAATAAGTGACTGAGTTTATTTTGTGTGCCCCATGAGTGACTTTGACTATTGTACTTTGAGATAATTGTTCTCTGTTCTAAATATTGTGACCACGTTGGTGAAAACTATGTGGCCATTTTAATGATAAGCTGTTGTGAATACTATATTGTGATTTTCTGTGTTAAGTTGTAATATTGTGAATGCCATACTTTGATTTTCTGTGAATGTTTTGCTTTGATTTGTTATGGAATAAATAGTGTTCACTATACTGTGTAAACAGAACCTTCAAAGCTGTTCATAGTAGCATTCTTCTGGAAAGCTGCTCTTGCATGGTGTTACATAGGGCCACCCTTAAAATCTTGCAAACCGACTTCATCTCTGGCTACCATGTTAATGGTGATCAAAATAAAATGTTTACCAATTAATCAGTGACCAATTCATCATTCTAGATGGAAACCATTATAATTAGAACAAATAAACTAAAGGAGACATAATGGCAGCTTTTTTGTTTTGAAATATACTTTCTAGACTCCAATCAAAGGCTGAAGAAATATAACTTTAGAGCTTCATAAAAACAGAGAAGATATATAAAGTGAAACGTGTTTTTCATCAGCAACATCCTCCTAGCTTCATAAATACATATGATTTTGGAGGAACCCTTTCCAATTGCATTTTCGCAGCCTTTCATTGCCTAACTGGGCATATGCAACTTACATTCCTTTTCTTAAAAGAATTACATGCATAATGTAGAGAATATGGTAAGTTTTCTTTTCATTCAAGATTTTATTTCAATTCCATAAAACAAACATGAAACTTTCCTTCATCAGATATTTAATTCAACTCTTATAAAATCTCCATGGAATCTGTTTAGTTATTTCCATAATGAACTTCAAAAAGTTTTATATATTTTGATATCAAATGTGTTTAGACTCAGATTAGTAAGCAGTTCCAACTCTTAAAATAAGATTTAAAGTGCCCTCATAAAGAAGATTTAAAGGTCATTTGTATGTGACCTCAAAGCCACTATAACTATGAGACAATTATTCCAAAAATTTAAGGACATCCATGAAGAATTACTCACAGAAGAAATCCATATTGCCCTATAAGAAAGTAAGGGGGAAGGAGGGCGGGGGGCATGTATGAGAAGGCAGACTAGGGGAAGGAGTAATCAGTATACCTGATGTCTTGGGGTGGGGAGTAGGGGAGAGATGAGGAAAAAATTTGGAACTCAAAATCTTGTGGAAATGAATGCTGAAAACTAAAAATAAGTGAAGTCTGGAAATAAAATGCAAAAAAAAAAAAGGAATTGCTCATAGGGCAAATAATTATGACTAAATGTTCCAAATTGCCCCCATTTCCTATTATTATTATTAATCTATTGGCTCTAGTTCTTCAAGTTTTCTTAGATTTCCCTTCTGCAACTTCACCTCATTTTCCACCTTCCCCCAGGGCCTTAACTTATTCTGGACTGATCTCCATGTTAAGAGCCTAATCTTGAGTTCAACCTAATTCCAATCAAGACAATGACCTGCAGACCTACAACTGCCAATCCCAGACCACCATCATACCATACTTGTACTATAAAAGTATGAACAAGGCTAGAATAAAATAAATTCAAGTATACTCTCCCTGACTGACGTAACAATATCATTCTGCAGCAGCAAATCCCACCATAATGTGTTCTAAACCCCTCTGTGACAGAGTTGGGGGAATTCCCCAAGATATAAACCAAAGAAACATATCTAAAGCACATTGCAAATTCTAAATCACTCTATATAAATGCTAGCTGTGCAGGTCTGATGTTCTAAACACTATAATATTGTTTCACTGAACATCTTTATTTTTAACAGAAACAACTAAAGATATCAAATAGGATATGCTTGGGCAATCAAATTAAGTGGATATCTTTTTAAAACCTATATTTTAAATGCGTATTTTATAGAAAGGTGATTGAAATTTGAGCTAAAAGAGACCACTAAACTAACTCAAACAAGCAAACATCATCTTCATATCACATTATCCCAGCAAGATTTAAAGATTTGACACATATCCCAAGGGTCCTTCCAACAAAGATGGCTCATAACAGGACTTTCAAAGACAGATGCTATAAATTGATTTCTTTTCTTCAGTACAAGTAGAGGAGAGAAATTCATAAATAGATTGCTGTGAAAGTACTTTTACAGAAAGCTGGGGCTTTTATCAAATAATTAATGGTGGCTAAGTCCAATATAGATAGGATCTAACTGCTGCATATGTTTCCCTATTTCTTCCTTTCCAGTGAAGGGTATGAATATGTGGGGTTTGTATCATTATGGGATATGAAATTGTGGTTAAATCACTTTAAATATCAGTTTTAAAAGGTTGTATTGTATAATATTAATTTTTAAAGATTTAAAGTTCTATGTAAATACATATGAGCTTGTAATGCCAAGTGAAGGCAACTTCCCAAGGTTCAAAATACCAGCATAAGTGCTCTCCATTTTATTCAGTGACAAATTAAGAACAGAGAGAATCAACATATAGCATAATTCAAAATATAGCATTTACCAAGTGTGATTTAATCAAGTACTACCCCACCCCTGGACATTACATTCATTTAATCAAATCACAAAGTCCCTCTTCTAAATACTATTACACCCCTAGTCTATACATTCATTTAGTCCATCACAAAGCCCCTCTTCTCAAATGGAGATTAGTTTCCAATCATAAGTAAAGTACATTCATTTGTTTAATCACAGAGCACAAAAAAAGAGTCAAAAGTTCCCCACCCTTGGATCACAATTGAATCTACCCCAGAGTTACAACAAGCTTAAGCACAGCATTTAATACCCAAATGGAGGTCTTTTCTTCATCTTGACTCAGGCAAGTTCTCAGCAATCTTTGTTCCTGGGGAGACAAAGCCTAGCAAGGCCACAAGATACATTGCCAGTGTCTTCATTAATTCATTCTCTGTCTGCAGAACAGTCCTAGGACCCCTGAAAACATTAGCAAAACCCTCTTCCAGGATTTCTGTAGACATACAACAAGAAAATCCTTCTTCAGGACTTCTGAACCAACAGCAAGGTTCCAAGCCTCTGCAACAACAGCACTGTCCTTCACCAGTGGACAGAATTCACTCTCTGTCTGCAGAACAGTCTCTGGAGCTCTGAACCAACAGCAAGGTTCCAAGCCTCTGCAACAACAGCACTGTCTTTCACCAGTGGACAAATCTGGCAAAACAACATCAAAACAGACAGACAAAGTACCAGCATAACAGCCATGTCTACTCAGTCCTTGGCAGCTCTGGGTGGTAGCTCTCAAAAGTCTTGGGCAATTCAAAGTGGCCCTCAGCAATCCTCTCAGTCTCTCTCTGCCTCCAAGGTGCTGCTTTGTATCAGCAAGCACCCCAAGCACGTCCTCAGGGTTTGCTGCCCATACAGGTTCTTGGATCTGCTTTGTTAAAGGAAAGCAACTCAAAATGGGTTTACAAGCTTACTTTAATCAGTCAGACATATATCGTTTACCTTGTTCAGGGGAAAAAGGTCAGCACCCCAAACTTCAAAATATACAGACAGAATTATCAAGACATTAACAGATCAAGTTTTCCAAACTGTCCAACCATTACATCCATACCCAGTCAACATCTGGGTTTCCACATCTGGGTTTTTCAAAGCCGGAGGACTCTCAACAACGGCTTCCCAGAATTCAGATCAAATCACAGAACACTTCTCAAAGTGAGTCCCAAAACAAAGCTACACATCAGGGCTTATATAGCCTTCTCCTGGCTCAGAGAATGTAACAACCTTATTGACTCACTGGCCAATCAAGAAGTATCTACTGAAAAACAAGCCTCCCTCCCCAGGCTTCAGGTGCATTTTAGCCTAGGGGCAGGGAAGATCTTCCAAATTTGCATTCCCATTACATGCTTCCAAAAAGTTCTTCTGCCTCTCTCTTTTCTTGTGTCTCTCTAAATTTACATCACCAGCTCCTCCCAGTTCAGCCCTCTCTTTTCACATCAACAAGTCCATCCCACAAGTGGGATTCACAAGCTCTGGATTTTAACACAATCAAACCAAAAACCAAGCCAATACAGGGGGATCTTTAAATTACATTACTGTTACAGAGCTCTAACCCAAAGTAGTTTGGCTCAGAACTTAGTTTAGGACTTAGAGAGTTATAAGTAAGGGAAGTCATTATTTGAAAATGTTATTTAGCAAAGATAAGAGTATATTTGGCTCAAATTCTTTCCAAAGTTAAAAGGGAGTAGAGACAGAGAAGGGAAGATAAATCTAGAATTGGTCATAAGGAGATGCAGTTTCACTGTGGAGAGAGCTATTTTCTCCATATCTTCCCTTTTTGATAGAGCTGAAAGTACAAGAAGATTTGATGCTTAGAAACTAGAACAGAGTATTTGAAAAGTAATCTAGGGCTTTCAGACTAACCAAGCAAGAAAACACTAGCCAGCCTATGAGGCAGGAGGTATGGGTTTGAGTCCCAGTTCTACAAATTATTCACTGTTTAACCTTAGGCAAATTATTCAAAAAACTGCAAAGCCTCAGTTTCCTATCTATAAAATGAAAACAAGACTCCAGGTTCCTCACCCCTGGATTAGATCACTCCTGTTGTTTATATGTAAGATTTATATCTATTCTTTTTATTTTTTTTGGAGGGCAATTGGGTTTAAGTGACTTGCCCAAGGTCACACAGCTAGTTTTTGTGTTAAATATCTGAGGCCGGATTTGAACTCAGGTCCTCCTGACTCCAGGGTTGGTGCTCTATCACTGTGCCACCTAGCTGCCCCTGGTTTATATCTATTCTAAAAGCCTAATTATTCTGTGGGAGCAAAAGGACTGTGTTTCAGGTAGAGAAAAACCTACCAACAGTTCAGGAAAAACCATCTGGAAAGGTTTTGGCACCAACCTGACAGATTCCAGAAGCTATCCTAGAAGACATCTGCTCATGAGATATAGATTCAGAATTAGAAAGATGCTGTTTACACAACACAAGTTCTTCCCTTCTCCCCACCCACCCCCAAAATGGAGAAAGAAATATAAATTAAGCAGTGATTGATAACAGTTAAAGGTATCAAGTTAAATGCAGGTTTTTCTTTAAATCTTTCCCTAAGCCTATATCATATTTTAAAGGAATGAGTGAAAAGAAATCCTAATCTCATTTTCAGTCAATTATACTTGTGCCTAAAACCTAGATATTATTCAGACACAAGGCCACACCCAAAGAACTGCCATTTACTTGGTAGGAGTTTATCTTATTTGAAGGTAAAGTAATTTAGGAGAAATAAATAACCTCCAGTACTGAATTTACAACCCTAACTGCAAAATGATAACAGTAACATCACAAAACGTATCCTTCCTAAGGTAGTTCCATTGATGTGATCATTGTCACTCTCTGAAAATTGCTTACAGACATTGCAATTTGGTCACATACAAGATGCTGATACCACTTAATAAATACTTGATGATTTGACTTGTTGAGTAGGCAACTCAGCCATAAGTGCTTAGATGCGGTGCATTAGTTCTCTACTTCATAATGACAAAGAAGCATAAGTAATGAATGACTGTGGCAAGAACCAAGCTTACAAGAATCTAGACAAATGCAGTCACACACTGTCAGAACACAAACATTGGAGATAAAGCATTTACTGGTCAACAAGTATGTCCCTTCAAACTATGATTTATTGAGTAAATACTATGTATTTACCTGTCTCCTCTTTCTCTCCCTGCTCCCTTTAAAATATATATTTGTCAAGGATTCATTCCTGGCCTTCTTTTTGTCTTTCTCTCTACACCCTCTTTCTAATGACTTTATCTACTCCCATAACTTCAATTGTGATCATATCTATGTGTCTATGCCAATTTTTAGACTTGTATTTCTAACTACATTTTGAAGTTAGATATATATAGAGATATGTGTGTATATATGCATGTGTATACATACAAACATACATTGTATGTGTATATGTTATATATATATATATATTCAATATATGTGTGTGATGTAGGCCCTTCAAACTGAATATGATCAAAATAAAATTCATCTTTATTCCAAAACCTATTACTCTTCCTGACTTCCTTATCCCTGCCCATGGTACCATTCCTCCAAGTCACTTAGGTTCATAACTTCCCAGTAATCTTTGACTTCCCTGTCCTTCACCCTCTATCACTTCATAAATCCCACTCACTTATATATTTCCAAATCTAACTTCAAAGTTGAATACCCAACTCTCTTATTACCATTCCTGTGGTCACTTCACCAGGTCAGGCCCTCACCACTTCTCACTTGAACTGGTTAGATTATTCCCTTGCTTTCAGGTTCTCTCCAATACAATTTATCTCATACATGACTAATGTTTAATATTTATCACACATCAATTCCTTGTTTAAAATCTTTCAATAGCTCCTCATTATTTAATATCTATTTGTTTATATGAATGAATGAATGAATGAATGAATGAATGAGTGAGTGAGTGAGTGAGTATGCTATAGTCCCTACCATCTGGTAGGAAAGTTAAGAAACATGCATAAAACAGGGAACAAGATCATGACAGACAGACAGACAGACAGACAGACAGACAGACAGACAGACAGACAGACAGA
>NW_027186296.1:24380355-24415566 GCF_028583685.1 Petaurus breviceps papuanus
AGATAGATAGATAGATAGATAGATAGATAGATAGATAGATAGATAGATAGATAGATAGATAACAGGTAGACATAGGCAATAGAGATGATGGATGATAGTGATATGATAAATTGGGTTGACGGACTAAAATCCTTAATATGTGTTATTATAATAAAGTACTAAATTATGCAACATAAGACCAATTTTCAAAGTTGCCAAATAGAACAGCAGAGGTAATGAGTATAAAAGTACTTAGAAATGGGAATAATCAATATAAGCCAGTGGTCATCAATTATGGTTTCACCAAGGAGGTAAGATTTGAGCTTGAAATGGATAGATGGGGGTGGCCAGGTGGCACAGTGAGTAAGAGTGCCGGCCCCAGACTCAGAAGATCTGGATCGGTTCCGGCCTCAGATACTTGGCAGCCACACAAAAATAACGGGCCATGTAACCTTGAACAAGTTACTTAACCCCAATTTCTTTTTTTAAAAAAATGGATAGATGGATAGGAACAGATGGAGAGAATGATGTCTATTTCCTATCATAAAGTCAATAAGCAGCTCAGTACATCACTACTTACTTGGGACATGAATTTAACCCCTGTTAAATCATAATCAGGAATTTGTGCACCTAGCATAAAAAATCACTTTTTTACACAGTGCCTTCAGTTAAGCCTCATACGGCCCTTAATAAGCAAGCACTTAACAGATGCTTGTTAATGAGTTGATTGTTAAGGAGTAGACAGAGAGACTTGGGGACTCCAGGACAAGAGATAAAGAGAGACTTGGTCCCTTAGATCTGGTATTTTCCAATACAGCTAACATGTATTAAATACTACTATGAGTGAGGTATTTTGAAAGTATTCAGAAAAACTGAAATGAGAACTCCTCTAGCCATGAATCTCCCATCTTATTTCTGTGGGGTTTTTTTTAATTCTTTGAACCAGAGTTGAATAGTATACATTTATCTCTATCAATTTTTATCTCCTTAGATTCAGATCATTGGTCTAGAGTGAGGGTTCCTAAATCTTAGGCACATTTACTCACAGAACATTCAAGAAGCTGATCAAGAAGATATAGAGAATATTTGGCAAATACATTCTATTATCCTATTGAAATTAATTAAGCTCTTTATTTTGTTTCTTAAGTGTGTATGTGTGATAAACTTTACAATTTATTTCTTTTCCTATTAAATAGTGATTATGAGAAGATTTACTAAAAGCCAAGGAGCATGGGACTGAAAAGGGATGGGAACATTTGTTCTGACCTATCAAGGTCTTTTTGGATTCTGACTCTGTCATTAAGTGCAGTAACAATCCCTGTGTCATCTCAAATAAAGATACCATCTTTACCTTTATCCAATTTGCTAATAAAACTAGCCCAGGATCAAACTCAGATGCCTGGGGCATTCCACTGGAGACCTTCCTCAAAGTTCATACCACATTAATAATCACTGCTCACTGAGTGTCAACCTACTATTCTCTAGCCCATCCATATCTCTGAATCTCTTTCCACAAGAATAATACCTGATTGTTTTACAAATGCTTTGTAATCTTTGTAAATGCTAAGTAAACTGATCTGTTGCATTCCCCAGATCTACCAATTTAGAAACCCCATGAGAAAACATCAAATAAGCCTAATTCCTCATGTGCATTATAGTATTTCAGTATTTGAGGACACAACCAAATAACAACAATTTGAAGATAACTGTAATGAACCTTTCAAGTTGGCTAAAGCTAAGTGAACAACCTCAGTTCCTTCAACTGAGCCTCTGTAGCATAACTCTTCAACATCCTGGTTGCCCTCCAGGTGTCAAAAAATTAAATTTGGTCAATCTGGCATGATTTGTACTTGTGGAAGCCATGCAGGTCTTCTTTGTGACACCATTTTCTTTTCTAGATATTGACTAACCAACGCTTTAGGAGTATATTATAGAATTTTTCCAGGATTCAAAGCTGCTGTTTACAATCTATACTCTATTCCCTTTTTGGAAAAGCAAAATAAGATTTGCCCTTCTCCATTACTGTCTTACCTCTGCCATTCTCCATGATCTTTAAAATATCACCAATATTGGCTCAGCTGTCCTATTTGTCAGTTCTTTCAGGATCCAAAGATAGAGTCCATCAAGAGTCAGGTCACTTGAGCAACTAGGCACTCTCTCATTATCCATAGTTACATTGAGTATCAAATCCCAGTTAGCAATTTTGGTTCTGTTCTTCACCTGCACAGATATCATTTTCCTGGGAAGAGAAAACAGAAGCAAAGCAAGAATTAGGAAGCTCTGCTTTTCTTTCTGTTGTCAATTATCATTATTCTATCTACCTTGAACAGTGGCTCTATCCTTTCTTTAATCCTCCTCCTTTCCCTCAAACAGCTGACTTGTTCTTAGTTCTTATTGTCAGACTCACTTCATTCTCAATTTAGCATTCCTGACACTATTCTTGTAGCACCATGCCACAACTATATTCATCCTGTTACCTGCCGTGTCTTGCATCTTCTGGAAATATCTTTTGTCATATAAGGTTTTTTTATGAGTTCTCTAGGCATTTACATCAGTTTCTTCAGATAATCCCTTTCTTTCCTTCTCACTAGAATTATTACTCATTCTACCTGAGTACTCACCATTCCTAACCCATAGTGAGTACATAAAATGACCATTGACAACACTGTTGATATGTATCTTCCAATTCTGAGCAGTCTATTTCTACTAGGAATAAACACTCAGATATTTACCCAAAAGTAAATCATCCTCTATGAGCCCTCAGTTAAAGTATTTGGGATTGTATAAGCAGAGAACAAATTCTGTTGTATTTTCCAATACAATGTAATTAAACTTCAATAATAGAATAGATCTGACAAATGAGTAAAACTTTGAGCAAATTCCAAAGAGATTTGATTCTTGGCAGCTGTCTATATTTAATAAATTACTGGCTAAATAAATTACAAATGTATTAACTTATTGATGACCAAGAAAGTTTCCTGAACTAAACTAAAACTGATCTTGATGTAAGGAGCCTTTCAAAGTCATTATGCCTACAACTTTAGGTTAAAAACAAAATGCTTAAGTCTTGATATTACTAAAACACAGACCAATCATGTCATACCCCACCCCCCCCTTACCCCTACACACACATCCAAAAATCTGCAATGGTTCTGTATTGCCTCTAATAAGAAATATGATATCCTTAGTCTTTCACAATCTGAATCCCATCTGCATTATCAATTTTATTTTGTTAATTTTTTTCATTCATTTTCTACTTCTGTCAAACTGGTCTGTTAATAAACTACATCCACCATATTCCATTATCCATGTTCCTGATATAGCACAAGCGATCCCCCATGTTTTCAATGAATTCTGTCCTCACCTTCACTTCATAGAATCCACAGCTTGCTTTAACTCAGGAGTTATCTCCTACCTGAAATCTTTCCTGAACTCTCCCTAAGTTGGTAGCATTCTCTCCTTCTTAAAACAACTTTGCAGATGTAACATGTGTGTGTGTGAACCCATCTTATATTACCCTTGTATACTTTATATGGAGATAGGGAGTAGACCTGTAATTTCATTAGTATGGAGAACTCCCAAGTGAGAAAACTGCCTCTACCAATATAGATAAACACCTTCTCTGTAACTTGCAGTCTTAGAAAGTTGCCAAAAGTATTGAGAGATTAAGTGACTTGCCCAGGGCTGTACAGTCAATATGTATCAAGGAAATTGGACTCAGGTTTTCCTGGCTTCAAGGATGGATCTCTTTTGACTATACCACATTTCTCCCACTTCATATATAAAAGAGAGACAGAATTGATAGAAAAAGAGAGAGACACAGAGATACAGGTAGAAAACCTCTGTATAAACATATATGTGACTGAATGTACATGTGCAGGCATTATTTACTTACATGTTTTATTCCTCCTCTAGAATTAAAGATCCTTAAATATGGAGACTTCGGGGGGTTTTTTCTTTATACTCCCATTAGATTGTAAGCTCCTTGAGGGCAAGGACTCTCTTTTGTCTTTTTTCCTATACCCAGCACTTAGTATAGTACCAGGTATGTAGTAAGCGCTTAATATACGTTTATTGAATTGAATTGAATGTCCTCAAAGTCTAACAAATAGACAATAACTGTTTAATTGAATTTGGGCTTTATAATTAAATATTCTATCAAATTACTTTTTCAATAGATGTTTGTTGCACTATGCATAAGTATGTTATTATTAATAAAAAAAATCCTTACTTAATACAGAAAGTACATTATGATAGATTTATTGAACAAAACTTTCAGAAGGTTCTAGTCATTAATCTCTTAATCCTGCACAATTTTTTGTGTTCCCTTGAGAATTTGGCTATAAACATAAAACAATGATAGCACCAATTTATAACACAAATGAAAGTCTCATTCTCAAGAGTTCCAGAAATCAGGGAGATAAGACACATTCATGGGCTTCATCATCTCTTATCTATAGGAGCAAGTCAGGCAGATAAAATCCCTGAAAATCAGATGTTCAATCATCCATAGGCCATCTTACAAACCTTACAGAGCTGATCCTTCCTAGTGTTACAAGTAGTTTTCCCCTTTCTGACTTACTGAAAACTTATCATTTCTCTCTATGTCTCTGTATATGCAAGGAAGGTACCAAGGTTGAATACATGATATCCAGGGCTGCTGCCAATGTAACTGTGTCCCCTATGGTCATTCAAGAAAGAACATAGGACCTAATTTATACCAATCTGAACCCACAATGTTTGGCCAGTGTCCATTCAAGCCTTAGGCATACATACAGCAATCCAATCATCACTTGGCCCAGGACACACAAATCCCTGGTACTCTGCTAGAAATAACAGATTTTGTAAACAATGGCCCTCAGCCAAAGGGCAGGCTCCACACATGCTTAGTATATGCAAAAGAATGAAGGTCAAATTTGGCTTTTCTAGTCATATTCATACATTCACAGGCAGTAGCAACAATGCCACAGGGGTGGGGGGGGGGGGAGGGAAGGCAGAAAGACAATAAGTACATTCTTCTTCTCCAAGCATCTTACTATCATTCTCTTTTGAAGAAGGCTGAATTTAAAAATACGGCACAGTATCCAATATCACACACCCCTTCCCAAGGCTGAGAGTGGAGAGGCCTGGATCATGCCTCCAGAGGAGAGATGTCCTCCCCTTCAAACTTTTGAAAGGGAAACTCAGAAACAAATGATGTTCTGTGTATGATACTAGTACACTAAGAAAATTTCCATCCTGGATTTTGTCCTGCTACTTTTTTTTCATAGCCACCACTTCCTAGGAGGTTTTCCCCAAATCCCCAGTCTCTACTCTTCAGCCTTCTGTCATCATTGCTATACCTATAGGTACATTGGCATCTTTATTGTAATAAAAAATTTCTGCAGGGGCCATCTCCTGGTATCTACTCTCAGCTACCAATGTACAATTATCCTAGATCTTTCCAGAGCTGGCATACAGCTTTGTAAACACAAAGATATTTACAGGCACCACACAACTGGAACTAAGGAATCAAATGTAAAATTGAGGTCAATAGTCAGGCATTTTTTTAAACCACCTGTGATGGGGAAGCTTCAAACTAGAAAACTTCTGTCAGTCATTAGGAGTAATTCTGCCACCCTACCTAGCTGAGCCCAGCAACTTAAGTTGTATTTCTAAGATATAAGATTAAGCCTTAGGGCCATGGGGTAGCTTTCAGAAACCTGGGCATTACCTTGAACTCATTATACCTCAGGGAGTCTGTCCTGAAGACCTATGGAATTTCTACTCTATGGTGGAAAAATGTGCTGAGCCAGAAGTTAGGAAGATTTGAGTTCAAATCCAGTCTAAGACACTTGACTAGCTGTGTGATCTTGGGTCATATTTGAACTTCAGGTCCAGCATTCTATCCACTGAGCCACCTCAAATCTGGTCTCAAATACTTAGTAATTGTGTGACCCTGGGCAAGTCACTTAACCTTTGTTTGCCTCAGTTTCCCCATCTGCAAAATGAGCTGGAGAAGTAAACCATTCCAGTATCTTTGCAAAAAGAAATAAGAAAAAAAAACAAAAGAAAACCCAAACGGGGTCATGGAGACAGAACTGAAATGACTAAATAATAACAACAATTATTATTATTATTGGTACTTCCTAATTCTGGGCTAGAGCTGTGAAGCAGGTACAGTTTGTCTTTGATCTTGGAGTCCCAGAAATAATTTAAACCAAGGTTCTGTGGTTTACTATCTCTATTCAACCTTGGGTAACTCACTTAACTTCTCTGAGCCTCAGTTTCCTCAGTTGTAAAATAAGGGAATTAGGGTAGATGACCTCTAAGGCCTCTTTCAATTCTAGAACTATGATATTATTGCCTTCTTCCCTCCCTTTTCAGAAGTCTTCTCTCTAAGAAAAAACTCTTTGCCACTGCCACACAGGTAGCTTTCTGGCCTTCAGTCAACTGTCAACTAAACCACCTAGATATTAGTTTATTACTATTAGCCTAAAGTACTAACCCAGGGTAGTATAGTGAAAGAATACTGGATTTGGAATCATGGGCTCTGCATTTAAATCCCACCTCTCTCACTTATGCCTTGTATGAATCTGGGCAAGTTATTTAACTTCTCTTTGTCCCAATTTCATCTTTAAAATAAGGGAGTTCGAATTGGCCCCTGAGATCTCTTCTCCCTCTAAATCTAAGATCCTATTATCCCTTTGAGATGCATATGTTTGGGTTTGGTCTCCTCTGGAGACCCAAAGGAATGAAGCCTTAGTGATGGTAACCAGGCATCAACAGACGGTAGGGGAAATATTGGCAGGCAGGAAATATTGCTCTCATATCACACAACTAGATGCCACTACTTTGTGCTTGCCTACCTCATTCAGAGCAATGGAAACCACTCTGTTGTAAGCAAGACTATGATTTCCATTGGGTTCTTATGTACTATCCCTGCCATTTATCTACAGGAAACAGGAGACTATTATCCAGGGCATATGACATTGCCACATACTTAAATCCCTTCTTTTGCTTTTGTTTTCTGAAAATCACACTGCTGATTCTACTGAAATGGTGGGTGGGTGTTTCTTCAGAGACTCAGGCTTAATGTCCCAGTTCCTTCCAGATCTGTACATAGCAACAAGATTTCCCCAAAGTGCTTCTAGGGCTCAGAAGGTTGGAGTCTCAAGGGCAGCATGGTGGGAAACAAGCCATCTGAGCAATGTTGGCATCTGCCAGAGCCAAATAAAGACTAACAGAGTGCCCAAGGAAGAGCTCATGGTGCAACACATTTCAGGGAGTTTAATAAAGCAAATGTTACTTCCTTCCTGTGCCAGTCCTGAGAGTCCCAGAGAGTCTACATATGCTACACAGCATCCTACTTAGCTGAAGGAAAAACCCCCGATGCACAACTCATGGCACTTGGAGCTACAATTAAGTCTTCAGTCCGAATAATAACTCTAACCATTAGCTGCCAATAGGAGAATATTAACCTCCTTCTCTCCAAATTAAATCTGAACATTGCATCCCTGACAAGAGGAAAGGGACTTTCAGTATCACTTAGCAAGAAGGAAAATTTTGATTAATTCAGAAACTGTGTTTACCCTCAGCATAAAGACTTCCCCTTAGACAGCTAAGGCTGTTGGATCCTAAGAAAAATTCTCATTTCTCTTCTCTAAACCTATCTTCTTTTTTTTATAGATCCCAAGGATACATAGTAGAAACAAAAATCAATTGAATCACTAAATAATGTGCTTTGTGCTCTCTAGTATTTTTCTAGGGCAAGGTTCTGTAATCTTTATTTTTTTCCATTGGTATCTCTTATTTTTACATCACCTTTGTTTTCAATATGTCTCTTTCCTCTCCCTTGCCTAAAGAACTATCCCATTTAACCAAATGTAAAAAAAAAAAGAAAGAAAGAAAATAAGAAACAGTTCAACAAAACTACCATATCAGCCAGGTCTCAATATATGCAGCATCTCTTATCCATAATCCTCCACATCTGCAAAATCAAGTACATAAATTATTTTGTGAGGAGGAATTATTTATTGGTCACCTCTCTAAAGTCTTTGCATCACTAGAGTTGACAGTGGAAAAGGAGAGAATAGAGGGATTCAATTCTACCACTGGGAACCATAGAACACCATGCCAGAGTGTATTTGGAAGTAAAGTTGGTAGCAACTAGTTTGGAGTCGTGTCTGGTTAGTGTTGACATCTCCCAGAAGATCCTGATTTACTGACAGGATGGAGGAGTAAGGGGAAAGGGAACTCTTCCTCCTCAATTCATTTAACATTTATTGAATTCTTACAATCTACAAGGTACAATTTGGGGATATAGCATAAAGCATAAATACAAATAAGACATAATCTCTTCCCTATCAGAACTTCCACTCTAGCCTACACCACTGCTAAGAATCCAGGGAACAAGATTCAGAAGTCAACGACTATAGTAATATATTGTTTGATAAACCCCAAGACCCTGGTTTTTGGGATAAGAACTCACTATTTGACAAAAACTGCTGGGAAAACTGGAATATAGTATGGCAGAAACTGCGCATAGACCATTATCTAACACCATATACCAAAATCAAGTCTAAATGGGTGCATGATCTAGGTATAAAGGTTGATACTGTAAGTAGTCTCGGAAAATGAGGAATAGTTTGCCTGTCAGATTTGTGGAGACAGAAAGACTTTATGACTAAACAAGAATTAGAGAACATTATAAAATGTAAAATGGATAATTTTGACTACATGAAATTGAAAAACTTCTGTACAAGCAAAGCCAATGTAACCAAGATTAAAAGGGAGGTGGGAAATTGGGAAAGAATCTTTACAACCTATGTCTCTGACAAAGGACTCATTTCTAAAATATACAGAGAATTGAGTCAAATTTATAAGAATACAAGTCATTCCCCAATTGAGAAATGGTCAAAGGATATGAACGGGAAGTTTTCAGAGAAAGAAATTAAAGCTATCTATAAGCACATGAAGAAATGCTCTAATTCACTATTGATTAGGGAAATGCAAATCAAAACAACTCTGAGGTACCACATCTCACCAATCAGATTGGCTAAAATGACAAAACAGGAAAACGATAAATGCTGGAGAGGATGTGGGCAAATTGGAACACTAATGCATTGCTAGTGGAGTTGTGAACTGATCCAGCCTTTCTGGAGAGCAATCTGGAATTATGTCCAAAGGGCTATAAATACTTTCATACCCTTTGATCCAGAAATACCACTCCTAGGGTTATATCCCAAATAGATCATAGAAGTGGGAGAAAGACCCATATGTACAAAAATGTTTATAGCAGCTCTTTTCGTGGTGGCAAAGAATTGGAAATTGAGGGGGTGCCCATCAATTGGGGAATGGCTGAACAAGTTGTGGTATATGCATGTTATAGAATACTATTGTGCTATAAGAAACAGACAGTCTTCATATTTACCTGGAGAGGCTTATATAAACTGATGCTGAGTGAAAAGAGTAGAACCAGGAGAAATCCGTACACAATTACAGACACAATGTATGTGTGATGACCAACTTTGATAGACTGGACTCCTCTCAGCAATGCAGTGATATAAGTCAATCCCAAAAGACTCATGATGGAGAGAAATATGTGCATCCAGAGAAAGAACTAAAAAGAACTGAGTTTATATCCAGGTGGAAGCAAAATACCTGATCTTTTTCCTTCTCTTGTTTGGTTTTATGTCCTCTTTACCATTGTTCATTCCATCTGATACAATCCATCTTTATAACTTGACTAATGTATAAGGTGAAAGTATTTACAGATCCTATACTTGACTATATGCCACCATGGGGGATGGGGGAGGAAGGGGGACAAAATGTGAAACTCAAAGAATTGTGGAATTGAATCCTGTAAACTAAAAGGAAACAAACAAATTTATTTTAAAAAAATAAAAATAAAATAAAATATTGCATTCATCATCAAAAAAAAAAAAAGAATCCAGGGAACATCACTAGCTCACATAGGATTGACTGCTTCCTCTGGTTCTGGGATTGCTGCAGTTAAGCAAGGAAAAAGAGTGCTCAATGGATAGATAGACTGGTAGATATGTTAAACCTGAGCAAATAGATCTCCAGGATGGTTATAATTGCCATACCCAAGTGTCCCCAGGACCCTTTCATTCCAAAGTGTTAGGGTTCCTCTCTAGAAGCACACACTCAGTAGTGGCAATCTCTCCCTGACCCACATCACTACAGTTGTTCAACTACACTTTACATCTGGATCTGCTTCTCGTAAAAAGGTTTATGATCCTTGCTCTATAAATTCTGAATTGGGCAGAGTCAGCATGTTATATTATAAAAGTGATTTTGGAGTCAAAGGAACCTGCTTCTAAATCTTGGATTAGGCAAGGTCTCTGAACCTCAGTTCCCTCGTGTACAAAATAAGAGGATTAAACTAGATGACTCTTAAGGTCCCTTAACTAGACATCTGTGATCCTTTGGCCTCATCTCCCACTGCAGTCACATGCCTATCCTGATGAGCTAAGTGTTTATTCACCTAGCATACAGGAGACTTCTGTGCCTTGGAGGTCAAAGGAGCTCTGCTTGGTTGATTACCTCGTCTATCTAAACCCTGCTTCAGTGAGGTAAGTGTGTTACAATGGGAAGCCAGCTAGCTTAGTTGGGAATCAGAGGACCTGGATTCAAATCCTAGCTCTGCATTTAACAACCAAAGTGACTTTGGTCAAGTAATTTCAATTTTCTCACTTGTAAAAAGGAAAGTTTGAACCAAGATGATCTCTAAGGTCCTTTCCAGTATTAACTCCATGATCCTATGAGAAATATTCCTATACCCATTTTACTCACAGGGAAAGTAAGGCACATGCTGGTGATGTTTCAGAGACATAGAGAAAGCTTTCCTACATCACCATGTATTTTCTCAAATTCCTGTTGGTGCCAGAAATTCCACAATTGTAGACTCATTTCTTTGGTAAATACCCCCTGTTAAAATGTAAATATCCCATGGATGCTAATAATAATAACAATATCAACAATTCACAATAGCTCTTTAAGATTAGCAAAGCACATTGAGCTTTTTTTCATTACTTGGAATGAATGAATTTATCAAATTGTATTTTACGAGCAATTGCTTTTTGATAGGTAGGACAACTCATGAAAATAATAGGAAGCACAAGAATGTATAGAAGTTGAGGAGGATTAGAACAGCTCTGGGATGCCACTGAGATGGGGGAAAGGTAATAAAATGGAAGATTGCAGAAGTAAGCTTCAGCTGGTTCAACATTTGTGAGCTGACCCTGATTAAGATGTAAAGTCCTTCACTCTTTGCCTACCCACCCTGAAGATAGATCATCTTGTCTCTCCAGACTGTCATACATATCCTTAGTCTCCAATCCGAGCAGCAAGAATGGTCTTTGGAAACAAATAAAATCTAAAAGAACTTTCACCTGTACAATATATACACCAGCTGCTGCATGTTATTGCAACAGAAAAGAACAAAGTTGATGGATATTAAGCTTCTTTGGAAATCAAGCTTCCTGAGAGTCTGAATTAATCCACTCATTTGTGCACTAACTTTGGGTCTACCATGTCATCAGCTAAAGTATACTGATCATTTCCCTTTTCTTTGGCCTTGCTGAGTCTCTGCCAGCTAGCTGCTACCAATTAAGCATGGGCCACTAATATCCTTTCATAAATGTCACATTATTTACAGCAATCACCTCGTAAAGCTCTATGGTTTGGTGCACAGTGGTCCAGCAGCAGAGGGCATGAATGCTTCAAAGCTTTACACTTTCATGAATGTAGGTACTCCTTCCAACTATACATACCAAAACCCCTCTGAACCTTAACATACCAGCTGTTAAATTTTAATAGAAAAATAACTGTTATCTGGGAAATAGAAAAAAGCCAACTTGCCATAACTTGTTAATTGTCATCTCTCCTTTCATGGCATAAACAACAGAAAACACACACACTCACACACACACAAACACACAAATCTGCCTGTGCTGCCATCAAAATAGTACTGCTCTAACCCTTCAGTTTTTCTTCTTCAATATGCCTTCCCCTTCCTTTAATGCTACCTCCCCAGATACATTAGCATTTTTGTAAGGCTCATATAAAATATAGATTACACTGTAGACTGGTGGCTAAAAATGAGAACTCAGATGGGGTGCTTGGAATGCGATTTTCAGCTTACTGCTATTACAGAGCAATGGTTAACTTCATTTTTTATTCTGCTCATTTTTTCTCTCTCTCGGGAATAGATGTGATAACATAGAATTCACTATAAAGCAAAAAAAAAAATAAAATTGACATTTTCCTCCCCTGAAAAAGCAATTTTCTAGCCTAAGAATGTAAATATGTGGATCTATTCTTAGTGTATGTAAGGGGTTGGTGGGGGAGTCTACATCCTTTAGCAGCTAGAATACCCCTGAGTCATCCTTGAGTTTGGTTTTGGGGTTCCTGGGGGTTGAGGAGTGATAATCAGTTTTAGATTATTGGATCCCTAAAGGCTGAAACATTCAGTGAATAAACATTTTTCATGTCAAAACCCTGTGATATGATTCAATCTATCTTTGACATTAAGACCTTCCCAACTGGTAATCTCCCTCCCCCTCACTTTTCCATTTGCAATCTATTAGACAGAATTACTGATAATGTTCTTCAAGGCTTATTGTCAAAGAGAGCTCTAATCTAGTCCTATAGAAGAGTCACTGGACTCTAGTAGCCACACACAGTATTAAATATTCTGGAAGGATACAAAGACAAAGGAGCCTACATTCTACCAGGAGATTTCTAACCTAACTACTAAGGAAATCTGAGAGGACCCTTGAAGCATTTGAACTGGATTTTGAAGGAAACTCTGGGTTCCAGGATGTAGAGGTGAGGCGTACCAACAATCACAACCTGTCCGTTACAATTTGAGGGTCACATTCTGGATAGAGGAGCCAGAAAAAGCCATACATACACAAAGGAAGAATGGGTGGTGGTATTTTTTAAACAACATCCCAACAAGTGCAAATTAATTTATTACAAACGAGCAAGAGGTGTTGAAGAGATGCAGATTAAAAAAAAAACATCAGAGTCAGATGGAGCTAACCTCCCTTGCCTCCCCTCTCTAATCTTGAAAGATAATGAAATGGTCTTCTACAGACTTCTGGGAAGAAAAGTGAGAGGTGCAATAAATAGCAAAGTAGTTAGATTTCTCTCTTGTCAGGATATACACTATATAGTGGAAAGAGAACAGATTTGGTATTAGAGAAACTGGGTTTGAATCCAGTCACTTACTACCCTTGTGATTTCATTTGTGTCTCATCAACAGACTTTTTGGAGTTGGGCTAGATGACTTCTCATTACCAATCTGGCTCTGTCTATGATCTCATATTTCTTTAATGTCAGAAACTCTATCCTACTCCCAGATGAGAACTAAAATGTTGCTGAATTAAGGAAACATGGGTGACCTATGATGGGCCAAGTATCTTTATATTCCTTCATGACTGCCTTGACCTCTTGGATCCCAGATATTTGGTTTACCCATAACCATGGATGCCAAGAACTCTAATTCATGGATGTCAGTGATGAAAGAGATACTTAGAAAAGTCCATAAGTGAATGGATACAGGAATACACATATACACATACATACAATTGAGTGAATCCCCCGGAGGACACAGATTCTGTACCAGAACTTAATGTCTACCCAGAATATGAGTGTCTCTTCCTCTAGAGATAGATATCAAAGATTCCTGGGTAAATTAATAGAATCCCTTACCCCCAAGAGACTGACACTTATACAAAGTAATCAATACCTTTAGCATTTTGGGGTCTCAGTTTCCTCACCTGTAAAAAGAGGGCTTGGATCAGCACAACTTTTTCTATGATTTAGTGACTGCAGGTTTCTACTGACCATATAGCCCTAAAGTGCCCTGTGTAAAGGGCTTTATTCAGCAGGAAAGTCTTGTGGAAACATGTCCCGCAGAGTTAGATTTCCTGGTGATTAGCCTGTCCTACCTATAATCCTACTGGCAACAAATTATTTGACCTTGAATTTTAATTAATCTTGCCATGCTATCAAGACTCAGAATAATCTGAAACAATGTTGGCTGAATTAACTATAACCAGTCTCAAGTGTCTAACCCTTAATGGTGGTTAAGCCCATCCAATACTCTATCCCAGGAGATAGAGTTGGAAACCTGCAGCCACATAAAACCTTCTAGGTCCCTGGCTGTGGTCTTTTGACTGAATTCAAGTTTTACAGAACAAATTCTTTTATTAAGGGGATCTGTTCTGTAAAGTTTGGATTCAGTCAAAGGGCTGTACTTGAGGACCTAGAGGGCCACGTGTGGCCTTGAGGCCACAAGTTCCCCACCCTTGCTATTCCATGCTCACCAACATTTCAGTGAATAATGTATCCTAGTAAGCTGAATTATGCTTGGTTTTATGGCATTCCCCACTTCTTTTAATTCCTACTTCCCCAGAAACTTAGAATAATAGAAGCATGGATTTAGAGATGTAATGGGCCTTAGAGGACATTTAGTCCAATTCCCTTATTTTACTGATAAGAAAAATGGGGCTCAAAGAAGTTAAAAGATTTGAACAACCTTGGTGAGACTGAGCCCAAGTTTCCCTGACTCCATGTCAATCCCTCTATCTACTACTCCATGCTATCTCTCTTGATTTGCCCATAGTACTTTAGAGATGAGATTCCTTCATATCATCCTTAACCACTTAGATCCCAGATAGCTAACCTACTCATAACCAAGGATGCCAAGCATTTACTAATTTCTGCTGAAAATTTCTGATTCTCAGATACTTAGATGGCTCCTAACAACTGATACCAAGGCACTATCTAGATCTCATGACCTGTAAGTTTTTAGGCTTATTTCTGAGCCCTAGCATCCCTGAATAAGAACCTTGAGTTTGGTGGACTCAAATCTCTCCCCAGTCCTATCCTAGTTACAAATCCTACCAGACTAACCTAACTTGTTCCCTCAGTCCAGGTAAGAATAGCAACACTTTTAAAAGATTGATCAGAGTCTTTTGGATGTCCAAATGAATGCAGGAATATACACTCTATTTAGAAAGTAGCCTAATTACAAAATCTTGGCTAATTGTTCAAGTACATTTACCCAAGAACCTTATCATTTGCAAAATGTCTCTTTGAATCTTAAATTGTATTTATATTGTTCTTGTCTCATTTAAATAAGACAGAGAACACCATGAATCATACTAAATCATTTTCTAGTTTAATACACAAAGCAGTTTTTGGTCTTAATCTAATTCAATTATGGTATTGATGTGTATAACAGATATATGGATATTAATGGACATAATGAATCAATTATAATCTATTAATGTAACAGAGTATTCATTTTTATGGTAAATAATTTCTTGCTATATGACCTTAGATTAGTTTGAGGCTTCATTTCCTCATCTATAAGGTAAGGATGGTGGAATAGATTCAATTCACTAATATTTAGGAATGAGGTTGGGGGTCACCCAAAAGGCAATGGAGAATCCATGTTAGACATGAATAGGTTGTAACACATTATAAAATATTATTCAGGATAAATGGTATAAAGAACACCATCAAAGAAATTTATGACCATAAAAGATAAACTAGTCATGTAGCAACAATCCAGGAGAGCCAATTAAAAATATGCTCCATTATGCTCTTTCAATGCCAGGAAAATAAAATGAAGGCTCACAGTATATTGGGAGGGAAAATGGGTGGAGAGCAATGGTGAGAGGTACATAGCATAAGCAGGTACAGATGGGTTGTGATTTGCATGACTGGAGGTGTAACATCTGTGAGATCACAGGACCATACATCCTCACGATCTGTGGTCCAGCCATAGTGGGGTATCTGTTATCACACAATTCTCCGTCTCCCATTTCCATGCTTTCACACTGGTCAAACCTCATTCTTGAAATGGTCTCCTTCTTCATCTCCAAAACACTATGTATAGGTACTGAGGAAACACAGATCAAAATCAAAGTTCCTGACTTCTGGGAACTTACTTTCTACTTGGGTTGGGGGAAAGAGATACAACATGAGCTCAAAGAAGTACTTTAAAAGTTTACCTACCACGTTTCTTCCTAGGTCCTTGGTAGAAGGTATAACATTTCCAAAAACAGGAAAAGGACATTCACAATGTACTCAAATAAGTAAATACAATAGAGTACAAAGTAATTTCAAGAGGGAAAGAATGCCAATAACTGGGAAGATCAGGAAATGTTTCATGTCAGAAAAATACTTCATGTAGGAAAAAGGCAGAAATGTTTTCAAATTTACAAAATTCACACATAGCAATGAATGTACCCAGCAGTATGCCCGCAAGAAGCAAATAACATCTCTGAAAAATGAAAATTTGCCTTACTCACTGACTCTCCTCTCAGTTAAGATGTTTTATTATTTGAGCAGCCAGTTCACATCAGGAAGTTAATCTAGTATTAGTCTATATGCATTTTCCCCCACTTGGCCCACACAGCTATTTGGCATTTACTCTAGGATGAAGTCTTAAATCTCAATGATTTCACATTCTTTCCATAACTATAGATTCTTATGTCACTAAGAATACATTCCACATACTTAGACCAGTATAAGTTTTAAGAAATAAAAGGTTGAGTAAAAAGTTCATTTGAAACAAAAAGCTGCTATCTAAAGCAATGCTATGGAATTAAAGTAGGCTGTTACAGTAGTTCCTTAAGATAAGAAGGGGAAAGGAAGGTGGAAAAAGTAAATGCACAGTCCTCCCTTTCACATCACAACCTTTCCCATCGCAGTTTCAATATTGTGTGGGCTGGAATAAGAAATTTAATGGGCATTTTGCCAAAGCCACAGATTGACATGCAAAGGCAAGCAGATGACAGAGAAAAAGTTTAGAAACTCAGAAAAGCATAAAATATATGTATAGTATTATACATCCATATATTTAATACCATAATGTTTCAGACTTCTCTGGTACAAAGGAAGAGTCAAAAAATTTTACATGGATTTTCTAGATTACAGGGGTGCTGTGCCCCTAACCTCTATGATGTGGAAAGGGATAGCTGTATAATGAATTGCAGCGGAAAAGTCAATGGCCTTTAAGATTTAGATTCTGACCCTGGTTTTGCCAAGCTGGGCAACCTTGAATTCACTTAGTCTCTGTTAGGACCTTAGTCCAAGGTCCTTCATTGGTTGTTGTACTACCTAAAATCCCTATTAGCTTCAAAATTCTATGTGGGGAGGAAAAGAAGGGAGAAGAATTCCCTGAGAAACAAAGAATGTCAGGTCAAAGACATTTTTGAACTGCCAGACTGGAACTCAAGTCAAATTCTAGGATTGACTTTTTTTTTTTGCTTTTTGGAGGGCAATTGAGGTTAAGTGACTTGCCCAAGGTCACATGGCTAGTTTTTGTGTTAAGTGTCTGAGGCCGAATTTGAACTCAGGTACTCCTGACTCCAGGGCAGGTGCTCTATTCACTGTGTCACCTAGCCACCCCGGGGTTGACCTATTATTGCAGGATGGATAAACTTGTAAAGCCTTGACACAGAGTTTTCTCAGCTCTACACAGCATACGTCCCTCTAGAAAACATCAGAGAACTACATCCACAGAATTGTAGACTGAAAGAACCTCAGAGTCAGGATCTAAAAACCATCACCTCCAAATGATACCTGATCAAAAATCCCTTCCATAATACTCCCAACAATCATTTATGGACTTTGCTTGAAGACATCAAGCAATAAGGAATTCACTGCTCTCCAGATTAACCCAATATATTTTTGGATAGTTTGAATAATCAGGAAGTTTTTCCTTACTCCAATAGACATTATCTCTGATACTCTTATCAATGTGGGTACTCCTCCCAAAGATGCAGCTTAAAATTCAACTCTGCCCAGCACTACCAGGTGTGACTCCCATCTGTCTCTTCATGTAAATCACCCACAGAAAGTTGATCCAATATACTAGAGACCTTCATCTATTTCTTCAGACATTATATGTATACCAATAGGCTATCCATCATTTATCTCTTCCTTTTCGGAAATGAATAGCCCACCCTTTTTTCTGATCATGTCATATTATAATGACATCCATTATGCATCTTCCCCTGCATAATTCCTCTCTTGTAATATGTTGCAACCTGCCCTAACCTATTGATATATTTAATATAATTTTTGGACCTTAATAAGGACCAGAAGCTGAACTAATCAACCAGAAGAAGAGCCTGGACCTAACAGCTTCTTTGTTCTCTGAGTAAACTCAGAGAATACCTCTTCCTTTGAAAACAAGGTCAGATGGGGCTGACTTTACAGCTATTAAGGATGAGACCCTTAACCCAAGATACTAAGTAGAGTAATGGGACTTTTTCTTATCTTAATATTTTTTGGACATGTACTATGTTATGGCATGTTAATGGTAAAGAAAACACAGATGTCCTGGATTGTAATTTCAATTGACACTTTGTCAACTCTCTTTTCTTATTGTATTTACCACCTATTCAATTAAGAAAATTCCTTTCTCATACCATGATTAAACTTATGGAGATCATAAATTTGGGTGACATAGAGACCCTGAGTTGAGATTGTTCTAAAATGTATTTAAGCTTTCTCATTCCTTTTGTTAGGCAATCAGATTTTATCTGGCTTCATATATGTGTGTATTTGGCTAGCTTTAAGGGAAAACACAGTATGAATTTGCATATCACCTAGCCTGTTTGGGTCCTTTAACCCAAACTTTCGGGTCTATACCATGTATCTTTCTACTGCCCTTTACATCATCATTAACTTCAAATTCAGAGATTTGGTTATCCCCTAACAGAGCCATACACTTGAAAAATATTAGAGTTAATGAGAGGGCCTTTGCTTCAAGAAAAATCTTGGAATCAATAGGAAATGGGTAACGTTGCGAAAACAATCCAGCCTACTCTCCTCCTCCTGTTTAATTCTAGGTCCAGCTCTCTGTCTATTTGCAGTCTCTGTCCAAAATATACATATTGATGGATGAGCTCTATAGATTGTCCTTCAACTGAATATCATTGTCTGGACAAGAGGCATTCTTCATCTACTTCATCTGAACTCTTTTTTTTTTTTTTTTTGCTGATTATGAAATTCATTTAGGAGCCTGTGCAATGTTTTAGATATTGATACAATCAGTATGGTATCATCCACAGACAGAAGTGTCCAAAGGTCCTCATCGTCTCTAAAAAATTCCTTTTTAGGTTGGATTCTGCCCTATGCTAGCCACCTCCTGACAGAGAAGTGATGAACACAAAATAAAAAATGAAACTTTTTGGTAAATGGGGGGATTTATTTTACTTGAATGGCATATTTTCAATAGTTTTATTTCTTTCTCAATGGAAGAAGAGAGCAGATTTTCATTGACTGAAAAAATAAAAATACAATTTTTTAAAAGAAAGAAAAAATTGGATCCTGTGCTGGGCATCTTTTGTAACATTGGCTGGCACCTTTTGGCAGGCATATGTGCCCTTGTGTTCAAAATAGGTGATATATTGAATAGTCATTTCTGTTATTGTACTTTTCAAAGAATGGGGAGGGAGAAGAGAAACAGAGAGATTAGGCACATTTATTACATGCTTACTTTGTGCCAAGCACTGTGCTAAGTGCTAGGAATACAAACACAAGAAGAAAGAAAAACATTCCCTGCCCTCAAGGAGCTTACATTATAATGCAGAAAGATAATACATAAAAGGGAACTAAACCCAGAGACAGAATGGTAAACAGAAGGTACCCATGTTGGAAAAGGCCCATGTTGAAGAAGTCTAGAGAATCAGGAGTAGAACCAAGAGATGATTTTGACAAATGAATATGAGACACCCTGTTAGAGAAGGATCTTTTTTTTCTTTAAAGCAATTGGGGTTAAGTAACTTGCTCAAGGTTACATGGCCAGGTGTTTCTGGGTGGGTGCTAAGTGTCTGAGCCTGGATTCGATCCCAGGTCACCCTGACTCTGGGGCTGGTGCTCTTACTCGCTGTGCTACCTGGCTGCCCCAGAGAAGGATCTTTAAGGAAGTTTTTGCTCCACAAAACCATATGCTTTTTTAAAAAGTCAATTAATACCATGGAATTTTGTATTTTCTGTCCCTTTTAGTCAGTGGTTGGACTACAAAGATGCAGATTGTTATAGAATATCATTTGAGAAAGCCTGCTTGTTCCTTTCTCAAGTCTTCACTACAGATACCTCTGATGCATGTGCAGATCACTCTTGTAAAAATTTTTGAGATGGGAAAGTAGGCATATGGATTGGTAGTTACTGAAATTATTTTCATCTACTTTCTTTGGTGATAATATCTGAGAATTTTCCAGGTCTTTGATATCTTCCCCTTTCTGATGTCTTGAGAATCAATCCCTCAACATCCTCAAAATTATATAGCCATCATTAGCATATACTTTCCAACTTTGTTTTTCTTTTGTGTCATTTCCACTTTCCAATGAAAAAGATCAGAAACCGTCATGTTAGAATCCAAATATGGTGACTTTTCTGTTTTCAATGATAGAGTTAGTTATAAAAATCTTTGTTGATCTCTCCTATTTTTCCAATTTTTGTTGTCTCTGGTTTGATTTTGATCTCCCCCTTTCTTCACTTTCCTCAATTTCATCTGCAATTTTAATAAGCATGTTGTCTATGCCTTTATTAAAGTCACTGATAGACACATTAAACAGCATAGATCTAAGGAAGAATACCAGGGGCACCCCTTTGGTGACTTCCTACCATGTGAATTCCTCAGGTCCAATCAAATCAAAAGTTTGGAGACCATATAACTGTATTATCTTGTGTTTATCCATTTTGTCTACAAGGATAGCATAAGGAATTCTATCAAATGTGTCACCAGGACCTGGATGTAAACAGCCCTTTGGCCATGCCCACAGGGGACAGCAATTCTAGAGACATATGAAGAGGTACCTACTGCCACTGGTTAGACTGGGATCACCTTTATTCTGAAGCTCACCACCACGATCCTTTGGAAAAGAGACTTGTGCGTAGAAAATGTGGAAATTGGGAGAGAGGGAGCCAAGAGCAGAAGTAGCTAAACAAGAAGGGGAAAGAAGTATAGGTCATCACAGGTAAGAGTAAGTAAGTAAGTAGGAAGCCATAAGGAACAGACACCAAAGTCTGGCTAATGCCAACAGCTGTGATGAGTCTACTGCTAGTAAGGAGAAGATGAGAGACCAGTGACATACTCTTTCCTATACTTTCTCTATCACTCTCCAGAGAGGAAGTCAACTGTCCTCATGGGCTGTTTGCTCACTTTAATCACTATATTTCCCTCTGGACTGGGGAAGTTTAGCCTTTTGTTTTTAATGTACATTTTGCTTTCTAAACATTTAACTGATTTTTTTTAATTGGCCCTCACCACAACTATTGTGCTTTACTTATTGATCACATCTGGAGGGGAAGGGGAGAGAGAAACAGCATTCCCTTTTTGGAGACAGGAGACTATCTGACCAATGACACCTGACCTACCAGGTGGATTGGAGCTAATTTAGAACAGTTGGGCAAGGTAATAGTTGGTGTTATACTTTGCCTCTACTAAAAACACATTTAATATACTCCTATTTTAAATAAACTTACCAATACCACTCTCCACCCCACCTTCCTACACACATACATACACAAGCAAAGGCAGTCATCTTCCTTTTATTTTCCCTTTGCACCGGTAACTACCATAGCAACATAGTTGAAAAGAAAGTCAAAAGCAAGGTGTGAAGTGAACCACTTAAAATGGCAAAGCCATGCCCCTGGAGAGTGAATGTCAAGGAAAACTCCTCCCATGGAAAGGAATTGAGGCAGCTAGGTGCACAGTGAATTAGAGCACTGGCCCTGGAGTCAGGAGGACCTAAGTTGAAATCTGACCTCAAACACTTAACACGTACTAGCTGAGTGACCTTGGGCAAGTCACTCAACCCCAATTACCCTGCCTTCCCCCTCAAAAAAAAAAAAAGGGAAGGAACTGAGTTATTCTGCCATGCTGAAATGTTTGCTGGATCAACATATGACTGATATTTCAGTGTGTCTAACTGCACAGGGCTAACTCCTATCTTTAGGAGCTATATTGGATAGCTTGATTTTTTTTAAACTTATATTCCTATTCAGAGATAATAAATATACTTTTCCTGAAGTTGGGGTTTTTTCTTTTCTTTCCAATTTAAAGGTACTATAAGTCTAGATGGTTTTTTAGATTTTCTTTCTTTTACATTTAATACTCATAATCTCTGTAGGGGCAGTTAGGTGGCACATTAGATAGAGCACTGGACTGAGACTCAGGAAAACCTCAAATCTTTGACCAATATCTTTGCTCAGATGGTAACTGTGTGACTCTGGTCAAGTAATTTAACTTCTGTCTCAGTTTCCTCATCTGCAAAATTGGGATAATAATAGCACCTACCTCCCAGAGTTGCTGTGAGATCAAATGCGATCATATTTGCATATCATTTTCAAGATCTTAAAGAACTATATAAATACTACCTATTAAATTAATTTTTTTGAGGCATCAAGATAACACAGTGGATAGAGTGCCAGGCCTGGAGTCAGGAAGACTCATCTCCCTATTTCATTGGTTATATACTAAGTGTTTATCAGATGATTCACTACTTCATTGTTTTAATGCACCTGATTTAAAATACATTCAAAGCTTAAATTTACATTATAGGTTCTTTAAATACTGTCAATTTGGATCAATCTTTTGCAAATAGAGGGACTACATATATTATTATGATATAAGTATTATGGCACACATAAGTCTATAAAAACTAATGCAGGCACTTACCTCGTTTTATTGTGCTTTGCTTTATTGCACTTTGCAAATATTGTTTTTTACAAATTGAAGGTTTGTGGCAACCCTGTGTCAAGTACATCTAGTGGTGCCATTTTTCCAAAAGCACATACTCACATTGTATCTCTGTGTCCCATTTTGGTAATTCTCAGATATTTCTAATGTTTTCATTATTATTATATCGGTTATGATCATCTGTGACCAATGATGTTACTCTTGTAATTGTTTGGCTTCCCAATTCCCTCAGATACAACAATATTGAAATCAGGCCAACTAATAACCCTACAATGGCCTCTAAATGTTGAAGTGAAAGGAAGAGTCAAAGATGCAGGTAAACTTCATTGTTGCCTTATTTTAAGAAATTGCCACAGCCACACCAACTTTCAGCAATCACCACAGTGATCAGTCAGCAGCCATCAACATCGAGGCAAGACCCTGCACCAGCAAAAAGATTGTGATTCATTGAATGATCAGATGATGGGTAGCATTTTTTAATGATAAAGTATTTTTAATTATCTACCTTGTGTTTTTTTTATATAATACTATTTCACACTTAATAGTCCATAGTATAGCATAAATATAACTTTATATGTACTGGAAAACCAAAAAATTCATGTGACTCACTTTATTGTGCTATTTGCTTTATTGCAGTGGTCTTGAATCAAACCTACAATATCTCCAAGGTGTACCTGTACATACTGTGAGAGTACTGGAAGGAGTTATAAAAGATCTAGGGAACTACAAAATAATTTGTAACAAGGTTAGGACAGGAGGATCCACTAAAGACATGCCCTGAGAATTACCAGACCCATTTATTTGATTAGTGATAAAACTCCAGTAGTAAAAGGTAACTAGAATTGGCTAGCAAACCTCCATCTAAGGAAGAGAAATTTTTCAGGAAATTTACAGCATTAATGAGCAAAGGAAATGCCTCAGCAAAGGAAATGAGAATCAGATTTAGGTCAGAATTAGAAGCTTCATATGTGAGGATGAGATAACTCAAGAAATATTTATGAAGTGTTTCAATGGGCCAAGAACTGTGCTAAACACCAGGAATACAAATACAAGCAAAAAGATAGTCCCTGCCCTCAAGGAGCTGTAGTGGGAATGTAAATTTTTAAGATCTTCCCTGCCCCTAGGCTTAAGTGCACATGGAGCCTGTGGTGGGAGGCTTGTTTTTCAGGAGATACTTTGTGATTGGGCAATGGGTCAAGAAGGTTGTTACATTATCTGAGCCAGGAGAAGGCTATATAAGCCATGATGGGAAGCTTTGCTCTGGGGGCTCACTTTGAGAAGTGTTGTGTGATTTGACCAACTGAGATTCTGGGCAGCCGTTGAGAGCCCCCCCAGCTTTGAAAAACCCAAATGTTGATGCTTCCCTCTCTGGTAACTGCGATTTGGTATGGATATAATGGTTGGACAGTTTGGAGGCCTGTCTGCTTGATATGTTTTTCTGTTTTCTTGTAACTTCTGTCTTACTCTGAAGTTCAGGGTGCTGACTTTCCCCTGAACAAGGTAAATGATATATGTTTGATTGATTAAAGTAAGCTTGTTAACCCATTTTGAGTTGCTTTCCTTTAGCAAAGCAGATCCAAGAACCTGTGTTGGCAGCCACCCTGGGGATGCTGGGGTGCTTGCTGCTACAGGAGCTTATACTCTAATGGAAAAAGAGGATACATGAAAAGGAAAGTCAGGGTAAAGATCCAATTGAGCCTAGCCGCATAACCTTGGGCAAGTTACTTAACCCCAATTGCCCTACAAAAGGCAAAAAAAAAGATTAATGGAGCTTCAAACTTCAAAATAAATAAGACATTTCCTTTGTGAAAGGGGGAAGACAGAGAAAGCACCAGTGCAGGAGCATTGTGGAGAAGTTTAAAGAGTCAGAAGTGGAACCAGGTGAGGAATACAAGTGTGAACATCGCACAGGCCCTGCAATCAGGACTGTGAAATCAAATCTGTCCTCAGACACTTAACACAAAACTAGCCATGTGACCTTGGGCAAGTCACTTAACCCCAATTGCCCTACCTCCACCCTCCAAAAAAAAAGGAAAAAAAATGTGAACATGACAAGCATAGGCAATTCCTCAAAATGAAAGTTCTGGTAGGAACTCACCAATGGGAGGAAAGGGTCAAAGGGACTGAGGGATATTCCAGGTGAGAAGGCTTCAGAAGCAGAGGTTTCTGAGGAATATAGAAGAATTGCAGAGTAAAAGAGATAATAGTCTACATCTCAGAAAGATAACTCATCTGTAAGTCAGGCAAAATCCACATTCGCTATATCAGAATAAAAGCTCCATTTGTGGATAAAGCGAGGATCCCTTCAACATACAGGGAAGTTTCACCTGTGGATAAAACCAAACCTATATATCTCAGTGAAAAAAATGTGTCAAAAGCCTAAGATAGAAATCTTCCTAGGAAAGGACCCTTGGTCTCTTGGGAAAGATTTATCACATCACTGAGGTGGGAATGCATCAGAAGTAGTAAAGGGTTTGAAGGCATCTAAGATAAACAATATAAATTGCTTGATGGACAGTGTAAGAGGACCTATTCATTTTTGAATATACATAGTCTCTGAGTGGGGTGGCTAGGTGGTGCTGACCCTGGAGTCAGGAGGACCTGAGTTCAAATCCAGCCTCAGACACTTAACACAAAAACTAGCGGTATGACCTTCGGCAAGTCATTTAACCCCAATTTCCCTACCCTCCCCCCTCCAAAAACAAAAAAGCATAGTCTCTTCGAGCAAGAAACTCTTAAATCCTATCATAGAAGTACTTGCAAAAAATTGAATGGTACCTTGAAATAAGAGATACAGGCAATGGGGTATAGAAATCCATCTTGCCCTACAAGAAAGTAAGGGAGGGATGGGGGTCAGAATATAAAAGAGGGCAGATTGGAGGAAGGGATATTCAATATGCTTGCCATTTTGGGGAAAGGGGCAGGGGAGAGACAGGGAAAAAAATTGTAACTCAAAACCTTGGGGAAATGAATGAATGAGTGTTGAAAACTAAAAAAATAAATAAATTCAAAAAACCTTAATGGTTCTCCTAATCTGGAGTATTGAGATGATGCTTATTAGGTCCAGAAATACCACTGAAAGGGAATTGCCCTACAAATTGGAAAGGCAGGGATAAAACCTTCTATTGAGACATGTATAAAGAGGAATGGTGCATTGCAAAAGAGCAGAAATGACCAGAATGACCCAAGTTTCCAAAGGATGGCAGGGTTAGATTGACTTAAGCATAACTGAAAAATTCCATAGCAGCAAAAAATGTCATGGATGCAATACAGAAAGAGAGAAAGTAATCGACAATCCAGTTTTCCAAAAGGGGCCAAAATCAAGTCAACATCTGGTAGTTTGGGATAGATATTGAAACAAAATGAGGTACTCATAGATCGTTCAACAATTTTTTTTTTTAAAGAAAGATTTATCTCAAATAAGAGAAGACTATTCAACAAAGATAGTCATTGAGGGAACCTGGAGTTGGTTCAGCTAGATGAAGCTCCCTTATCTAAATTATCTATCATGATCCACCAGCCAAATATCAGAAAATCCTTAGGGCTTCTCATTGCTAATTTATAAGCAGGTGAGGAGGATTTGTTGTAAATAATCTGAGGGTTTAGTTCACTGAGCCAACCAAGTCTCAAGGAAATTCTCATTATCTTTTAAGGAAAAAATAGTTTAATTTGCTTGGAGAAGAGGGTGCTCTACCCCTTGGTGCTGAGGTCCTTAAGGTTTTCTAGTTTTCTCAAATTCAAACAGAAACAGATCCCTGTCAGCCACATGTTGATTTAGAAAACCACAAATTAAATTTTTCTGTATTTTATTGTATTTTTATTTATTTTGCTAAATGTTTCCCATCTACATCTGGTTCAGTGGTACTACCTATAATGAATTTGATACCTCCATTCTAAAGGACTTTCTATGATTTAAGTAACTTTAGGAACTTACTTACTGGTCAATACTTATGGTATTCAAGAGGTCTGATACAGGTAGCACACTAAAGGAGGAAGAGAAAAACTAAGACAGAAACATAACAAAACTGAAATAAACAATATAAGAGTTCCCTGAAGGAATGACTCAATCTTGTAGAGTCACAGGAAAGACTAGTCTGGGGTCTAAGCAATTAACTCTATGTAATGGGTGGTGCCAAATCACCACAATACAGAATAGGTCTCTCAATGTAAAGAGGAGAGAGGTGTTATCATGGAAATAGGCATATTTTTTTCCTGGAAAGATTCAGAGACAAGGAAATAGAAATCATGACAGCCTCATACAAAGATAATAAAACCAAATAAGCAGACTCATCCTCTGTTAAAATTGTGTATTAGATGACTTTACATATTTTGGATGTACTCATGGGAAAAAATGCAACCTTGCTCCTGCAGAAGCCAAAATTTCATAAACTAAAATGAGACTGCACAGAATATTTATTGTTCCATCTATGGTATTTGGTTTTGCTTTCTTTTGACTGTAAATAAGCCAGGTTCACAGCCTCTCCAACAAGGGTAGAGAAAGAAGCCACCCAAGATCATAAAACCAGTAAGCATGACCTCATCACTTACCTATGGGTCTATGTCGTCTGGACTGATAGGACCATATAACCATGTTTGCTGCTCTGTTTTCCTGAACTTTTTCTTAGATCTGTAATCTATCATATTTTGGATCCTTTAGTCAATGACCAAAAAGTCCACTACAGTAATGATATTAAAAGGACATCAGCTCCAAGACAGCCATTACTACAATTTTCTCTCATCACCCTAATTCCAAATATTTTTTCAGTCATACCTTTTTTACTACAACATTATTGGTCATAGGAAAACCCACTTTTCTTCCTTTCTTGAAAATTTCCCAATTTCAGGATAGTAAAATCAAATTTAGAGTTCTTTACCCTAGTACATGCAAAGCACTGTGCTAAATGATATGAAAAACACAAAGAGGGGCAGCTAGGTGGCACAGTCAATAGAGCACAGGCCCTGGAGTCAGGAGGACCTAAGTTCAAATCTGGCCTCAGACACTTAACACTTACTAGCCATGTGACCTTGGGCAAGTCACTTGACCCCAATTGCCCCTCCAAAAAAAAAAAACACAAAGAAGTATACCACATGATCTTAGCCTTCAAGAAACTTACACTCCAATTGGGGAGCCAAAATATAATACTATAAGAAGTACCAGTACAATATTTAAGTAATGATAAAGACAACAAAGAGAATAGACACCATGGAGTTTAAAGAGCACTGGACCTGAAAGTCAAAGAGATCTGAGTTCTAATCCTGTTCCTTCTGTAAATAGAGTGACCTTTAAGAAAGTCACTTAACTTTTAAGGTTGATGTTGTAGTAAAGAACTAAAAGTTGTGGTATAAGCCATGTCACATCAGGTTATTTTTCAATATGTCTATTCTATATGTCTCTATTTCGTTATCTCATGGAGAATGTAATTTGACCTGTGGTGCTTGATCTTGCTTTGTTTGGGCTGTAAACAAGTCAAGATCATACCTCTCGAAATCTTTCCCCAAACAGTTTCCATGTTGCAAAACAACATACCTCCTCATCCCTTCCATCCTACAGTCTTTTAGTTCTCTTATTTTATTTATTTATTTATTTTTTGCTTTTTGGAGGGCAATTAGGGTTAAGTGACTTGCCCACGGTCACACGGCTAGTTCTTGTGTTAAGTGTCTGAGACCAAGTTTGAACTCAGGTCCTCCTGTCTCCAGGGCTGGTGCTCTATTCACTGCATCACCTAGCTGCCCCAGTCTTTTAGTTCTTTAAAACTTAACTCAGAGCTTCCTCTCAAATGAAACTTTCACCTATTAGTCCTGATTTGTCATATCCACCTAAGTGATTGTAAATTTGCTGATTTCTCCAATAGCTACAAAAGCCCCCAATTGAAGTGCTTCAGAATGTCTACACAGTTATCCCTTCCACATCACCACTTTCTCCATTGTGATTTTGATATATCACAGGTTGGCATAAGAAATTAAATAGGAATTTTTTAGGAGTTTTGTGAGAAAAAGTTTAGAAATGCAGAAATACCTAAAATGCATGTACACTATTGTATTATGTCAATATATTTTATTTTTTAATACTGTAAACATCCCATAAAAGAAAAAGAAAAAATTCAGACTTCTTCTCTGGTACAAAGGGAGGGTCAAAAATTTTACATGGATTTTACAGATCACAAGGGTGCTGCCATGATGTGGAAGAAATAACTGTACAGGAAACAAATAACAGTACAATGGAAAAAAATGCTAAATTTGGAGTCAGAGGAACTGAGTTCAAATTCCAGTTCTTCCATTTACTCCCTGTATGACCTCAGACAAGTCACTTCATGACTGTGAGATGATATCAAAAGATCACTTGTATCTCTAAATCAATGATTGTATGAACCTAAGTGATGAAGTAGAGTACCTGGACTTTGCAATAAACTTATGAGGTAGACCTTAGACAAAGAAAGTGGGCCCTGTCATTTCCTGATAGTGTCTTCTCCCTTCTTAAAGCATCAGATGATTTAATCCAAATTGTTCTTGTACATTTTTAAATTTTATTATATTTATCTGTGAACCCAATTTGCCTCTATTAGGCCAAATCTAATAACCTTTCTCAACTTCAACCTTCTTGACCTCTTTGTATCATTTGACACTACTAACCACTTTCACCTTCTGAGTATTCACCCCTCTCAGGTTTTTCATGACATTTCTCTCTCAGTTCTCTTCATACCTATCTGATTATACCTTCTCAGTCTCCTATGTAGGATCTTCATCTATGTTATACACTCAAACATGGCCTCCAGGGTTCTATCCTTGGACCCCCTGTCTTTTTTCCCCATATTCTCTTAGAGAATCTCATCATCTTTCATGGATTTGTCATCTATATGCAAATGGTGCCTATTTCTCTACAAGAAGGTCTAGTCTCTCTCCTGAGTTTTACTCATATATGACTCATTGTTTATTAGACATTTCAAACTGAATATCCTATAGGCATCTCAAACTCAACACATTCATTAATAGAATTTAGAATTCCTCCCTACATCTACTCCTCTTCCAAACTTCCCTATTTCTATCAAGGGCATTACCACCCTGAGGGTCCTTTGGGTTTTCAACCTGGATACCATCCTCAATTCCCTCACTCTTATTCACTCCATATGTCCAACCAGTTGTCAAACCTTGTGATTTCCTTTCTCCACAGCATCGCTCACGTATCTCCTCTTTTACCCACTCATGCAGCCAACACCCTAACTTGGGTCCTCAATACTTCTTACCTGAATTATTGTAGTAGACTCCAAATTGGTCTCCCTACTTCAAGTCTCTCCCAACTCTAGTGTTTAGCACAGTGCCTAGCACATAGTAGGTATTTAACAAAAGTTTATAGAATGAATGAACTCCAATACAACTATCTACACAGCTATCAAATATATTTTTCTGAAGCATAGATCTAACTTTGTCACCCCTCCTACTCTGTAAACTATATTAGCCACTATTCCTCTATGATTAAATATATAAGCTCTTCTATTTGGTATTTAAAGATCTTCACAGTAGCACCTTCTTATTCTTTGTATTAACCTCCTCTGTGGCCGACCACCCTGTTCCTCACACACAATGGTCCACTCCCCATCTCCAAGTCTGAACTGGCTCTCCTCCATGCCTCAAGTGCTCTCATTGTCCAACTCTGCCTTTTAGACTTCGTGGCTTCCTCCAAGACAGTTCAAAAGCCACCTTCTCTAGAGGACCTTTTCAAGTTTCCCTAATTGTTAATATCTCTACCTCTAAGGTTAGCTTCCTACTATACTATATGTATCTTGTATATCTGCATTCATGTGCATAGCATCATAGGATCATGGAGATCATAGAAGTCATTGTAGTTCAACCTCATCATTTTATAGATAAGGAAACTGAGGGTCAGAGAATTTTAAGTGACCTGTCCATGGTCATACAGCTACTAAAAATCTGAAGAAGAATTTGAATTCATGTATGTAATGTAATGCCAAGCAAAGGCAACTTCCCAAGGTTCAGAATACCAGCATAGGTGCTCTCCATTTTATTCGGTGACAAACCAAGAACAGAGAGATCAAAACATGACATCATTCAAAATATAGCATTTACTAAGGATGATTAAATAATCTCCAAGTACTACCCCACCCCAGGACCTTCCATTCATTCAATCAATTACAAAGTCCCTGCTCTAAATACTACTCCACCCCTAGGCTGTACCTTCATCATAAAACCCCTCTTCTCAAATGGAGATTAGTTTCCAAACATAAGTAAAGTACCTTCATTTGTTCAATCACAGAGCACAAAAAGGTCAAAAGTTCCCCACCCCTGGATCACAATTGAATCTACCCCAGAGTTACATCAAGTTTAAGCACAGCACTTAATACTCAAATGGAGGTCTTTTCTTCATCTTGACAAGAGGCGAGTTCTCAGCAATCTTAGTTCCTGGGGAGACAAGGCTTAGCAAGGCCACAAGATACATTGTCAGTCCTTTCATTAATTCATCCTCTGTCTGTAGAACAGTCCTAGAACCCCTGAAAACATTAGCAAAACCCTCTCCCAGTATTTCTGTAAACATACAACAAGAAAATCCTTCTTCAGGGCTTCTGAACCAACAGAAAGGTTCCCAGACCCCTGCAACAACAGCACTGTCCTTCACCAGTGGACAGTATTCACTCTCTGTCTGCAGGACAGTCTCAGGAGCTCTTAGCCAACATCCAGGTTCCAGGACTTCTTCAACAAAAGGACTGTCTTTCACCAGTGGACAAATCTGGCAAAACAACATCAAAACAGACAGACAAAGTACCAGCAAAACAGCCATGTCTCCTCAGTCCTTGGCAGCTCAGGGGGCAGGTCTCAAAAGTCCAGGGCAATTCAAAGTGGCCCCCAGCAATTCTCTCAGTCTCTCTCTCTGCCTCCACGAGGGTGTTGCTTCCAAAAAGTTCTTCTGCCTCTCGTGTCTCTCCAAATCTACGTCACCAGCTCCTCCCAGTTCAGGACTTTCTTTTCACATCAACAAGTCCATCCCACAGGTGGGATTAAGAAGCTCTGGGCTTTAACACAATCAGTTTGAAAACCAAGCCAATACAGGGGGATCTTTATATTCCATTACTATCACAATGTGTTCTTGACTCAAAGTCTAGCAGTCTAGTAATTCTACATTCCCCATCACAATGTAAGTACTTTGAGAGTAGGAATTGTTTTTGCTTTTACTTCGTATCCTAAACACTTCAATGCCTGACAAATAGTAAGTACTTAATAAATGCTTATTGATTAGTTGATTTGTTATTTCAAATGTAAGCTCCAGGGGTGGCTAGGTGGTACAGTGAATAAAGTACCAGCCCTGAAGTCAGGAGGACTTGAGTTCAAATCTGGCCTCAGACACTTAACACATACTAGCTGTGTGACCTTGGGCAAGTCACTTAACCCCAATTTTCATTTTTGTCTTTGTATCTCCAAGGCATAGATAGTTCCTAGTATATAACAGGCACTTAATAAATGCTTATGGAAGTGAGTCAACTTCATTTTTCTCAACCTGTTACCTAATCTGTAAATTAGAAGGTTTCACCAAATTCACAAAGATGACAAAATGCAGGAATAGTCACTGTTTGGGAAGGCATGTCCACTGAAGCCCTCTTGGTGAAGTTTTGAACTTGCTCAATTATTCTGGAAAACAATTCAGAATTATGTAAGAAAACTTTTAAACTTTATACACTTAGAATGCACAATCTCACTCCTGAGCAAGTACTCCAAAGGTCAAATACAAGAAGACAAACCCCATATATACCAAGTTATTTGAGGCATCACTTTTGGGGGTTACAAGATGGGTACCTATTAGTTAGCTAATAACTGAACAAATTGTGAATTGTGGTCTATGAATAAAATTTAATATTATTGAACTGTAAGAAATGATAAATGTGAAGAATTCAGAGAAACATGGGAAACACATGTTTGACCTGATGCAGAGAAAGGAAAACAGAAACCAGAACAACAAATACTGTATTGTGGCTTTTAACATTATAACAATTACATAGAATACATAATGACTTGACTCATATCAATGAAAACAACACTAATAGGTAGTAATACAGAATAAATGCGACAACCATTGTGGTTTCCAAAAGACAAATGATGAGATACACCTTCCTCAATAAAGAGGTGAGGGAACCAGAGATGCCAAAAGTTATTTGTGTTATCGGACAGTCATTGTGCTATTTCTCTCTCTCTCTCTCTCTCTCTCTCTCTCTCTCTCTCTCTCTCTCTCTCTCTCTCTCTCTCTCTCTCTCTCTTTGCATTATGAGTGTATTCTACTGGGGAAGTGAAAGAGAGGAGAGGGGAGGATTCCGAAATGATTCTGGAAAAAAAGAAAATCTCAAGTCATCAATAAAACTTTTTTAAACTCCACTTTGAAGTTTAAAAAAAATAAAAAGAGGGAATAGAATTAGAAGATGTCAAAGGTCTTCCTATAACTTCCTATGAGTTTATGATTTAGTCATGGTTCAAAAACCATATCTAGCCAAAGCTTAAAAACCCCCACTATACTCACAGACACTCAAACCTTTACATCTCATGCTACCAATAGTGGTGAACTCACATATTTATAATTATAAGTAAAATTCCAAATCACATCTCTAACTAGCTTTATTTCTAGTGAGTTATATCTATTTTTCTGCCTTAGACCTCTATTTTCATTTACATTGCTAAGCAACATTATGTATCCCTAGTTCTATTTCAGGCTCTGCATTTATAGTCACATACACCTACAAGGTTACATCCCACATGTTGGCATATTTTTAAATTCAGTCATATGTGCTATGAAGTACCTCAAGTCATAATAAAAATGCCTTTTATTTGTACAGAACCTATTTCAGAAAGTTCCAAAAACAACATAAACTTTTTAAAATATTTGACATTATATCCAATATTTTATGATATCCCCATGGGCATCAGTGACCCAACAGAAAGCTAAAATGATTTTCTCAAGGTCAAAGAGTGGAAATGTCAGACTTAGAGGCAGTTCTCCTGACTCCTGCCAAGCCTTCCTCTACCATGAGTATTTTAAGGCTTTCCCATCTTCTCTAGACCGTGGCTTTCTTCCAACTACCAACTCTGAAAATGGAAGGAACTGATGCTATGTGAGAGAAAAACAGAAAATACAGTTCCTAAGAGAAGTTGTTTATATAGAATACTTGCCACTGTAAAGGTTGTTAGAAACTTGGGAAGAAAATATTATCTACTCCAGGGTCTTTCCTAAAGTGAAGTGGTTCAAGTGTTAGAGTTATGGTCAAAAAGATCTAGATTCAAATTCTACTTCTGATAGGTACAAGGTATATAACCACTGACAAGTAACATTATAATCTTTTTAAGCTTCACTTTCTACATATGCAAAATGGGCATGCCAGGGTTGTTACAAAGTTCTAATGAGATAATACATGTTGGGAGGAGAGTTTCCTAAACCTTAATTGATGTAACTAATAAGATGCTCCATACCCTGATACTTTTATCAGGTATGAATGCCTCTGCTTACATTAATCAGAAAATAAACTAGGTATGAACTAAATGGAAACAGATTATATCATGTAAGAGATGTCTTCTGCTTGATTGAAGAGAATCAGCTACAGCCTTTGAGGCCTGGGTAAAATGAAAAGCAGAATTTGGCATTCCAAGAGCTGACCAATCCAGTGACAGCAGCACTCTAGCCAAGCCTCTGAGAATGAATCACTTGTGTGGTGGGAGGAGGGAAGAAGGAGACAGAAGACAGCTTCTCTGGATCTAAAAACGGCTTTGTGAACTTTCAAATTCTGAGATGTCTAATGATTGGTACTTCCTGTCTGTATCAGTAGTAGTGTCCCTGGAATAGTAGAGACCAATCGCACTGTCTACATCAGGAGACAAGGTGTGATAGTAATGGCAATTAAAGATTCCCCTGTATTGGCTTGGTTTTCAAACTGATTGTGTTAAAACCCAGAGCTTCTTAATCCCACCTGTGGGATGGACTTGTTGATGTGAAAAGAAAGTCCTGAACTGGGAGGAGCTGGTGATGTAGATTTGGAGAGACACAAGAGAGAGGCAGAAGAACTTTTTGGAAGCAGCACCTCGTGGAGGCAGAGAGAGACTAAGAAAATTGCTGGTGGCCGCTTTGAATTGCCCTGGACTTTTGAGACCTGCCCCCTGAGCTGCCAAGGACTGAGGAGACATGGCTGTTTTGCTGGTACTTTGTCTGTCTGTTTTGATGTTGTTTTGCCAGATTTCTCCACTGGTGAAAGACAGTCCTGTTGAAGAAGTCCTGGAACCTGGCTGTTGGCTAAGAAGCCCTGAGACTGTCCTGAAGACAGAGAGTGAATACTGTCCACTGGTGAAGGACAGTGCTGTTGTTGCAGGGGTCTGGAGACTGTCCTGCAGACAGAGAGTGAATACTGTCCACTGGTGAAGGACAGTGCTGTTGTTGCAGGGGTCTGGGAACCTTTCTGTTGGTTCAGAAGCCCTGAAGAAGGATTTTCTTGTTGTATGTTTACAGAAAT
>NW_027186296.1:24415966-24423092 GCF_028583685.1 Petaurus breviceps papuanus
TGTCCACTGGTGAAGGACAGTGCTGTTGTTGCAGGGGTCTAGGAACCTTTCTGTTGGTTCAGAAGCCCTGAAGAAGGATTTTCTTGTTGTATGTTTACAGAAATCCTGGGAGAGGGTTTTGCTAATGTTTTCAGGGGTTCTAGGACTGTTCTACAGACAGAGGATGAATTAATGAAAGGACTGGCAATGTATCTTGTGGCCTTGCTAAGCCTTGTCTCCCCAGGAACTAAGATTGCTGAGAACTTGCCTCTTGTCAAGATGAAGAAAAGACCTCCATTTGGGTATTAAGTGCTGTGCTTAAAATTGATGTAACTCTGGGGTAGATTCAATTGTGATCCAGGGGTGGGGAACTTTTGACCTTTTTGTGTTCTATGGTTGAACAAATGAATGTAGTTTACTTATGTTTGGAAACTAATCTCCATTTGAGAAGAGGGGCTTTGTGGTGGACTAAATGAAGGTATAGCCTAGGGGTGGAGTAGTATTTAGAACAGGGACTTTGTAATTGATTGAATGAATGGAAGGTCCTGGGGTGGGGTAGTACTTGGAGATTATTTAATCACACTTAGTAAATGCTGTATTTTGGAATGATGTCATGTTTTGATCTTCTCTGTTCTTGGTTGGTCACTGAATAAAATGGAGAGCACCTATGCTGGTATTCTGAACCTTGGGAAGTTGCCTTTCCTTGGCCTTACATTACACAAGGACAAAATAAAAAGCTGAGGAAAGGCAGCTTCAGAACTCCACAGGACCACCCACCCTAAGAGCCCATCAGAGAGCTATGCACACCAAAAGGAGAAAGCTCTTCTAGAAACCAAGAGCTGTGAATTACCTACTCCTCTCCTATGTGTGTTCTCTAAGTTTGAGCCCATTTTCCAATGAAGTTTTTATGTATGAGAGAGTAGGTCCCAGAATTTTAGAGGAATGTTTTCATACCAACTGTTCTTAAGTAATAAAAGTAGCAGTACTAGTAATAGTGGTAGTAGTACTAGTTGTGGTGTTGCTGTTGGAACAGGAAGAGGAGTGGAAGTAGTTATAGTAGTAGCTAGCATTTATACAGTGCCAATGGTGTGCCAGACATTGTGCTAAGTGCTTTACAATTATCATCTCATTTTGTCCTCACAACAACCCTGGGAGGTAGGTGCTATTCTTATCACTATTTTATAGTTGAAAAAACTGAGACTAACAGAGGTTACGTGATTCATCCAACGTCCAGATTTGAATTCAGGCCTTCTTAATTCCAAACCCAGAGCCCAGTTCACTGTACCACCCAGATGCCTTTGTAGTAAATACCTTTTCTATAAACTAATTAAACGTGCCTGGATAATGAATATAAACTGGTTAATTCATATTAGGGAATGCATAAAATGGAGATTTATTGTCAAAAATATTAGAGAAATCACCTTGAACTCTAAGGGGAGAAGTAGACAACCAGTTTCTGGGGTCCCAACCAGCCAATGTGAGTGAGACATGGGGAAGTACCCTAGAGAAAATGCCACATATGTGTAAAGCCAAGCATGAGCAGCTTTCCAGAGGACTGCTGCTGGGAACAGCTTTAAGATTCTGATTACATATTATAGTGAACTCTCTATTTATTCTCTAGTAAATTAAAGCAAAACATTCACAAAAACCAAAGTACAGCATTCACAATGTTATAACCTAACAAGTTAGCACTAAAGTGGCCACATAGTTTTCACCAAAGTGGCCACATAGTTTTAAACAAAAAATATCATTTAGTAAGTCCTTAACTCCATCATCCTTAAAGAGCAGGCCTTCTTAAGGGCAACAAAGTACAAAGATCAAAGTTCTCCACCCCTAGGTCACAGTAAATCATGATCTTCTTAGTTAGCATTAGGTAGCCAATAAGAGGTCTTTTCATCTTAATTTGATGCTGGCTCTCAGATTCCATGGTTCTTCTTCCATGGTTCCAGCTCCTTCTGGAATCTACCCAACTGTCACCTGGATTCAAAGGTAGGCAGCTTTCAGCTCCTTATCCAGTTGCCGTTCCATATTGAAGCTCAAAGTGTCCAGTCCATCTTGAGTCCTTCACAATTTCTGTTTCTGGGAAGACAAAGCTTAACAGAGCCAAAACAACATTCATGCACATTGCCAGCACCACCATCAATTCACTATTTGCCTGTGACATCAACACAGACCCACAAAGTCTGACAACTCAAAATAAATCATCAGTATAGTCCCAGGACCTCTGAATCCCTTCTGCAGGACTTCTGTAAACAGACAACAAGAAAATCCTCTTTCAGGGCTTCCAGTAAGGTCCCAGGGCTTTTGTACAAAGTATCACAAACAAAAATCAACACAAATAGAACAGACAAACAGAGTGCCTGGTCACCACAAAGTTCCCCTTCTCAATTCTGCCACCACAAGTATGCTCTTCTCAGTTCTGCTCTTCTCAGCTTGGGCTTCTCCTTATATATGATTATTAGCTCCTCCCTGTTCCACCCCTTCCTGTTGCATCAGCAACAGGAGTTCACAAGTTCTGGGGTTCACAAGTTCTGTTTCTTAACAAAGACTTGATATAATTATAGGCAAGGCTTAAAAGAAGCTTGAACTGAAACAAAATGCCAAATAATTAAATAGCTGAAACAAGGCTCAAAGTACTTCTTTGCTTGCCATTACAATATGTAAAGAACTTTGTAAACTTTACATAAATAATAGCCCCTAACCTCTTTCATCTCCCACAGTCCATATATGTGTGACAAGGATTTGGGAAGAAGATGACTATTGTACAATCGGTGGTCTGATCAATTGGGGAGAAGTCCCAGAATCAAGCTATTTTAGAGCTAAAAGAGATCTGAAAGGTTGCAGAGCACTTAGTAGAAGTTGAATTAAAAGACAAAGAACAAGAGTCTTAACTCCCTATCTTCCATCCCTCAGCTATGTGACCCCACACAATTCCCTTAACCTTTCTAGGCTTACCTCATCTGGAATAATAAAAATAGCTAACATAAATAACATATATGTTACATGTATATAGCACTTTAATGCTTACAAAGCATTTTTCACATAACATTAACAGCCTGATAAGGCAGATACTCATATTCTCTCCATTTTTCTGGAGAGAAAATTTAGGCTAAATGACTTTCCCAGGCTAATATGGTAGGTAGGATCTGAAGTCAGTTCTTTCTGCCTCCATGTTCAGCACATGACACCAAGCTGCTTCTAAAAGACAGACATAATGATCCCTCTGTCTTTTCGTGGCATGGTGATCAGGCAATGTTTTCAGAGCTCTTTCTAGCTCCAAGCTCAACAATTCTAAATCCCTTATTTTACAGACAAAAGAAATTGACATCCAAAGAAGTTGTAATTTGTCTGATATCACAAAGCCAGTGAGTGGCAGATCTAACACAAGAATTCAGTAAGCCTGATTTCGAGTCTATACCATGATACAGAGGAAAGAACAATAGATTTTAATTGGAGAATTAGTTCAGATCTCAACTCTGTCATATACCTGTGTGAACTTGAGCAAGTCACTTAACCCCCATGGACCTCAGTTTCCTCATACACAAGGTGAGGGCTTTAGACTAGATGGCTTCTGAGGTCCCCTTAAGCTCTAAATTGAAGATCTCCACCTTTTGAAGTCACTAAACTACTTTAAAAATCAGTGGTGAAAGTGAATAGTGCATAAAAGACAAAGAATGAACAGCAGACGTTGGCTTCTAACCAATAATGCATATTGTGTGAGGGTGGCTCTGCAATAATAATAACATATAATAAAATAGGTAAATGTCAGGAAGTAATACTAAGGGAGGAGATTGTGGGGGAAGCAATAAAATTTCTGTTCTTTCTCAAGGATACAGAAAAGAACAACAAAAACATGATACTTTGAAAAATCTATAATTCCATTAGAATGGGTTCTCCCTGCATCAGAATAGATTACAATCCCACCACACCTTGGTAGGTGGTCTTCATGAGTGGTTGTGCCCCAAAATTTGGTTTATTTCTAGACCAGCCTTCTGGTGAAGCTGCTCTCTGAACTTATCCAAGCTGGTACTTAGATAATGGACACTGTCCATTGTCTAGTGACTAGACAGATTGGCAGCACCTGTCACTGCTTTTGAGCAAATTCCAGGAAACCCATGGGGTTGTGACCTGTATGAGGCATGTATTTTTGACCTTGGGCCAAAGGAGGAAGCAGACAAGACCTTACTTTCTAAGTGACCCAAAACTCTTAAAGAAAGAAATCTGATTGAAACTAAGAGGTAGAATCAAAGAAGGGGGGTGGGGAGCAAACAACCAAATCATGAAGGATGTACCTGTCGATTCCCTAATTGAAATGTGGTTCATGACCTAAAATTCCCTCACACAGAAGTAAAATAGTGTAATAGCAAGCACAGAAGTACTTCACACCTTGTTTCAGCTGTTGAATTAACACTTTGTTTCAGTCTATTAAGAAACAGAACATGTGAACTCCACAACTTGTGAACTCCTGGGGACTGACTACATATAATATGTATAATATAATATAATATAACTGACTACATGTAATGACTACATAAGGAGAGTCCCAGGGCTAGAGATAGCAGGAGCTGAAAAGAGGACTCTTGTGGTGGCAGAATCAAGGGGAATACTTGTGGCATCCTTGTACTCTGTTTGTCTGCTCTGTCTGTGTTGATGTTTGTTTGTGATACTTTGTACAGAAGCCCTGGGACCTCACTGGAAGCCCTCAAAGAGGGTTTTCTGGTTGCGTGTTTACAGAAGTCCTGGAGAAGGGTTTTGCAGGTCCTGGGACTTTACTGATGATTTGTGCTGATCTCTTGTATGTTGTTTGTTGGTCTGTGTTGATTTCTATGTTGATGATTTGTGTTGAGTTCTCAGACCTTGTTGGTGGGTCTGAGTTGATTTCACAGGCAGATAGTGAATTGATGATGGTGCCAGCAATGTGTGTGAATATTGTTGTGGCTCTATTAAGCTTTGTCTTCCCAGAAGCAGGAACTGTGAAGGACTTGAGATGGACCGGACACTGTGAGCTTCAACATGGAATGGGAACTGGACAAAGAACTAGACAAGGAACTGGGAGCTGCTTGCCTTTGAATCCAGGTGACAGTTGGAGCTGGGACCATGGAAGAGAAACCATGGAAACTGAGAGCCAGCCTCAAGTCAAGCTGAAAGACTTTACTTGGATATTGTGTACTGACTGAGAAGATTGTGATTTACTTGTGACCAAGGGGTGAGTGGCCTGTGTATTTTTCACTACCCCTTAAGAGGGTATTGAGTAGTGACTAATGACTGAGTAGTGACTGATGACTGAATAGTGACTGTTTTGTAACTTGGCAAGCCTCCTTAAGGATGATTGAATGATTGATTGATTAAATGATTGTACTTTGTTGAAAACTATTGTGACCACTTTGGTGAAAACTATGTGGCCATTTTAGTGATAAGTCATTGTGAATGCTGTATTTTGATTCTCTGTAAATGTTTTGCTCTGATTGGTTACTAAATAGAGTGTTCACTATACTATGTAATCAGAATCTTGAAAGCTGTTCACAGCAGCAGTCCTCTGGAAAGCTGCTTATGCGTGGCTTTACAAATAGATAGTGAATTCTGAAAATATGAGTGAACTGGTTGAGTAGGAATACATTCAGTAAAGGAGGGAGGACCCTGGCTATGACCTGATCAGGGAAACCTGTGGAATTGGTAAGTAACTCTTTAACAGACAACAGTAAAAAAAAAAAAAAGTTATCCAAATGATGGTTAAAAATAGCCAAAGACCTTCCTGTTTGGGGGGCTATGTAAGAATAATGTTTCGTCACTCTTCAGTATCTAAGAGATGAATATGTAGTAAAAGCATAGGTAATGGAATTTTCTCCCGGAAATTCCCTTTTGCCCTGACACATAACTTCTTACCCTCATTATCCTACATCATCCTTCTCTCTGTCCTAAATATTGACCTCACTACTTTATGAAAAGCATTAATAAAAGCACAAAGAAAACTTAAGTCCCTAGAACTGGAGTTTTGATGGCAAAATTGCAAGGTAGATAAAGATTGTCTCTTCGCTGCTCCAAGCCTCTACTCCCTTCTCATCTATGATCGCACATAGATTAAAAGCTAAAATGGATGAAGGATCAAGTTATTCCCTCCCAGGCACCAAGTACTTTATGTACTCCCATCCCTTCCATCTATTAAAACTTTTTCTTAGATCCTCCTTCATATATATAAGTATATAAGGGCTATATTAGAGAGGAGAGGAGAGCAACTGTATTTTTAAAATTTATTTTATTAAATATTTCCCAATCACATGTAAAAGAAATTTGACATTTTTTAAATTTTGAGTTCCAAATTCTCTCCCACTCTACCTCCTCCCCTCCCTCACCACTCGAGAAGGTAAGCAATATGATATTAATTATATATGTGAAGTCATACAAGAGATAATTCCATATTAGACATGTTGCAAAAGAAAAACATACGCAATAAAACAAGAAAAATAAAGTTTAAAAATTATGCTTCAGTCAGCACTTAGAGATTATTAGTTCTTTCTCTGGAAGTGGGTAGCACTTTTCATCATGGATCACTGGAATTATCTTGGATCCTTGTCTTGATTAGAGTAGCTAGCTCTCACAGTTGATCATCCTTACAGTGGAGAGTAATTTTATCTTGAGGTATTATAATCTTAGGCTAAAGGAATTGAGCTCTTCTACTAATGAAAGCTGGGGCATCAGTTTTATATGAGGATTAAAGGAGGGCATTTATATTTTCCCAAACATGCTAAAATCTCTGTTGTTTTCTTCATTCTAGAAGAGGATCAGGACATCAGGAAGGTGATAGATAGAGATAGAGATAGAGAGATATAGATAAAGATCTAGATCAGGACAACTGGAGATGTCCCTAGATGCAGTGGGAGACCTTGGCCTTTTAAAGCTAAGGTCCTTCCCAGGTATTAGTTTGACTTAGCAATGCCCTTCCAGTGATGAAGACTATTTAAGAAATGAGGCAAAGAATGGCCTCTTTTACCTAGTCAAAAAAAAACAATCTGGGAAGGGAAGACAAAACAGCAATCTATGACTAGTAGAAGCTGCCCCATTGAGATCCAAGTGACCGGTTCCAATTGGACAATGCAGCTTCTTTCCTTCCTTCCTTCCTTCCTTCCTTCCTTCCTTCCTTCCTTCCTTC
>NW_027186296.1:24423102-24449113 GCF_028583685.1 Petaurus breviceps papuanus
TTCCTTCCTTCCTTCCTTCCTTCCTTCCTTCCTTCCTTCCTTCCTTCCTTCCTTCCTTCCTTCCTTCCTTCCTTCCTTCCTTCCTTCTTTCCTTCTTTCCTTCCTCTCCTTCTGTCCACATAGGGAAGCATACCTTTACCTGCAGGTGCTCTCCCTAAAAAATATAAATTTTGACCACTGAAACCTCTCAAGATATCTTGGAATTTACAGGCTAGATTTCTTTTAAGGACTATGCCTTAAATCCAAATCACTCTGGCTCTCATTGACTGGTTAACAATATGTCCCAGCCCAAGCCTCACTTGGTCATTTTTTGGGCTCTGATGGCTCAGAGTATAAATGGCAATTGTTTCTGTTTTGGTCAGAAACCCTGAGGGTCTTCCCTGTTTGTTTTTGTGTGTATGTGTGTGTGGTTTTGTTCTGGTTTGTTTGTTTTTTTAACTAGAAACCATAATCTTAACCTATGCTTTTACTACTTAAACTACTTGGTATGGCTATATATGGACTTTAGCTATGGATTAGAAGGATTTCAGCCTTAGGAAAAGGTTTTATAGTCACCCCACCCCAAAAGGTGGTAGTAGATAGCAGATATTAGATGAATTAGTCTGAAGAGGCTAATTCACTGGAATAACAAAATGGTAGCATAGAACATCTCAGCAACCACAAGAACAAGTCTATATGTCCAGTAGAGAAAACAAGTCCAGAAGGAAACAAAAACATACCATCTAGCAGAAAACAGTGTGATTACCTCACCAGAGGACATGAGCAACAGTATAATGTGAAGGGTCTGAGTTGCTTTAGCCACAAAAGGCACTTTGCTTATACTTGTATATCTCTACATGTGTGTTCCCTAATCACACATGTTAATATGTGTCCTCTACCACCAGTGATTTGGGAACCTATAGGAGAGTATATCCCATTGTGCATGAGGAGATCTTTTCTTATCATGAAAGGGCCAAAGTGGGGGTTCAGAGTAGAAGAGAGGGGGGAAATAGACAACAGGGACCTACAGGTTCGCTGAAAGGAAAAAGACAAAAGAAATCAAAACTAATTTTTTAAATACCTGAAGTTTTTAAGGAAGGACAAGGAAGCAATCTGAAAGTCAGAGAGCCAGGAGAGGCCAGTTTATAGAGAGGGTCTCTATATAAACGTAGCACCCCATAATCAGGGCCACAAGTAGGCCCCTAGACATCTAGTTGAAGTCAGTTCTCCCAAGAGACAGGACAAAAGGTGCTGTATAATTTGGAAAAAAGAAATGAGTGCAGCATTGCTCTGAATGATCCCAATTATACAATGCATTCTCCAAAGTGACTTTGCCAAGAATTCCATTGTTGTGCAACACTGACCTTTTGGTTCTCAATGTTTCCATCTCTCAGATGTATTTTAGCATTGTCTCTTTGGCTTTCTTCCCATGGTCACCTTGCCTAATAACTGGGGTCCCAGGACTAGAGGCTACAACTTCCATTGTGTATTTTGCTAGGGACTATACCCTATTACAGTTTACTGCAGAATGGCTGACAGTTAGCTATCTTCTACTGTCTCTAGTAAGTCATTCAATCTCTCTTGTTTTATTAAGGGTGACAAAGGGCATTTATAGTCTCCCAGCCAATGTCACAGTATGTGGTTTGATCTAAGCCTACTCCCACATTATTTGCCCAGAGACTTAACAAAAGTGACATTTGATCACTTTTTGTTTCATCCCTCATTTCTGCTGAAACTAACAACAATCATGTGGCTTCATTTTTTTCTTCTTTTTTCCCTTCCCTGTGTTTTCAGGTTTTCCTCCTACTTTTCCACATCTGTCAACACCAACCAGTCTAATTTTTGCACTAAGTACAAAAAGAAGGGGACTTGTCCTAGCAATACAGAAGGGTTCTTGAAGCATCCTAATACACCCTATTATAAAGAGGACTTTCAATACACAGGGGACTTGCTATTGAGCTAGGGTACCTATAGCATGTTGTGCATGACTAGTTCATCAGGTGTGGAAATCCCAGCAAAGTTGGCCTTCTTTGTCCTGGCTTATATGAAACTGCTGCAAAGAACATCTCTAGTAAAAAAAATAAGCCTAGGTATTTATGGTCTATGGTGACATGTAGTAAGTGTTTCAAAAGGGATATGGGGAGGAGAATGGAGGATCTGGTAACAAAGACAAATGAACATACAGATTGCATACTGTAGAATTAAATGAATATATAATATGTACTTTTAAGGTTTCCAAAGTGCATATATTATCTCTTCACAATAATCTTGTGAAGAAAGTGCTATCAATTATATCCATATTACAGATGAGGAAACTGAGGCTAACAGAGGTTAAGTGACTTGTCAAAGGGCATATAGCTAAGAAGTATCTGAAGCAAAATTTGAACTACTCAGGTCCTCCTGATTCCAATTCCAAAATTCTATCCAATATGTCACTTAGTTGCTTCTCTTACTACAATATCCTTAATTTTATTCTCCCATATTTTGAGGGGGAACCCAGATCCAGGAGTTTGGAGTATCAAAAATACTTAATCCCAACTTGATGCTGTTTTACATGATATTCATATACCAGTCAAAATGTAGGAGAAAAAAACTGTAATACAGAAATATAATAAGTACAAGACTGTATCAAACATGAAAAAACCATATGGATTTTTCATTTACTGAGTATTTTCTGAAGCTTACTATATATAGATAGTCGTATCCATGGAATTCACTTCTAGGATCTCATGATTCTGGCAGTCCAGTCACTAATAGGCAAAAGTTAGCCTTGGGTTCTTTATTTTGGAATATAACAGGAACTAGTTTGCCCAGTAAATCAGCTTCCCTGTCATGAATAAAGGAGAGAGAAATCATATTTAAATTTTACTCTAAATCCCCTAATTTCCTTGCTTCCTATTCTGCTCCACCAAGAAATACCATCTCAGGTTAACTATTGGCCTTCCCATACAATGTCAGGTTAACTGGAAATATTTGCTCCTAATGCTATTACTCTGTGGTTTGAATAAAAAGTAGGATACTTTTTCTAAACTTCTATTTTAGTAATGACTCAATATTTTTTATTTCTCTATATTTAGTTGTACTCCTCCCCATTCCACCCCCAACTTTATCCCCATCCTTTGACTGTCATAATTCTTGTTCCCCTAATTCCTAAGATTGTAAGTCATCGCCAAGGCAAGAAAAATCCTTTTTCCCTGCTACCTTTCCTCACAACTTTATCCTTAACTGACTCAGGAACCTCCTTAGCCCTTATCCTCCTTTATTCTCCCTCTTCTATTATACTCTGGAATGTTAGCTACATGGTTAACAAGTCATATTTGAGCCTAGATTTCTTCCTCTCATAATCCATCTTCTAGTTTTCACAAAACTTTCTCCTGGAGGCAACTCATGCACACACACTTTTACTGGCTACTCCTACTGTTCCCCCTTACCTCTCCACTCCACCTTCCCTCCTCCCCCAACCTAGGCACACTTATACATGGACCAGGAAAAAAAGATAGTATTACACCTTGCCCCCTCCCATTATCATGATTTAGTGACCTTTCCTCCTTTGAAATTCACCCCAGCCATATCTAGTTTTATTACCCTCTCCAGATTTTTTGTTCCTATCACCTATCATCCCCAGGTCTTTCTAAGTGAATTCAGCCCTTGGCTCAAAGTCTCTACACCATCCCCTGGCTTTGTTCTTGGAGAATTCAATATTTACATTAAGGTCCCATCCAACTGTCAACCTCTCAATTCATCAACCTTCTAAAATTTCATGATCTCCATTTTCACTCTCCCTGTCACCCACAAGAATAGTCTTCTACCTTAGACCTCACCATCACGTACCCATTCTATCACCACAATCTAGAACTTGAAATTCCTGTCCTTGATCCCAATATCTTTCTACATCTCCAGCAATTTTACTCCTAAACCTTGTCTTCATTCATATCATGACCTCTTGTCTCTCTATCATTCCATTTTTCTTTAATCCAACACCCTTGTTCTGGCCCCAGTTCAAAGTTTCGCCATCCCCAAAATTATTTATATTTTTATGTGTCCAATAACTAAAGGTCTTAGTAGGGCTCTGTAAAGCTGTTATATTTTTTCTTACTCCTAGTCTGCACTTGGTTCTTACTCTTTTATTCAGCTCCAGATTCCTTCCAGTTAACCTAATATTCAGACAATCTATGTTGAACATGATAGATAACATTGTATAGCAGATAGAGAGTTGACCTCAGAGTCAGGGAGACCTGGATTTCAGTCTCACCTTTAACATGTATTGACTTTGTGACCCTGGGTAAGTCACCTAATTCTTCATTACCATACTTCCTAACACACACTGAAGAAAGGTACCTTCCTGCATTGGTAGAGAAATTTTCCTTATCTGAAAAATACCTATGCCAATGAAATCCCAAGTCCATTTCCTATCTCCTGTCCCTCTGTGAAATAAACAGTTACCGTTTTGAGGAAAGAGGAGCAAGTACTCATGTATAAAAGGTCTAAGACTAAAAGCTCACTCTGGAACCATTAGCTTACTTGGGTTCTGATCATTTAACAACTGCCAGATCCATCTAGTTGTATTTTCGCCTGACCCACACCTTTCTATCTTGACCAAAGAATAGTGTGATAGACTTTGTAAGGTTCCCAATAATTATAAACCATTCTTCTATTATACTCAGGCTATAACCCTATCAAAAATGTCATGACCTGTTCTTGCTGAAATGATTTGTGATCACTAGTTCCTTTTCTAGATTTGACCTTGTACCCCAGGCTTTAACTTAGATGAGTTAGATTCAGTCTTGGGGTCAGTCCCCCCCAACTCATTCTTTTTTGAGCTCATTTTACCCACACCCAGATATGTTTCTCTCTAAGAACTCTCAAACTAAAGCTCAGATTTAGCTCATATGTTGGATGGCTACTTCCATACCACCGTAGGCATTGGAATAGTACCTTAATATAAAGAGTATAAAGCGAACACCGAAAGAGGACCATAACTTTAGAAGTGAAAAGGACTCCAGAAGACTGTAATCCAATACCTTGTTTTTATAGATAAGGAAATCGAGGCCAGGAACCTTACGTGATTTGCCCTAAGACACAAAATTTGTAAGAGACAGTTTTTGAACACAGGTCCGCCAATTCTAGAGCCAGTGTTCTTTCCAATGTACCCTATTGCCTCTCTAAATCACTTGTCAGCTGACTTCTTTCAAAAGGCTTGAGTTTACCTATTATCCCTTTTGCATTCTCAAAGTGCGCTGCAACTCTCAAAATCAGTTGGAAATCAAATGATCAAGTCAAGAAAAAGTTATGAATTATTGGGAAATCATTCTATTTCTAGTAAATTCTGAACCAGAAAGCATGAACTAGTATATGATCATAATCTTTGACAAACAGAGAAAATTTCCTCAGGAAGCTGCCATCTCGACACTGCTGATAGATACAGATGTTGATTTTTTTAATGCCCCCTACACATCCTCTCTGAAAGCAAATTTAGTTACAATGACATGGAGAAAAAGTTATAAATACTATAGGCACACTGAATAAGGAAGGTTCAAGAATAGGCTTTATTTGTCAATGAATCAGAAGTCATTCAGCCTATTTCCCTAGGCTACAACACAGTACTGTGTAGGACAGGGATGGAGCCCAGGGGTAGGAATTTCTTAATGTCTAATATTTTTAGCCATCAATTTTTATACAAAGGTCATAAATCATCAGGCAAAAATTGACCCACCAAACAACGGTCTAAATACACAAAGACAAGCTGATCATTCCTCAGAAGTGGTCAGAACAACTCTGAAGGAAGGGCAAAAGACATGAACATTCTGATAATAAAAAGAAGCAAAGCATTCCTAAAAGCAGGTTTGCCATTTGGGTGGTTCCTCCCCCAACCCTCTTTAAGAGTGTGTTTCATCTGACCCACATGTACATTGAGGAGGGGGTGAAAAAGAAAAGGTCACAGAAAAGGAGAAGATAAATAAACATCTGAAGAGCCATAGTGTGTCAAAAAGACAAAAGCTTGAGTATATATTCTCCTTACAACAAAACCTAGGCTTTATGGTCATTGATAAAGACACAAGCTAAGCAAAGCTCAGTCTATAAAAGTCTATGTAGGGAAAGAACACTGAGCTAAGATTTTGGAGAACACATGTTCAAATCCCAACTCTGACAATAATGAACTATATTATCCTCAGCAAGACAAATACACTGAACCTTGGTTTCCTCACCTTTAAAATGAGAGTGATATTATTTGTACTACCTACTTTACCGGGCTGCTATGAGGAAGCATGCCTGATAACACAGACACATAGGCCTTTTCTCTCTATAGTCAAGGAAGGAAGAGAGCCATGCTCCCTCTCCCTTCTCAAAACTCTCAAATTCCCCCACTACAGTGGTCTATAGATTATACATCTCCTCATATACTCTCTAAAAAAGGGCATGACTGCATTGTTTATTATTTTATTCATAATGCTGCCCATTCTCCAGGATGGACAGACCAAATATGTCACCTGGCTAGAGATGAATATAAAAATGTCAGCCAAGCAGACAAATACTTAATGCAGCATGATCTGAGTGGTCCAAAAGAGACCTTTCTGCTTCGATATATCTTTCCCAACTGCCAGTTATGTAACAGGATATCTACCATTCAAGATTTATTCTCTGAGTCTCAAAAGATCCTGAAATCAATTAAAAAAAAACTTAGAGGTCATTTAGTCCAATGTATTTATTTTACACTTTTGGAAACTAAGGTATCTCAGAGAAGGACAACATGTCAAGCAGTTAACATAGCTTGGCATCCTAAAAGACAATAAAAGACCCAGGCTTTAGTCCCAGCTGTGCCTCATAAGTTATGTGAACTTTGTAAAAATGAGAGAATTGGATGAGATCATTTATTGGGTCTCTTCTAGGAAGTATTTGTCTAGTAAGTATGGTAAGTACTTATCATGAGAGAAGTAGGAGAACCAAATAAACTTACAAACTTGGACATTCTGCCTGGTATTAAAGGTCAAAGAATATATTATGTAACCAGGGTCTGCCCAATACAACCCATTCTCAGTATGCTTTGCTTGATGCCCACCCACTTAGAAGAGGTTGGGGAATGACCTATGATGATGTATAATGGAAGGGACCTGCTTCCTAATTTAAGGGATCCAAGATATTCTTGGTGTTTCTGGTACTCTTACCTTGTGAAGAGGAACATTTTGATTGGCTGCTGAATTGAAATTGAGATTTTAGTCATATGGTACTGGCCAGCCATGGAGTTTTCTCTTTCTTGCCTGGCTGACTTTGACTGAGAACATTCAGTAAGTCTCTAAAGAGGGAGAGACTTTGGGTCCTCCCCACCTGCAACTGACTGATGGTCAGTGAATAGAGGACTCTGTTCTTTGCCTCTTTGCAGTTGTCCTTTCCTGATTTTAGGTGAAGGAGTTTTGGAGAAGACCATTTTGAGTTTTGAAAGGTCAGAAGAGAAAGAACCTAAATTGCACAGCCCAATCCCAGATGTAACCCATCTCACTAAGTGTCCCATTTCCCTCTCCTCTAGTTGATGAAGCAAAACCCATCTCTTCTGACACATCATATAAAACAAACTAGGTGCCTGTGACTGCCTTCTGCCTACCGTTATATGACAACAAAATTGTCAAGTGAATATTTCTGCTCATGCCCCCCAAACTGATTTATAACATGACTGCTTGGCCCCTTCCATATCATGTGGGATCGCTGCACACATTCCCATCAGAAACAACAGGAATTATCCAGATAACTGCTAAATAAACAACAAATCAAAATGTTAAGTAGAGTTCATTCTCCCCAAGAACACAAAATGCTAAGCAGCAGAAACCAACTTTAATTAGTCTTCCCAGTCCCTCTTCTGAGGTAGGTGGGGAGAACATCTAGTTTCCTTCATTTAAAAAATGAGGTTCAGAGAGAAATCATGACCACCACCCCCACCACTATCTCTACCCCTGCCCTGTAAGATTCTGAATGGGCAGCTAAGACTCAGGCAGCCCCCATCCAAAACCGTATTCATTCTTGCAGTGTAAAAGCAGCCCACAGAAGAGCCTACTAACCAATCATTAGTGAAGCATTTGCTTGGAGTTCCTCTCCTCCTACTGGAAATGAATTTGTATTGATCTAACCTAGACCAAGGGTACGCAATTCTATGAGGTTCTGTCATCATTAAGAATGCAGTCTGGGTCAAAGGTAGAATAACATTCTCCACCAGATTTTAATAACATTGCTCTTTCTCTTTAAAAAAAAATTTATACTGGCATTCTCTACTTTATCCTTTAAGAGGACTATTCCTCTGATAAGGCATTTGAGAATACAACTGACCTTTTTCCTCTCCTTGGCCCATAATTTGAGATCTTCCAGGCAATGGACAATTGGATGCCTCAGTGATTAAGCAATTCTGTCTTCCTGTTCATAAGAGCAGCTAGGTTGCCCAATGGATAGAGCACTGGCCCTGGAGTCAGGAGGGCCTAAATTCAAATCCAACTTCAGACACTTACTAGCTGTGTGACACTGGGCAAGTCACTTAACCCTGTTTGCCCCAGTGCAATCTATAAAATAAGCCAAAGAAGGAAATGGCTAACCCCTCAGTAACTTTGCCAAGTAAAACTCAAGTGAGGTCACAGAGAGTGGGTCATGACTGAAACAAGTCAACAACTACAAAATACATAAGAGACAATGACAGACATGCAAATCGTAAAAGAGAAAACAAAAATACAATGAGGATACCAGTAATATTAAAGATCCCAACCATATGTGTTCCTGTAAGTAGATGAACAATCTATACCTGTCCAATACTTTCCTAGCACTTAAAGCTCTTCACAACCTAGTCCCTAACTATCTTCCCAGTTTTTTGTACATTAACTCTCTCCATACACTTTACCATCCAACCATAATGATCCTTATACTGTTCCTCACAGACTCTATTTCCCACCTCTCTGTCTTTGTATTTGCTATTCTCTGTGCCTGAAATGCTTTCTCTCTTCAACTTAAAACCTCAGAATCCCTGGTTTCCTTTAAAACTCAGTTCAAGCATCACCTTCTACATGCAGTTTTTCCTGTCTCTTCTTACCCACGAAATTACTTTGTATGCTTCTTATATAGGGCCATATAAGTAAATATTTTCTTCTTCTTCTTAGAATGTAACCTCCTTGAGGTAAGGGACTCTGGTGTTTTCTTTGTTTTTCCCCCACTCACTTGATACATCATAAATATTTAATAAATGCTTGATGATTGATTGAAGATAGAATTCTTAACAAAAACCCTAAAGACACTAACACACAAGTATTCCTTCAAATATGGTATTTTTAGATTACTAAATTCTACCTGTTCTAGGCCCATCCAGGTCTCACGTGCAGGCACCAGAGGTGAACCAGAGAGCTGGAAAAACAAAGCTTCAGCCTATTACTCTGCTTCCCAGGAAGAGTCCAAGGAAGAGGAAGAAGCTCTCACGAAATTAATGCATCTTTAAATCCTGTTACCTCCAATCTAGTTGGGTTTTTATGTAATTAACCTTCCTTCTTACTAGACCTCTCTCCTTAGCTCATCCTAAGCAGCAGAGAGCAATGCCTTTCCCCCATCTCTCTAACCTTCAATCTCTCCCTATCAAATGGTTTCTTCCCTGCTGTCTACAAATAGGCCCCGATACTTGTCCCATTCTTTAAAAAAACCTCATTAACACAATCATCCTCTCAAGCTATCATTTTATCTTTCCCCTCAATTTCATATCCTAACTCCTAGAAAAATCTAACTTTGGAATCTAGTTTTGGACTTCATCATTTAGCTGAAATTGCTCATAACCAATAATCTCTTAATTGCCAAATCAATGGTCTCTTCTAAATCCTGAGCCTGTAGCACTTGATACTGGTGACCAATCCTTATCCTCCTACATAGTCCATCTCCTCTGGGTTTTCATGACATTACCCTTTCCTGGTCCTTCTTCTACCTGACTGTACATTTTCAATCTCCTTTACTGAATCACAGTCATATAACATTCTAACTGTGAATACAACCCCCAGGTTATGTCCTGAGCTCCCTATTTTTCTCTAGAAGTAAGCTCTCAGTGACCTCATCTATTCTCATAGGCTTAATAACTCTATGCAGATAGCATAAACAAATATATATGTACACACTATTATATACACACACATACATATATACACATATGTATGTATATACACATGTATGTCCAGCACTAGTCTCTCTTCTGAACTCCAGGCTATTATAATTGTTTATTATTATAAGTAATATATAATGTTATATACAAATATATTATTATTTTTAAAAGCATTTTTTTTTGTTTACTATGTACAAGGCACAAAAATAAGTAATGGAGATACAAAGGAGGGCTAAAACACAGTCTCTGCCCTTCTAATGGGGGAGACCACATACAAACAAATACATGTTTTTCGGATATATACAGTATAATTAGGAGGTATCTCAAAAGAAAGCTACTGGGGGTGAGGGAGGGCAAAGAATGGAAATCAGGAAAGATTTTTGCAGACAGTCAGATATGAACCCAGTCTTGAAGGAAGCCAGGGAAACCAGGAGCTACAGGTAATGTGGTTTAGCAAATCAGGAATAGAGGATATTGAAAAGAAAAGGCACACATTTGCAAGGTGGAGAGTCAAATTGTTGTATCTGGTTTTCCCATCCCCCACCCTCAGGGAAGTGAGCAGACTGCCAGGTCAGCTCCACCCTCCCCCAAAGGATCTCTGCCCTTCCCCAGTCTACCTTCAGGGAGGTGGGAGGGCTTCAGGTCAGGGAGACTTGGCTCTGGTGGGAATTTCGAGGTGTGTACTGACCAATCACTGTTTTTGGCCTCTGCAAGTTTCTGCTTATGTAATACTTAACGGTTGGCCACATTACATCCCTTTAAAAGGTGAGGCTTTACCTGAGATCTCTGCTGTAAGACCTGGGACAATGGGGTGGTACCTTGCCAGCCCACCATGTGTGGCCTGATTAGCCAACATGGCATATAATAAAGGGTCCAATTCTAAATTGTTACTTGGGTCTTGCTCGCATTTTCTAGGTACAACAAAATGTGAAGAACAAAAAGGAGAATTGCTGAGTTGTATAGCATGAGGAAGGGAGTAAAATATAAGACAGGAAAGATAGAAAGCATCCAGGTTGTAAGGAGCTTTAAAAGTTAAACAAAGAATTCCACATTTGATCCTGGAGGTAATATGGAGTAACTGAAATTTATTGGGAAGCGCAGGGGAGATGACATTTTCAGATATGCACTTTAGGAAGATTAGCAGCTATATGGAAGATGGAGTAGAGCAGGAAGAGACTTGAGACAGGGAGATCAACTGGAGAATTGTTGTAATAGTCCAGGTATGAGGTGCTGAGGGCCTGAACAAGGGTGGAGATTATATATAATGACTGAAGAAAAGGGAGCAGAAATTAGAGATGTTGTGAAGTTGGACATGGCAAGACTTGGTGACAGATTGGGAATGTGCAATGAGGATGTGTGAGGAATCAAGGATGACACTGAGGGTTCAAGCATGGGAGACTGGGAGGAAGACAATAACAATGACAATAATGTCAAATGACAATAACAGGAAATTCAGGAGAAGGGAGAGGTGACAGGGAGGTAAGTGGAGAAAAAGTTCTGTTTTGGACATAATGATTTTGAGATGACTATGGGACATCCAGTTTGAGATATCCAATAGGCAGTTAGTGATGAGAGACTGGAGGTCAAGGTTAGGACAGGATAAATAGATCTTAGAACCATCTATATAGAGATAATAATTAAAAGCATGAGAACTTATGAGATCACCAAGTACAGAAGGAAAAGAAAAGAGAGTCAAGGAGAGACCTTTAAGGGACACTCATGGTTAGTGGGCATGACCTGGAGACTGAAGATTGGTCAGACAGGCTGTAGGAGAAGCAAGAGAGAGCAATAAAAACCTGGATAAGGTTGACAAAATTCTTGAGAAGAGGATAATTGATAAGATTAAAAACTAAAGAGAAGTCAAACATAGTGCCTGCACCTAGTAGGTGCTTAATAAATATTGATTGATTGGTTGATTGAACTGAATGTCTCACAGATATCTCAAACACAATATTTCCTAAACAGAACTGATTATATTTCCCTCCCAGTTCCCCCCCCCAAAAAAAAAAACAAACTCTGTTTCTTAACTTCCATATTTCTGTCAAGGGCACCATCATCCTTTCAATCTTCCCAGCTTCCAACCCTGGCCTCATCCTCAACTCTTCACTCCCCCTCATCTCACATGTATAATTAGCTTCCATGTCTTGTTGTTTCTGTCTTCACCACATCTCTTGTGTCTGTCTTCTTCCCACTATTTACATAATCATTGATTTAGTTAAGGTATTCATCACCTCCTACCTGAAATTTTGCATTAGCTTCCTAATTGGTCTCTTGCTTCTTGTGTCTACTCACTCCAATTTGTCCTCCTCATAGTTGTCAAAGTGAGTCTTCCTTAAACACAGGTCTGACCAAGTCCCTCCCCTACTCAATAACATCTAATAGCTCTCAGTTACCTTTAGGTTAAATATAAACTCCTCTATTCGTCTATGGTCCTTCACAACCTAGCCCCCCATATATCTTTCTAGCCCTTGTACATATTACTCACCTTCCTACATTGGACAGCACAAACTGCTCATCTTGCTTTTCCTCACACTATCTCTCCTTTTTCAGTGTCTTCACTGGCCATCCCCCATAACTGAGGGGGTTGGGACTGAGGGGCTATTTTCTCATTTCCACCTCCTGGAATACCTTATTTCCCTCAAAACTTAACTCAAATACCAACTTCTGCATCATCTTTCCCAATCTTCCCAGCTGTTAACATCCTTCTCTCAAAACTACCATATATATATTCTGTATGTGTTTATATATGCAAATGTCTCCTCAATGGAATGTAATCTCCCTGAGAACCAATGGAAGTATCTCCTATGGGTACAAGGAAGTTTAGAATCAAGGAAATCCAAATAGTAAGTTCCCTCAAGGCAGTCACAAGACTCATCACTATCATTCTCCCAAGACCTTTCATTGTGAATGAATGCGTGACAGAGATGAGAGTTATTATATACAACCTAATCCAGGTAGCTATAGTGTAGTGTCTTGATATTGCCAAGGATGACTTAGTATAAAGATAACTATCCAACACAAGGATCAAAACTATAACCTTAGACTCATTTGTACAACTCTCTCATCAACTAAACAGACACAGTTCCATTCTTGGTTTCCAGAAAGTAAAAGAACACTTCCTGAAACAAAGAGAAAACTACCTATGGTGAGTTAAAATGTTTAAATTTTTTAATATGTTTAATTTCATCTCAAGTGTTGTATAGCTTCATAACATCTATAGGTAGGGTGGCAAAGAGATAAGGATTCTGCTTCTTCCTTCTTGACATGAGTGGCTCCATCTTTAAAATGACCTTCATTTCAGTATGCATTAGCAAGTAGGCACATCCTTTCCCTTGTATTTTAAATTTCTTCTACACTAGTCTTTTCACAATGGCTCACAGTGGTGCTCCATACTGAGCCCCCAAGACTAGCAAAATTAGCAAGTTCCCTTCCCCTTCCTTGAGCACAAAATCTCTTTTTCCCAAGGTCAACTCAAACAGCTCATAATCTAGACTTTTTCCATATATACATATATATGGAATTTTATATATCATTCTATACATTCTGATTAAGACAGAGGTGAGAACTTACTTGAATGACACAAAATTGGTGCCATTCAATCAACCTCTCCAAGCTATGGCTTATAATAACAATAGAGTTTTTTCACTGTTTTTTTTTTTTTTGGTCAAATGTTAAAGATGGGATCTTTTTATCAAAGTCGGTTTTACAATGAACTAGCTGGAAATCCAAAACAAGGAATGCATAAGAAAGAACCAAATACCACTCTTTGGGGCCCTACTGAAGATAATGAGATACTTTTCAAGTCACCTTTTAGGATTTTGAAGGGCAATTGTCATGGATTCCATATGCACTTCCAAGATACCTGTATTCCTTTTCATCTCCCTAGGAAGTGAATCAATATTTCTTATTTATTGTTTTGGTTTATTCTTTTTCTGGCTGTCCCAGCTGATGTTACAGTTGTTTTCAGTCTGGCTGACTGCTTGATAAGAGTCTTGTTTTGTTTTCCTCTGTGCCAGCAAATTTTTTGAGTAGGATCCTAGAAGAGAGAATCTGCCTAATTACCTCCACTGAACTGCAGTGGGAGTTTCTTTGTGAACCTCTTCGATCACCTCTACTGAAGTTGTGGGAGGGTTTAGTCTGAATTATCTGTATTTGTCTGACTATGGGAAGGGGAGTGGGGTGGGGGGAGGAGTGTGGGTATGAGTATACGGCCTAGTTCTTGACTGAAGACCTTTCATCAAACTGAGTAACTTGTCTGCCTTCTCCAAATCCTTTTAATGCAATTTCTTCAGTCAGAAATTTTTACTCCAAATCCAGCAGAATCTTTGAAAAGCCTAGGTCTTGAAATGTGGCTATGGTTTTCAAGACCCTTAGTAACTCCTCCTGTCTTCATATGTGTCCAAAGCAGGGTAGGTTTGATTATGTAAGCTCTAGTAAGGTAACTCTATGTATATGGATAGAAACCTCATTAAAGGTGTCTTTAAAATTAAAGATGAACTTGAAAGATGAAAAGGAAATTTGACTATTCCTTCAAATTATGCATAAGGTTTTTTCCTCCCCTAAAACTACAGAGGAAATAGAGATAGTTAAAAGTTAGGGGACAAACAGAGAAATTCTAATTGGCACACAATCTTCAAAAGAAGATGAAGGAAAATTACCTAGATTTTGTCCATAGAGTCTTGCTATCTGTTGTCTGTTTTGCAAGAGTGTGAATACTAGTTTAAAAAATGTTTGTGTCTATAAGCTTTAGAAAAAATGAAAACTTTTCAGCCCTTTAAAATATCTGATATTTTAGCTCAACCTATTCTACTCTTTTCATTCTGAATTAGACCACTCAGAAGTAAAAGAAGATTTAATGTCTAATTAGCAAAGTGAAAGGCTTTCTCTCTCTCTCCCTCTCTCTGTCTCTCTGTCTCTCTGTCTCTCTCTCTCTCTGTCTCTCTCTCTCTCTTTCTCTCTTTCTCTCTCTCTCTCTGTCTCTCTCTCTGATTTGTTGTATTTCAGTCTTAAATACTGAATTAAAAGAAATTTGTGATCTCATCTTTTCATGACTTCCTTCCAATGGTGCAGATAAAAACCCAACCACGATTGCCCCAAATAATTCTCATCCATATTCCCCAAAAATTCACGATAAGGACTCCACCCAACATGCTGGAGACTTTCAACACCTTCTGCTGACATTGTAGGGGTACAAGTGGAGCAATCTAGCCATCCATCTGTTAATCCTTACTCTTGTCAAATGCCCATCATCTTAACATATACTTTCTTGATGATATCCTTTACTCCTATTATTTGGAATTCCTCGTTGTTTTGTACAATACAGTCTAGTCACATGCATCACATACTTCTTCATTACCCTCTGCATGTGACATATCCTTTGTTCTTAAGGTAATAGTGTTTCATTCATGCCTACCTACTCTACATGTTGCTATATTGTTCATACACCAATAAAATGCTAAAGTTGAAAGGTGAACCTTTGCTTTCATGGGAAACTTGAGGTCACTAACAAGCTCTTTGCAATTTATCAAAAGCAATCCATCATCTTCTCTTTCTCCTTTCCAATTCTGGGCCCAGGTCACTGTCTCATTTGTATTGTCTGTCTCAGATATACATATTGTTGGATATATTCTATAAGTGTCCATCTCAATGCATGTTGAAATCCAGGCAATAGACACTTCATCCACTTGATATTTTCTTCAGACTAAAGTCAAAGCCTTTGAAAATATCTGGTATTTGAGTTGAACCTTAAGCAATTATAATCTACTCTTTTCATTCTGAATTTTTCCACTCAGCATGAAAAGTGGCCATTCCTCACTCTTCAGACTTTTCTATCTCCTTGGCAACAGCCTAATTACCCTGGAGATGTCTCCACTCTTCATCACTCTTTTCTGATTGGTGAGTCTCTGGTCCAGACCACCATTTTATGAGATATGCAGGCCATGCTCACTTTATTCCAAGCTCCACTTTTCATTCTTAGTAGTTTTCCATCTCCTCCCAGCAGACTTGCTCCCATGAAGATATCCTTTCTTCTTCACATCCCACTTTCATTTGAAGCTTCTTTTTATGTGTTATCTTCCCATCCCATCCCCCTATTAGAATGTAAGTTCTTTAAGCACAGGGGCCATCTATTTTGCTTGTAGTTATATCCATAATTCTTTGAAGAGTGCATGTCTTGAGGCTTGATACACTCAGCACAGAGTCACCCCTAAACAGGAACATCTGGTATACCTTACCATGTACAGGGAATTTGTCCTCCACCTAGACTCTACTCTGGATATCCTCCATCATGGTGAAAAATGTCTTTGGTGAGCATGCATCTCCCTATTTTGTGCCATGTCTGATATTTATTAGTAGATGGTCATTTACATTATTTCTATCACTATATCTTCCAAGGAATACCAAATCATCTTAATTGATCTTGCCATAAAGAGCTTTTATTTTTTTCTGTGGAGTCCAATGATTTTTTTGTAATAAACAAACAGAAAGCACAATAGGCTTCTTACCACCTCTATCTCTGTCAGTTAATAAATACTATTATGGTAAAGAGTGGCCTACTGTTGAATAAGCTTGTTTTTCCCCTACTAATAAGCTCATTGAGAATGCCCTCAATTCAAGTAAGATGACTCAAAAATACTTTGTATAAATGAGAGAGTAGGTATGTAGGTCCATAGTTATTCATGTTTTTTCAGACACCTTTTTTCAGTATTGATAACATCCAAGGTTTTAAAGGGGTTTTTTTGCTATGCCTTCAGGTATCTTTTACTAGCTAAATTCTACTAGTATCATTAAATTCAGAATTAAAGAAAGTTGAATATTTGTCCACTCTTTTCTGACAATCGATAACCACAGGTATAGAAATTGACTATAGGAGTTCCTGAAACCCTGAACTATTTTATACAATAAGCACAATTTTATATGTCTATTGGGTTTCCCCAAAATAAGGTACTGGTCAGAGGAGAACTGTGGAATATAAATAAAACCTATGATGAGCATAGTTTGTAGTTGAACTAATTCGCATTTCATTAAAGAAATTATTTACTAGTTTATCTTTGAGTTAAAATTTCCCTAATCTGATTATAGCATATTTTCTGAGAGTGGTGGGGTTTTTTTAAGTAAGATTGGAATATAACTGCATGCCTGTAAAAAAAAAAATCTTGAATGTTATAATTTGAAATATTTAGCTTCTCATTCCAAATGGACAAGCAGCCACAAGATGCACATCAGCCTGATTTTATAATAGGGAAAAATGGAATGAATGGGAGATTTAAGACATTCAAACCATGATAAGCCTCATGAGATAGCTGTCAGGTGAAAATTTAGCCTTATCAGATAACACTTATATAACGTACCCTAAAAGGTTTAATACATTGATATCTGTTATTAACATTTTGTTTGTTCTCTATTATTTAAAGTGATAGTACATTAATTAGAACCTATGTGTTTAAGTCCAAGTTGAGAGAGAATTTTCAGGGTCCTGGATTAGTCAAACATAGCAATCTTCCACTTAAGACACAATTTTTTAAAATTGATTTTGTGCATTTAAAAACAACACAGGGGGCAGCCAGGTAGCACAGCGAGTAAGAGCACTGGCCCCAGTGTTGGGATGACCTGGGGATCTAATCCGGGCTCAGACATTTAGCACCCACCCAGAAACACCTGGCCATGTAACCTTGAACAAGTTATTTAACCCCAATTGCTTTAAAATAAAAAATTAAAAAAAAAAAACCACAGACCTTGAGCTCTCCCCTGGAACTGTGGGAAAGCTAACAAAGCAGTTTCTCTGAAAGAGAAAAAAACCGATGCTGTAGAAATGCTTGTAATAAGATATTTTAATGAATTTTAACCCAAGAAAACAAACCATGACAATTAGAATATAAATTTAAAATTTGAGATTAATATATCATATCATAAAAGGATATGTAGGTTTTATAAGCTTTATGTATTTAAATATGAGTTTTCTGAACAATTTCCCTCTATACAGAGAAGTTAAAATAACTGACTCCCTTTCCCTTACCACCAGAAGAAGAGAAATTATTAGTTATTTAGAGAATATTTTGAAAACAAAGAACAAGAATTGGTAATATTTAGAATGTAATTGAACTGTGAAAAGGTTGCTTATATACAATATAAATGATTTAGTGAACTGTCACTGTTTATTTCTGTGCTAGATTTTATTACCCTGATTATTTAGAGTTTGAAATTTTTGGATTGAATTGTAATGTGTAAAATATATTGAAGTTAAATTAGTATATCACTGGACTAATGAAATGTGAAGTCAATCTTTCTCAACATAGGAAGAGATTTGTAATAAAGAAAATGTCCTTTGTGATTAAGTACAATCTACATGTCAGGAAAATTCACAGTCATGGCAACTTGTGCTTGTAGGATGGCATCCCAGCTGGAATTCTTCTCTGTCTCTGATGTTGCTGCTCAGTGTTCCCCTTGCAAAACTGCTGATGCCATCTGTCTCATCAAGTAATGCTAAACTATAGGCTCTTGCTCAGGGCTGCTGGGCAGAAAATTCTCCCTGCTACTTAGACATTTACTGGGCCTCCATGCCTGGACTACTCCTTATAGAATCTCTGCTGCCCCATTTCTACCTACTGGTCTGCTAAATGGCTTCTATATGATTTTTTTTTCCTATTTTCATAGAGAAAGTATTTTCAGCTCCTTTAGCACATAGCCTCAGAATCATCTTGGTCTTTTGTGATATAAACCACAAAGATACAGCTAGCTATAACTAGGAGAAGACCCCAGGCTTAGGTTAGACCTGTCTTTTGAATTCAATTATATATTTAACCAAGATAGAGAACATTCCTTTCAATTCCTTTCTATTTTCATTATTCTTATTGTGCTCTATGGAAATCATCTCCCTAGAAGCTTTAGTTTAGCAAGATGGGAGGGTCAAGACTCAAGTAGCAATATTTTATCCTGCACTCCATATAGCAAGAAAATTACTGCTCTATGGGCGCCGTTCAACAAATTCTTGTTGGTTGGTTGACCAAAAAAATCATATAAACTCTAAATTAGAAAAACATGCTGATCTTCAAAAACAATATGTCTGTGCCTTATAGATAGACAAGTGAGAAAAATAGGCTAGATCTAAGATCCTCCTAAATCTAACATGTTTAATCTATCAAAAAAAAAAAAAGAGGGAGAGAGAGACTAAAGTCTTTTCTATTTTCCCTCTTCAGCCCCTATTCACCCAGAGAGCAGTTAAATTACCTGTAGGACACCCCTTAGGGGCTACTCCAAAATGGTGTTATAATGAAATTAATGAGGAATCAGAAGTGGCATGTGAACAGCAGAAATGGACAGTATTTTGAAATGAAATAGCACTTCATGATCTTCTAGTCCAATACCCTGACCTTACCAAGAAGTAAGCTAAGGCTTAGAGAGACTGAGTGCTTTAACCAAAGTCATTCATAGTTCTCAGAATTGACAGCTATGAGAGAAATGATTACTAAATAGTCAATTCTGGGAAGATCCAAGTGGTTTTTTTGCTTCTTAGATCCTCATTCTTTTCTAGGCAAAGTCAGCATCAGAAGGACATTGCTGATGGATGAGATTGCCAAATCCCTGTTGTACTAGCCTGTGATCCTGGGTGGAATTGTTGCCCAGCCCAACTAGAGAACATTATGAAGAATTTAATGTAAGGTGAATTCTGGCCTTTTGTGTTCTACATAGCCAGGTCAGAGCAGAGGTGGACCCCCTTTTGTCTAGAATGCCCAAGGCAAGAGTAGTCTGGATAAGAGATCAGTCTCTTTGTCTAAGAATGAGTCATCAGACTCTGAAGCCCCTTATTAGAATAAGCCTACCTCTCACTATAATATTCCTTTCCTCATTAACAGTTAACCAATCAGAGTTGATTGCTACTTTCAGGAACACCTATTCTTCTAATGTCATAAGTTTTGAGCTAGTTCTACAATGGATCTTTAACATTCTAGAATGTAATTGATCCCTTTTATCAATTATTTGTTAGCCATAATTAATAAAATGATCAATTACTCAGAAACTGTCTCCTGAACTTTTTGTACATCACAGTTACCAAATCTCAGAGTTAAACAATACCTCAAGGATCATAAAGTTCAACCTGTACCTGAAAATGAAGGATCTACTTGACAACCTCAACCAGTTGACACATACAGTATCTTTTAAAAAAAAACCCTCCAGGGAAGAAGACACCACTACCTTTTAAGGCACTCCATTCCAACTGGGAGTGACTCTATTATTAGGAAGGTTTTTGTCCCCTTACAGCAAGCTAAATCTAGGTTTTTTGGCAGCTTCTGCTCATTGTTTCTAGTCTGACCTCTGGGCCCATGAAAAGTAAAATCTTATTTCTCTCTTATAATAAGATTCACACCCAGGCCCTCTATTCCAAATCCAGTCTTCTTTCCCCTACACCATGCTACTCCCTACACAAAGCCCCTCATAGCTCTCCATTTGGAAAAGTGTTAACAAGCTATTATGTACAAAGCTTGTATGTATGGGTTATCAAGAGAGAAGGAAAATATGGACATGGAAAAGCCATTTTTCCTTTTGTATTGAGGAAACCATAGCATTCCAACATCAAGAGGCCAACTGAGCTCACTATGTAATTTTATATAAGTGGGAAGTGAAGCCAGATGATCAAAGAAAGCTTCTGTTTGTGTTGTGGTAGGAAGGGATTGGAGTTGTGTAATATATTAATTGGTCATCATTTCTTTAGTTCATTAAAGTACAATGAGAGGAAACTTAATGTGCTTTAACTCAAAGCTCAATATCAATACTATGACCCATATAACAAGACTATTTGCAAAATTACCTCACCTAGAGCATATTTCATTATTGATTTGCCCATTTGTCTTACATTATTTATAAGTAATTGGTTATTTTCCTCCCTACCACATTAAGATTTAAATATTCAATATGTGAGTAGCACAGGAGCTTTTACAAAATGATATTTACCTCAAAAGTTATAATCACAAATAGATAAAGATACTCCCAACAAATGGGAAGTATTATCCCCTCTACACTTGCAAGATCTCAGTCTCTGAGGAGGGGAAGAGGATTGTGTTCAGAATTTAGCTTGATTCCCAGAGAGCATAGCCCCAAATCCAAATCCAAAAACCATCTTGAGCACAAGTCCCAAGTGCCCTGCCTTCTTGAGGTTTCCATGCCAGCTTGACTGACTATACCACCACTACCTCCTCCCCTGACTGCACTTCTGGCTCAATGGTCACCATGGCACAAAAGCTTGAGTCACTTACAGATCCCACCCTGATTCTTCACTCACATGGAGATGACATTTGGTTCTCCAAAGCTATGCCAACAGAGACTAGAATAGAGAATGCCATCACTGAGCTTTTGGCATCATGGAAGGTCACTCTATTGACCATAGTTTTTACAACTTTAAAAGTTGCTTGTCTTTGCAAAGTTGTTATTATATGTCATGTTCCTTGTCCTATTCATCTTATTCATCAGTTTTTAACATTTCTTGCCACTGTTGATTTTTATAATATTGATGTTATAGCATAAATTATTTTTCTGGTTCTACTTACTTCCCTCTGCATCAGTTCATACAAGTCTTTCCAGATCTCTTTAAAATCATGTCTACATCTTATAGAACAATAGTTTTATATTGCATTCATGTACTACAGTTTGTTCAGCCATTCCCAAATTAATGAGCATTATCTTAGTTCCTCATTTTTTGCTCCTTCAAAAAGAACAGCTACAAATATTTTTGTACGCATAAGACCTTTTCCTTTCTCTTTGATCTCTTTTGAGTATAGGCCTAGCAATGGTATAGATGGAACAAATGGAATTTATTGTTTAGTAACTTTTTGCATATAATTCCAAGTTGTTTTGGAATTATACAAAATGATTTTCTTTTTTTTTTCTTTTTGCTTTTTGGAGGGGGGAAAGCAGGGCAATTGGGGTTAAGTGATTTGCCCAAGGTCACATGGCTAGTAAGTGTTAAGTGTCTGAGGTCAGATTTAAACTCAGGTCCTCCTGACTCCAGGGCTGGTGCTTTACTCACTGCACCACCTAGCTATCCCCCAGAATGATTTTCTCATTCATGGGTCTATCAGTGTGTCAATGTGTCTGTTTTTCCACAGGCCTCCCACCATTTGTCACTTTGCTAATCTGAATGGTGTAAAATTGAACCCCAGAATAACTTTAATTTTCATTTTTATAATTATTAGTTATTTGAAGCATTTAATATATTTATAGGGAGCCTAGGTCTCTTCTCTTGAGAACTTCCTGTTCATGTCCTTAGACTAGTAATATCAAACTCAAATAGAAACAGGGGTCACTAATTTGTACATGAGGATCCCTACAGGCTACATGTTAACTTAGTTTTTAAATATAACATTATCTATGTTTTACTAGGGAGATCTTTTGTTGGTAAACATTTCCCAATTACATTTTAATCTGGGTCAGGTCACACTCAGGAGTGTTGTGGTTCAAAGGCCATGTGTTGAACATCTCTGCCTTAGGCCATTTATCAATAAGGGAAGGAATCTTATAAATTTGAATTAGTTCTTTATATATCTTGGAAATGACACCTTTATCAGAGAAACATGCTACAAAGATTATTGTCCCCAGTTATTTCCCTTTTAATCTTAGGGATTTTTTGTATTGTTTATTCGGAAACATTTTAATTTTATATAATCAAATTATCTTTTGTAATCCTCTCTATCACTTTTTTAGTCATGAACATTTAGCCATATATTTGAAAAACAATTGATAATTTGATAGATCATTTTATCATGTATCTCTAACTTGTTTTTTTATGTCATCTTTTATACCTATGTCACATATCCATTTAAAGTTTATCTTAGTAAAAAGGTATATAGTATTGTTTTAAATCTAATTTCTTCCATACTGATATTCATTATTTCCATTGCTTTTTTTATTAAATAGCAGGTAGGTGGGGAAGGGTAATTTTTGCTAGTAGTTTATTTTTATCAAATGCTAGGCTACTAGATTCAGGATATACACCTATCAGATTGGCAAATGGTACATGGCTAGGAAGGATGGCTACTCATAGTATGACGGAGTATGTGTGCCTGACACAGAAAGTCATTTGGCTTAACTGTATGAGATAAAATTTAATACGGATAACTACAAAGTTGTACAATCAAACTCAAAAATTAAATTTATAAGTGCTAGAATGGGGAAGCATGATTAAATAGCAATATGTCTGAAAAATATCTAGGGGTTTTAGTGAATAATAAGTTTACCATGGATGTGACATGGCAGCCAAAAAAGAAGCTAAGGCAAATTTGTGGGGCATCAGTAGAGTCATAGCTTCCAGAAATAAGTTGTTGAAATAGTCCTGATGTTCTCTGACCTGGTTGAATTTCTTCTGAAGCACATGATCAAGTCTGGGCACCACATTTGAGGAAGGACATTGATTAGCTGGAGAGTATCCAGAGAAGAGCAATCAGGATGATGAAGGGCTTTGGGTTCATTCCATGTGAGCATCTGTTGAAGGAGCTAGGAATGTTTAACCTCAAGAAGACTCAAGGGAGACTTGATAGCTGTCTTCAAGTAATTGACTGACTGTCTTATTGAAGAGAAATTAGTTGTGTTCTCTTGTGTCCCAGAGCACAGAACCAGAAACAAATGGTTAGAAATGGCAAAGAGGTAAATTTAACTTTAATGAAAGGAAAAACTCCCGAAAATTTGAGCTATACAAAAGTGAGAAAAGCTACCAAGGGACATGGTTAGTTCTTCCTTATCACAGGTCTTCAAAAGCTGAATGGCAACTTTTCACATATATTTTGGAGAGGACTTTCAAGTATGATTTGGACTAGGTGGCTTTTAATGTCACTTCTAATTCTGGAGCGGGGTGGGGGGAGGTTGTCACTTCTAATTCTGAAATTCTGTGACTGTTACTGTCAGTGATCTAACACAATGTCCTCTAGTGGTCAACACTATACTGAAACTATTTTAAATTCTGAAACTGGCTACAATTGCTAAGGTTCCATTCAATGGAACTGTTGAAATACACAGAAATTACATCAGGCTTTTTTGTGGAACCGATTTCAGTTCCCCCATCAAGGTCTATAGTAAGAGTAGCTATATGGGTGGCTAGGTGGTGCAGTGAATCGAGCACCAGCCCTAGATTCAGGAGGACCTGAGTTCAAATCCAGTCTCAGACACTTAACACTTACTGGCCATGTGACCTTTTGGCAAGTCACTTAACCCCAATTGCCCTGCCCTTCCCCCTCCAAAAAACAAGCAAAGAGTATACTATATTAATAGCATTGTAACACCTATTAATAGTGAGTATTCATGGACTACATCATCTGGCAAAACTGGACATAGCTGGAAGAAGGGATCAATGGAAATCCCTGGCCTTTTCCTTCTTTTGAAGATTCATCTCAGGACTTTCTATAAGGATAAGAGTATTCAAAGGGCTGTTGGTTTGCTTCTTCTTTGGGCGTGGATGGGGGTAGACAGAAATTCTTACTCCACCCAGGCCTGATAGGTTTGAGGAAGCCCTGACACTCTTTCTTCTCTAGGAAAATTCTAGTCCCTGAACTTTTTGGAGGAGGTTTCTTTACATTGTTTCTGCTTTGGCTCTGTACTGGGATTCCCTAAGAGCCCCTAACTCCATTTTCCTTGAGTTTGAAGATGCAGGGTATGATGGAAAGAATTGACCAAAGAGTTGAAGGGACTGAACTCAGTGCCATCTCTGCTACATTTTAACTATGTAACCTCAGGTAAGGCAGAAGAACATATAGAAATTCTATTATCCAAGGGCTACGTTACAGAATATCTAATATTAACTGACCATTTACTGGAATGCTTTTGAAAGAAACACTGAAGTCATAATAGTAGTTTTGAGTAACACACCTGAATATTGAATCTGGAAGGAATATGCATAGGAAAAATGGGATTGGAGAAATGGCCCCAGAAAGGTAATGGATGGATTTTTCTGAAGTCCCCACTGTTTTTCCTCTCTTGAATGGAGCAATCACCGAATCTAGTTCATCCCAGGCCTGAATATTATATTGTTTGCTTAGTATGAAACACATATAACAAGAATCAATAATTCTGGATCCAAACTTTACCCAATATTAAAACAGAAGTAAAAGAAATCAGGTCCAAAAGAACTACAGAATGTGAAACTACTCCCATGCCAAAACTTGGCAGAGTAGCAGCAACAAAGGACTCTCTTCCCTGACCCCCACCTTCCACAGTAAACTATCATCCTTGAAGAAGAAACCAAAGTGCTCTATCATAGCCTTTTGGACAGTTATAAAATCATATCTGTATATAGATGAAACAAATGTTTGCAAGGCTCAAACGACTATAATAGAAAGAGAAATACATAAACAAAGTTCAATATACAACCCTTCCATAGGAAACAAAGAAATACAATGATAACTCAATATTTTACAAAAGGGACCTCAGAGGTCCTTGAATATAACCTCCTCACTTTACAGTTAGGGAAGCTGAGGTTCAAAGAGGCTGAGTGACTTATGAAAGGTCACACAGGAAGCAGGTCTGGGATTAGACTCCATATTCTTGAACTCCAGAGCTAATAGTCTTTCTGTTATAGGACAATGACTAATGATTGCTTATTTTTTTTAAGAAGGGCTCCTCTATATTGCTCTCTACTATTCATTGCTGTTTTTTGATTTGAGAAGGGTGATTTTGGATTACTTTTCCATTCCTTTCCTCCTGCTAAGTAGGGTTCAGAAAGAGTTAGCTCATTACATCTTCCCCAACACTTTTAATGGTTCTTGCTTTTTCTGCCAATTCAGAAATACCAAAGTACTCAAGTAAGACTAGTTCAATAGTACCCTGAAATTAGTATCTTCATTTAATTAGCCTATTCAGTTAAGTAACAAACATTTAGTAAGCACTTACTATGTACTAGGCATTATACTGGATACTAGGGATAGAATATATATATATATATATATATAT
>NW_027186296.1:24454113-24521556 GCF_028583685.1 Petaurus breviceps papuanus
CAATAAACACAAAAAAACATATTTTAGGGTGGGGCTTGAGCACAAGCTCCCCATCATTCCCCCCACTCCGAACAAATGGGGCCCCAAAATCTTGTGGTAAGGGGTGAAGATCTCTTCTTCTATGGCTACTTGCTGCTGAAATCGGATATAGAGCTGTCCTTGTCCTAAGGGGTCCCATTTGAGAGGTCAGTTCTTAATATGCTTGATGCCAGGTCCAAGGGTGACACATCACAGTTGCAGACAGGGGGTGACATCCAGCTTAAGCTATCAGGCATCTACAGATGGAGGGTACCAAGCCTGTGGAAACAAATCTAACAAACAAGGTGAACAAACAAAAAATCAAGAAGAAGCAAAGAGACAATAACCAGACTATTGTAGCCTCACTCATGGTAGAATAAATGACTTAAGGGTACAATTTTGTAATCATCTTCTCCAGAATAAACAATAGTTACAGTGTTATCCTTCCCATATGCTATAATCTCTGCAGCCTTTGGAACATCATCTGGCTTCCGTTTTACCCATACTTTAGCTCCTGATTTTATTCTATCAGTAGAACCAAATTCTTCAGTTCCTGTGACAGTTATTTGGGAAGGAGGGTCAGTTTTTACAAGTGGCATTGTTTTACAAGGAACGATAATCACTTGAACTATCCTATCATTCTTGTGAATCTGTATGGGCCCTTCACCTAAATTCTGGTATGTTACAACAATTTCTCCTTGATAACTAGAATCTATTACTCCAGCCAATACATGTATTCCTTGAGCTGCTAATCCTGATTTGGATAAAATCTGTCCAAAGTGATTTTTAGGGATTCTTATGCATATCCCAGTGGAAATTTTTCTTACTTCTTTCCTGTCCAACCAAAAGTCCTCTAAACAATGTAAATCATACCCCACCGAACCAGGTGGTCCTGGGTACGGTGCTGGGACATCTGGCCTCAAGGTCCAATACTCAGTATTTGGGATCTTGTGTGTTTGTTGTTTTCTAATTTGCAGATTGGGGGTCATCATTCTGGCTAGAGGTGTACTTCCTCCCAATGGTCTATTATTCAAATTACGCAAAGCCATGAACAAATTATCCTTCCAATGTTGATATGAATTATTGGAACTTAACTTCCTCAACTGTTCTTTCAGTAATCCATTCATTCTTTCAATTAACCCAGATGCTTCTGGATAATATGCAATATGATATATCCATTCTATATTGTTTAGTATACAATACTTTTTCATTTCATTGCCTTTGAAATGTGACCCATTGTCACTTTGAATCTGCATTGGGGTTCCATAATATAGACTTAAGAGATCTAGGGTTTTACAAGTGTTTTTCTGGGTTGCATTCTTATAAGGACAAGCTACTAGTACACCTGAATAGGTATCAACACAAGTACATATAAATCTGCATCCTTTATCCAGTGGTAGTGGACCAATATAATCTATTTGCCAGATTTGGGCTGGGACTTTTCCTCTTGCTATCTCTCCAGTTACTACCCGAGGAACAGTTCGCTCCTTTTCCAATTGACATATATGACATTCTTCTGCTATCTGTTTTAATAGTGAATGAGAGATACTAATACCTCGATCTTGTGCCTACTGGTGTGTGGCCTGGACCCCCAAATGGCCTGCTGTTTGGTGGACCCATTTTGCTAATACCGGATCGTCAGTTGTCAAAGTAGGGACAATACGTTCAGTAGCAATCTTTGCCAGTCAATCAGCATGAGCATTGTACTCACATTCTGGTGTGGTGGGGGCCACGTGAGCATCTACATGAAAAACTGACAAGTCAGTGACCAAAGACATGTTCCAGATATCTTCCCATAATTCTTTGCCCCAGACTTGTTTACCATGAATTTCCCAATTTTCATTTTTCCACATGGGCATCCATGTAGCTAACCCATTAGCTACCGCCCATGAATCAGTGAATATATGACACTGTCCTCCTTGTTCTATTTTGATGGCTTGATATACTGCCATAAGTTCAGCATATTGGCTACTTGCACCTATCCCAGTACTTTCCAAAGTCCTTCTAGTACATGGGTTATAGGCCACTGCTTTCCAATGTCTTTTTTGCCCCAAATATTTTGCTGTCCCATCAGTAAACCATGCATGTCTCTTTTGTTCCTCAGTTAATACATCATATCCCTCATTCCATTTTACAGTGGACTGTACTAACTGTTGCTTTGGCTCAGGGGGTGTGTCATTCCTCTCAATTTCTATGTTTGCTATAGATTCATGCAGAGCAGAGACTCCGCTTTTGCCTGTTTTCGCTCTATTTTGAATATACCACTTCCATTTGATTATACTAGCCTCTTGGGCATGTCCAATTCTGTGAGAAGCTGGGGTACTCATTACCCAGGTCATAATTGGGATTCCAGGTCTTAATATCACTTCATGGCCCACAGTCAGTTGTTCAGTCTCCACCAAAGCCCAATATGCAGCTAACAACTGCTTTTCAAAAGGTGTGTACTGGACTCCAGATGAAGGGAGTTTCCTACACCAAAATCCCAAAGGTACATTTCGGCTTTGTTGTTTTTGCCATAAGCTCCAGTTTGCATAATCATCTTGTACAGTCACTTGCAATTCCACTGGACCATTTTGCATGGGCCACAAATCTAGGGCCAATTGTATGGCAGCCTTGGCTTCTTCAAAAGCTTTACTCTGCTCAAGTCCCCAATCGAATTCATATTTCTTCCGTGTGACTCTATATAAAGGTTTTAAAATCTGTCCCAAATGTGGGATGTGGTGCCTCCAGTATCCAAACAATCCTATGAACTTTTGGGCCTCCTTCTTATTGGTAGGGGTAGGAAAATCCTGAATCTTTTGTCGGGCTTGAGGAAGAATCTCCCTTAGCCCCTTGTTCCATTGTATACCCAAAAACTTCACATTCTGAGCTGGTCCTTGAACCTTTGCAGGGTTAATTTCCCACCCTTTACTTTTCATATGCTCAATTAGAAGGGTCAAACTCCTTTCCACTACTTTCGCATCTTTTCCCTGTATCATGATATCATCAATGTAGTGGGTAAGCTGTACACCAGGTAGCTTTAATTCATCCAACTGTTCAGCCACAATCCTGTGACAAATAGTGGGGCTATGTATGTACCCTTGTGGCAAGCGAGTGAAAGTATATTGTCTACCCTGCCAAGTAAGTGAAGTGGTCCCATTGTTTAGAGTCTATTGGGATGGTGAAGAAGGCATTTGCCAAGTCAATAACTGCATACCAAGTCCCATCATATTTCTGGATCCTTTCTATTAAGGTGATGGTATCTGGAACAGCAGCATACAAAGAAGGAGTCACCTTATTCAACTGTCTATAATCCACAGTCATTCTCCACGTCCCATCTGATTTTCTTACTGGCCAGACAGGATTATTCCATCTTGTGGTTGTAGGGACTAACACTCCTGCTTCAACATATTCCTTTATAGTAGTGGCAATTTCATCTTGCCCACCTGGCACATGATACTGTTTTAAAGTAATTACTTCATCAGGTAAAGTGATTGGGTCCATTTTTAGTTTTCCTACTAAAACTGTATTAATCTTCCTCACAGCAAATTGGTATCTTCCTTCAGGTAAATTCAGAGTCATGCCTCTCAATACTTCTATTCCAATGATGTATTCAGGAATGGGTACAACAACCACAGTATATTCCTTCTTAGGTAACTGCCCAATTTTCATTGTTATTTTAACCTGTCTGGCTGATATTTCAGTGCCTCCTAGACCTGTGATAGTAATAGGAGTTCCATGTTTAAACTTATCAGGGTTTCCATAGATAAGTGTGGCCTCAGCCCCAGTATCAATCAGTGCCCTTGTCACAGTAGTTGATCCATTCTTCCAATATATTGTTAAATCAATATGGGGTCTGCAATCTCTTCTGCATATTTCTTTTATCTGGGCTGGGGCTTGGCCTATCTCCTATTCCCCCTGAAGGTGGGGCAAACTTGGATACAAAGATTCAGATTCAGAAATACCTGCAGGGGTGGTTCCTGCTTCCCTGTTCATTCTAATGCTAAGTACCTTTTCTTGGTACAGCTTATGCAGCTCTTCAGTTGGAATACCATCTATTCTTCTAAAGTCCACCCCAGCTCTTAATAGAGCAGTGAACAGTTCCCTTCTTGTGGGTCTATTTTGTCTCTGAATCCTCTGGCTGTTTACTCTTCTCTCTCGAGGCAATTTGTCTTTTTCCCATTCCCCTAAATCGCTTAATTGTGAAATCTTATCCAGCACCTCTGAAAGAGGGTGCCCTATTTCTCCCATTAAAAGAGTCAGAATTAGGTGCTTATATGCAGGAGGAGCCATCTTCACTATGATATTTCTATGAGGAACTCCTAGGGGGGTATCATAATATGCATTTGCATCTCCAATCAGGATAGCAGTTTTCATTACCTCCTCCTTTAACTTTCTCATACAGTCTCTAAGTGAGTACCAGGGTCTGTCTCCCCTAGGCCACATAGATTCAGTTGGATATTGCTTTTTGCAACCTTCTGCAGCTAAAACTAGAAGATTAGTTTTGTTATTTCCTCCTTGCATATGGTGATCCCTAAAAGCCTGGTGTACAAAAGGATTCTGACTGATACTTATGAATTTTAAACAGTCCTCATTGTCCAGTGTTATTCCTCCCGCGCCTTCATCAGTGATTCTTACTATCCAAGACACTAAAGACTCCCCCATTCTTTGGGTAAATCTACTCAATATATCAGTGCTCTCCTGTTGAGTGAAATCCTCAATTATCTCCCTGGACTCTGTTTTGCCTCGGTGGTTCTCCTGCCTTCTTCGTATGGGGAGAGCTTCTACATTAGGAGACTCCTCATCTAACCTTGTTCCATTCTCCTCACACACATTCTCCTGGAAGCTGTCAGGGCAACTCTGCCCAGCCTGTACAAAAGCTGCATGCACATTCCTTCGGCTAGTTTTTTGCTTCCTTTTAGCTACATGAACAGTATCTTGCTCCTGGACCACATGAGTCCCTCCAGTTTGCTCTTATGAGTGCTGTGGCACAGAAGAATCCTCAGGCAAACCAGCTGACTCCCTAGCCATCCTAGCTCTTTCCTTCAGCAGCTTATCCCTACTTTTACACATAAGGCGATAACTTGTTAGCAGCACCCAGCCTCTCCTGCACACTCCTGCCAGTTCTTTGCCTGGTTCTATGGGTATTGCTTTCAAACATCTTTCCAAGTCTCCAGGTTCTCCCTCTTTTAGCCTTGGTTCCCAGTTTTCACAGGGCCCTGTGCTTTTAGCCCATTCTCTGGCTAGAGAGGAATAAGGCAAATCCTCCCATCCTGGAATAGCCATTTCTCCCTCTAAAGCCCCACTGCTTCCAAATAGAGGCCTGACATTTTGTGATCCCATCCTGGTCGCCAAATGTATCAGCAATGCCATATTCACAATGCCTATAGAGATTACAAATATGCTTATATAATTATCCATCACAAAATATGTCATGTTTGCCATATGGGGAAATAAACTAGAAAATTTATTAAGATACCAAAAGACTGAGTCCCAAAACCAGAAAGTGAAAGCCATCAGAGTAGTTATGACATTGGCACAGATAGATAAAGTAGAAAGCACCCACATTTTCAAGTCTTTAAAACAGAACAGGCTACCTCAGGCAAACGTCCTCCTCTCCCCACTCACAGCAACCACCCAGCGTCCTGGAAGCGTGCTCCCAGCAGCTCCGGCCCCTGGCAGTCCTCAGCAGGAGTCCTTAGCAGAAAGTCCTTAGCAGTCCTAACTCAAAAAAAAAAGGGCTTCGGGCTGCCACTGCCTCTGCTGCTGCCGCCGCCATCACAACCACCGCCAACCGCTGCCAGCCACCGCAGGACCGCTAGCTCGGCTTTCACTTTCTCTCACTTTCCGCTTTCTCTTGCTCCGCCCCTTCCTGCTACGTCAGCACGTCCTTGGCTTTCGCTTTCTCTGGCTTTCGCTTTCTCTGGCTTTCACTTTCACTTGCTCTGCCCCTTCCTGCTATGTCAGCACGTCCATGGGGCATGGAAGATCTTTAAATCCCATAACCCTTACACTGGGGAATGGCTAAATCAATTCTGGTTCATGAGTGTAGTTGGCTAATTATTGTATCATATTAAATGATTCATATGAAGAATGTAGAGTTCAAAGAAGCATGGGAAGACATATGAACTTCTGCAAAGTGAAATAATCAGAACCAGGAAATAATATACACAATGGCTACAATGATGTGCATGTAAAGAACAAAGAAATGAAGCTGAATGATGTCCTTATGATGACCAAGCTTGATCCCAGCAAAAAAGTGAGAAAATGTACATTTCTACCTTCTTTGAAGAGTTCAAAAAGCAGAGGTGTGGAATATTGCATAGACCATAAGACTCAGTTGATGTGTGTTGGTTAGTTTTTCTAAACTGCATTTTTTTCCCCTTTTCATTTGACTTTTTTCTTAGAAAGGATGGTTCATGGGGTAAAAAAAAAATTGAATATGAAAGTTATATTAAAATATCAATACATTTTTATCAATAATTTTAAAAAAAGAAAACCCATGAGTTCATAGCATGAAACATCTCTGTTCTTTCCTATTACCCAGGCAGCAAAAACAGAATGGAATAAAATAGAGATCTACTCCATAAGTACTGAAGCATTATTGTACCGGTAGTAGGTTAGCATATTCCTTTCTCTACTTGCTTTCCCAACTGTAAGGCAATATGGCAGCCCCAAAAGGCTAGTGTCTGGCTATGAGAATCATAATGCAATTCTTCACTGGTAGTTCATATCAACATTCTTCAGAGTACATCATGTGTACCTTGGGCAAATCACTTGACCTATTTGGGCCTCAGTTTCTTCATCTGTAAAATAGAGGGGGTAAAGGGTTAAAATAGATGACCTCCACACCAGCTCTGAGTTACAATCCACAAGCCCTCCAATCTGTTCATAAGCTTCTCTTGCCAGGATAAGCACATCTTAGTCTATACTTTCAAACACTAAGGTACCTGAAAAACACAAGCTCTATAAATAACAGTTTCCAATTAACCTTCCCATGCTCTCTCTCTGTCTTCCAATTTGATACAAGTTCTCTCTTTTGTAGAGGTTACAATTGTCACTTGATTCTTTGGACATAACCTCTCTTCTCATTTATACTGGTACCACTATCTTGTTACAGTTAATTCCTGCAAGTTCCTTTGATATATTTATTTGCCAGACCATTTTGCAATTTAACCAAATTCCATTTGTATCAATTCAGCTCTTCAACACACACACACACACACACACACACACACACACACACACGCACCCTGTGGTAAGTCAGCCAAACTTCAAAATACTTGAATAAAATTACATTGGAAAGAGTCCCTCTGTATCTCTCTATCTATAAGAAATTCCCTGAATCTGAGATTTGGTACCAGGTTCTGTATTAAACAAAACTGAAGAAGCTATTTGTCTCTGTCAGTCCCTGTTATAAGCTTGTTTCATGTTTATATAATGCTCATTGGTTATAATTTTTCTCACATCACTTTAAAGTAGTTAGTACAAGCATAATTTGACTTATTTTACTGATTCTCATGGTCACCTACGTAGTAAGAGTTAGGGCAAGGCCTTAGGATTCAAAGCTGGGAGTTGGGGTGGTATTTTGAGGAAGGCTCCACATTCAGATATTTCTCAGATCATTACATATAAGCCAGTTATGCCCTTGGGGGACTTCCTATTAATCAAACAAGATACAGGCACATAAATAATTCTCTTATCGTGTCTTTCTTGAGGTTGTTTGTCTTTTAAATAATTGATTATGCTTTTATATTAGTCAGGAAATGAGTGGAATCAGCCTAAGCTGTGGAAGGACAGATTTATATAACAGAACACTCAACTCAAAGGGTCATAGATTTAGAGTTAGAAGATACTTTAGAAGTCATCTAGTCTAATCCTCTCATTTTACAGGTAAGGAAACTGAGGTCCAGAGAGATTACCTGTCCAAGGTCATACATCATAATTAGCAGAGAGAGGATTTGAAATGGGTTCCTCTGATTATAAATTTTACACTCTTTCTACTGTACCAGGTTGCCTCTCAACCTGCTAAGTGGACTTACCAGAAAAAGGGGGTCTTGATGTTGGCTTAGAGGGAATGTTGCAGGAGTACCTTGCTGAAAAAATTCCTGATTCTTTCTGCTTTGACAGTTCCATCCCAGGGTGATTCTCTGGCACTGAGCATTTCATCAGAGAGGTTACAATCCATTTCCATTCCCAACATCTGTAGCCATAATTAATTTTCTTGCTACTCAAACTGATCACCTCATCTGAACCTAGCCCCTGAAACAGTGTGCCTACCAACCTTCCCCACTAACTCCTTGTTTCTTGTTTAACCCTTATATTTTACAAATATTGTCTCCCTCCCCCCCAAAAAAGAATTCCACTCTCATCTCATGCCTAGTACTCAAAATTCCTTTAAGAGGGGCAAAGTCTTTCATGTCACAGTTTTAGAGGAGATAGAAGACAAGTTTCACTGGACAAGTTTTTGTGGGTTTGGGTTTGGTTTTGTTTGTTTGTTTTTGCAAGGTAATGAGGGTTAAGTGGCTTGTCCAGGGTCACATACCTAGTATCAAGTGTCTGAAGATGGATTTGAATTCAAGTCCTCCTGCCTCCAGAGCCAGTGCTCTACCCAACGAGAAAACTAATAAACTGATGTTAAATCACATTAAGATATCAATGACCTGTATCATATAATTTCCCAAGAGGAGGATTTGGAAAAAAAAAAAAAAAGAAAGAAAGCAGCAGGATAAAGAGAAAGAAGTACAAAAAGTTAAGGTTGAAGGCCCCAAGATAAATACTGTCTATACAATTTTGTCTATAGCCATCCCTGACCAAGGCACTTAATGACTGTAGTCATGAATAAAATAATGAATGAATAAACATTTATTGAACACTTATTATGTATCAGGTACCATGCTAAGTCCTAGGAATATTTTTAAAAATGTGCAAAATGGTCCCTACTCTCAAGGAACTTACAATGGATGGAGGTAGGGTAAAAAGGGAAGGTAAGGAGTTAGAAGTGTGTGTGTGTGTGTGTGTGTGTGTGTGTGTGTCAAGGTTGGGGATGAGGGACAGAGTACAGTTCTCACAATATGGAAATAGGCATTCTAGAGAATGCCATAATTTCAGAAATTACATTAGGGATAACTGAGAAAGCAAATACTTTATTCTAGATTATTAGGGGATTGATTGGGAGGTTCTATAGTATAGTAGACAGAGTACAGATTTGTCATCAGAAAACCTAGATTTGAATCCTGATTCTACCATTTACTTGACAATGACCAAGTCACAACATCTCTGAGTAACAGTTTTCTCACATAAAATAAGAATAATACTTATACTACCAATACAACACAAAGGTGTGAGGAAGGTATTTTGTTAATACTAAAGTGCCACAGATTGCCTCCAGAAAAAGGAAAAAAAAAAAAAAGGAAAAATACTATGCTATAAACTCCAAGACATAGTAGTTAAATTTAATAATTCCAATGACAAAAAAAAATTCATCATGCAACCAGGAAAAAGACCCTCAAATATGAAGGAAATTTGAGTAACTCAAGTAAATTCCACCAGAAAAAAAAAAAAGAGAAAAATAGAATAAAGTGTTCAAAAGAGCAAAGGAACTCAAGATGCAACCTAAGGTTATATAGTTTACAAACCTGAGTAGAATAATTGATGAAAAAAATTGTATGTTCCATAAAAGAGAGGCATTTGAAGCATTCCTACCTAGAAAAAAATGAGCAGATCATTTCCTTTGCAAATATCCCAGGCGACAGAGATAAAAGAAAGGTAAACAAATAAAACAACAAAGAAGACACAAGTAACAAAATAAATTACCCTAAAAATTACCTTTTAAAAAGGGTAGGGTGGGAAAAGAAAGAGAAAGATACCTGTTCGATGAACAACAACAAAACAACAGAGGAATTGATGTGGATACAAAGGTGCCCTAAAGGTTGGGTTGCCCTTTCACTGGTTTATCCTCTAGAGGCACCCTAAAATACAGAGGTGCCGTAAAGGTTGAGTCGCTCATTCCCTGGAGTCCTAAAGTTTACCCTTATCTTGAAATACCACAAAACTTTCCCTTATCCTAAAATTCTTTGTCTCCTCCCATCCTAGGTCATAAAAATTCCCTTAAGATAAGTCTCCCTTATCTTGTGCCATTCATTGTCCTCACCAGTGTCCTTGTCTTACAAGACTTATCTTGTCCCTAAATCTCCAACCCCCTTTAGAAACCCTAAAACTATATCACCATCCTATAGGCTGTATAGCTTTCTGACTATATAAGTCTGGTCCTTGTCCTATACCATTGCCTTTGTTTAGCTCCTTGCTAAGTCTCAGGCCCACATGCTTTTACATTAATAAAGATCCCTTTGGCTAAAGAGAAGGTCTGATTAATTCTTTTTAAAAAAAAATCTAAACTAGTTCTCCCAACCTGAGACCCAACAGAATCATTAAGAGATTTTTTTTTTCTAAAATTCGAAGAGACAAAGATGAACACAAAAGTCATGTAGAAGAAGTGATGGTGGAGAAAGAGGCCTAAATACCACAGAGCACAATTACATGGACACAAAAGTAGTTTTAACAATAAAATCCTTAACCATGAGTGGGTTAAAGAGCAATAAATAGCTTGGACTTAGCTTGACAATGCCCAGAATACAGGTAAATCAATGTTTTTATAACACGTATACTGCAGAATGGAAAGTCACATAAAACGGGAGAAAGGAGAAAGGAGATAAAAGGGAATGTGGAATGTGTACCCTAAGAAAGCCAATGACAAACAATGAAGGAAAAATAATTTCTGTAGTCTCTCAGAAAGAAGATGAATGGATGAGGTAGCAAAGGGAAGTACTGAAACAGAGGAAATGAAAGGGAGAAATTTCAAGCTAGTGGTGAAAGGAGGTCCCACTGAAAAATACTCCTGTGGAGAGAATGATTCCATAATAGGAGACAGAGACCTTACAATGGGTAAAATATGCAGAAAGTTGATGCTTAGAGACATCAATACCTCTGAAAAAGTACTATACCACTATGGATAGCATTCTGCCTCAGAAAAAAAGGAGAGTTCCTGGGGCAACTGACATAAAAAAAATTTATGGAGCAATAAACTCAAAGAGAAGATTTCATGGAAAATGGGGGAGGGTTAAGGGAATGATCATGAGGAGAACAGGAGATAGTATTGAATTGTATCATTAGGAACCTAAGAAAACTTCTACCATGGGGCAATATTTCTATATTTTCTGTCACTAATAGGAATTGGTCATTTCAAGAGTGAAGCACAAAAAAAAAAAAAATGAAGAGGGGAAGATCTATAAGGCAATAATATAAAACTTTAGTGAAGGGAATTTAAAAACAGGTACTTTAGCTGCCTTAATAACATGAAGAATACAGAGAATAAAAAAGAAAGTAATAAATATAAGCATCATGAGTCAAAGAATAAAAGTTTAAAATAGACAGAAAGGGAACAGAAAGGATGAGAATGAAGGAAAGACCTTTCTGAAAAAGATTAACAGAAAATAAAAAAAAAAAACAAAGGAAATTGAAGGGGAAAGGAAGGGTTTACTTGAGTACTTAACTGAGAGAGAAAAAGGACAGAAATAGATAATTAAATAAAAGGAAGCAATAAAAAAGAAATTAATAAGTACCAAAACCTAAGACAAGAACAAATTGTGGTGGGGGGAATGGCAGTGATATAAAAAGACCCTGTAAAAATATAATTGTCTTAAAGCAGATTAAGCAAAAATAACTGGAGACAAAGTACCATCTTTGTAGAGAAAGAGGAAGAAACTAACAACTACAATAAATCCAAATCCAGAAAAAAAAAATGTTAGAGACAAATGGAGGAAGATATAAACCTTTCTTAACTTTAAATATAAATGTATTAAGCCAAAAAAAATTAAAAAGTGACTTTGGATAAGAAAACAAAAACCTCACAATCTACTACTTAAAAGAAATATACCTAAAAGGCAAAAATATACACAGAAAAAAAATAAGGAGCTGGGGCAGGGCGGGGGGGGAGGGAATTGCTAAACATTATATAAATCTAATAAAGAAAGAGTTGAAATCATACTATCAAAGTAAAACAAAAATCACAACATAGAAAGAAATAAAGAAGTAAACTTTTACTGAAAGGAACCATAGATAACAAATCATTATTAATATTAAAAATCATATGTTCCAGGTGCTGTCATCAAAATGCACAAAGGAAAAATTAACCAAATTACAAAAAGACATCAACATTAACACAAAAATAGGGAACTCTAATGTCCTCTCAGTTTTGGACAAATTTAATAGAAAGATAAAATCAAAATATAGAATTGAATAAATTGTTGGAGAAATTAGAGCTAAAAGACTTGTAGCATTTTCAAAATGTGACTTCTAAAGAATGTACAAATTTCTCAGCATCTCATGAAATTTTTGCCAAAATTGACCATTTATTGGGACAAAAGATATTGCAAATGAATTTTAGAAGGAAAATGACAAGCATATACTGCAATAAAAACAATAGTCAGTTCACAGACCACAAACAATTACATGGACACAAAAGTAGTTTTAACAATAAAATTATTAATCATGAGTGGGTCAAAGAACAAATCATAGAAACAACAATGTATAAAAGAAATTATAATGATAAAACAGCATACCAGACTTCTGGGTTATAGCTAAGGCAGTCCTCAAGAGAAAAACTGTATCCCTGAAAACATATGTTAATTATATAGAAAAGGAGAGGATTAGTGAATGAATATAAATTTTTAAAAATTAGGAGATCATCAAATCAATTAAACCCAAATAAGTTCAAAAGGAAATAATGAAGATTAGAGGAGAAATGAGTTGAGTGGAAACAAATAAATTAAAATCTATTTCTTTGAAAAGACTAACAAAATTTAAAAAAAAAAAAACCTTTAGCCAATATGATTAATAAGAAAAAAAGAAGAAAATCAAGTTAACAGAATAGAAAGTGAATGTGGTAAAATCACAACAAAACAAGAATAAAAAGAATTATCAGAACTTACTATATATAACTATATACTAACAAAGAAAACACAAAAGAAACAAAGAAATAGCTTCAAAAAGCCAAATACTTCAAATAATAAAAGACCAAATAAAGATCTTAAATAATCCAGTCTCAAAAAAAGAAATGGAACTAGCTATAAAGAAACTATCAAAGGGGAGGAAAATTAAAAGCTGATTCTTTGAAAAAACTAACAAAATTAATAAAAACCTTTAGCCAATATGATTTTTTAAAAGGAGGAAAGATAATCAGACTAACAAAATAGCAAATAAGGTGAAATCCCAACAAAACCAGAGGAAATAAAAAGAATTATCAAAACCTACTTATACATAACTATACGTATATGTATGTATGTATAACTGAGAACACAAAAGAAACACAATAGCTTCAAGAAATAAAATACGCAGAAGAACAAAAGACAAAATAAAGATCCAATCTCAGAAAAAAAAAAAAAACAGAACTACTTGTAAAGGAACTACCAAAGGAGGGAAAATAAACTCCTAGTCCTAATGGATTTACAGGAGGATTCTATCAAACTTCTAAAGATGATCTACAAAGGAACTAATCACTCTGTTCTTAAGTAGGGGAGTTCAAAAAACAGTATGATACAAGATAAAAGGAACTGTCTCTGGAGTCAAGTCCCACTTCTAACATTTGGTATTTTAACCCTGACCAAGTTGTTTAACTGCCATGAGCCTCTTTCCCTGTCTACAAAGAGATGGGTTTGGGCTAGCCAGCCTCTAAGCCATTTTCCAGCCCTAAATCTATGGCTCTGTGGTCTATGACGTCTCTTCCCAGTTGGAATCTTTGAAAACCTGTCAGACTTGTTGCTGTTGAGTTGTTTAAGGTGTGTCCAACTCTTTATGACCCCACTTGGGGTTTTCTTGGCAAAGATACTGGAGTAGTTTGCCATTTCCCTCTCCAGCTTATTTTACAGATGAATAAACTGAGGCAGAGTTAAGTGACTTGCCTAGGGTCACACAGCTAGTAAATGTCAGAGGGCAGATTTGAACTCAGGATGCTGAGTCTGACTCCAGGTCCAGCTCTCTATCCATTGTACCACTCAACTGTCCTATACTCATGCCTTAGTGTAGGGAAGGAAGGAAGGAAGGAAGGAAGGAAGGAAGGAAGGAAGGAAGGAAAGAAGGGAGGGAGGGAGGAAGCTCACAGCAGATCAAGACTGAAACTGATTCTAGCTTGGGAAGCATTGTCATGAAACAGAGTCTGATTATGTAGCTACCATGTTAGAAGGTTTACTTTTGATTCAGAAAACCCAAGCAAAGACAAAGACAGGATTTGTGGTAGGAGAAAGGAGAGGACTACATGGCTTAATAGCTAGCAAGATGCCTAAGGCCACCTCACCCTCAGCTCTTGGACCTCAAGTTTCAGTGACAATGTCAGCCAGGATTCAACAAGGAGAGGGGATAAAAGCTACAGGAGAGCTAGGAATGGGTCCTCAAACCTCATGACACTTATGTAGCAGAAAGAATGCTTGACTTGGAGTCAGAAAGATCCTAATAAAGCTGCCCCCAGCCCCCATATTCTAACATCATTATAGGCCTGGCCCCACTGAGCAGTAGGCCCACTGCACCTATCTAGCCCCAGCCCCGCCCCCCCCAAACCCTGCCAATATCCTAACTTCTTCATACATGCCTCACTGCTCACTGGAACAACAGGTGTGTCCCTGAACTCTTAGTTCCCACAGAAACAGTAAGTATGTCCATGTGATGGGAACCCAGCCATGGCCTCTACTTGGTCACTGCCCCCAGACCCATTCCCACAGAAACAGGTGTGTTTTATTTAAACATCACAATATTTGACTTGAAGGGAAAACTATCTAGGATCGATTTCTTTATAGTAATTTATCCCTACTGAAAGAGATTGCCCTACATGCAATAGCTGCATACAAAAACATTATAAAATCATCCTTGGTTTTACAACAATAAAAGAAAAACATTGAAATTATCCAATCAAACAAGGCATGCAAGGATTTTTGTATTGGTTTTTGTTGTTGTTGTTGTTGTTTAACAGTGAGAGCAAAATAACTTACTGGAATATAAAGATACAAGTTGAATGAATATGCCAATATGGAGAAAAGGGATATTTTCACAGAACCAGTTTGTTTTTTCCCCTCCCCATCTCCATTTGATGTTGATCAAAACATATAATCAGCCATTTAGTTAAAAAAAATATGCATTATGCCTGTACACATACACCAGTTACTTTATGTACAATAAAGGAATGGGGAAGGGAATCAAAGAAGAGAGAAAACTCCACTGCAGTGGTCAGGATGTGGATGAACCAAATCTTGATTTTCTAATAGTGAATGTATTGTTCTCCTTGGGAGCACAGCTCTGGAGCAGAGTTGTAGATTCTCTTTTTAGTCAGCACCTCCTATCTGCTGCTGGAATATACCAATTGTATCTTCATTCTCCATTTCCAACTGTGCAGGTGTGTCTGTTTCATTGATTGGTTGCCCATCAAATCAGAATCTGATCTGCCTCATTGATAAGCCCTGTCATTTACAATAGGCTTTCATTAGTTCACTAAGTGGTGTGTGCCTCTTAATCTTAAATTGCACCACCTAACCATCTTGCCCTGCCACCTTCAAATTAATGTGGTCATTGTTTTCAGGCTTGATTCCTTCCTTTGCTTTTCATCAGCTTTGGGGGTCTCCTCAGCAGCCACTTCACAAAAGAGGCACCAGGATGGTCTGCTCCAAGGGAACGGAGGGAGAAGTAACAGCGGCAGGAGCAGGAGGAGGAGGAGGAGGAAGATGATGGTGGTGATGGTGAGGAAGAGGAGAATTGGAAGGAGCAGGAGGAGGTAAAGGAGGAGGAGAAGGAAGAGGATGAGGAGGACAAGGAGGAGGAGGAGAAAAAACAGGTGTGTTCTTGTATTCACTCACAATCACATTATCCATCTAGCCCAAGACAGGGCCACAATACCTATCTGTCTTAACCAGAAAGGACCACAATAGCTAGCCAGTTGGAGGGCAGAATGACCAGAATGTTTAACCACTGAACCACAGATGAGACCCCTCCTCCATTACCTAATCCCTTAACAAACCCCTCCTGCCTTTTTAATATTAATGATATTCCTCTATTCTATGTAAATTTCTGCTGTGTAATTGCATCTTCACCCTATAAAAATCCCTCTTGCTTTCTCTAAAGTTGCTGGTTCCTCTTGGAACTCAGCCTGCTTTGTGAGAGGCTTAAATCTCAATAAATGCCTATACTTGTGTGTGGGTGGGATGAAAAACCCCATCCAAAAATTAATCAAAAACTCAGAGATTTCTCAGGATAAAAACAGTAAACTTTTATTCTTTTACCCTGTGGGAAAAGGGCAGTCCTCTCCACAACAGATCAGTGACAGGAGGCACAGCCGGACTTTTTAACCCTAACACACTTAAATCACCTCCCACCACTATTCCCTCTTCCCATTGGCTGGGAAATGGGCTTACAGTAAAATCTTCCCCAATGGCAAATAACAAAGCTCACCACTATCCCCCATTGACTGGGAGGTGGGCAGGGAAACAGGGTATTGGTTCATGTCCTTATTTGGAAAAAGCTAAAACAAGGGAGGGGAAAAAGTAGAAAGCAAGGGTGGAGGTCAAAAACACTTAAAGGGGAGCTGCAGAACCCACAAAATGACACAGAGAAGCTAACCTCCAGCTGAGGACAGCCCTGCAGGCCAGCAGGAATCTGCCAACACAGCGCTCTGGGAGCCGAGCCCAGCACCACACCTAGGCTTTAGCCCCAGGGCGGGCCTGACCAGCCGCCTGCCAGAGGGACTCCAGATCTGCAGCAGCTGTGGCCGTTTCCAGATTTATCAATACATAGATGCGAAGAACAAGGTGAGAGACCAGTGCAGTCTGGACTTTGGGACCCAGTAAATGGGAGTGCCTGGCTTCTACCCCCAGGGCGACAAACTGCTGAGACACCGGCACAGCCAGCCAGCTTGGCGGCTTCTGCTCCTGGCCTGCAGAGTGTAGGGGACCAAGCACCAGTCTGAGGGGTAATTGCTCTTGCTTTAACCTGCTTGGATCTGGATTGCAGTCTAGGGTGGAGGTCCTGGGGTGTGTGTCCAGCTTGCCAGAGCGTGTGGAGACCTCAGAGAGGGCACACATCTAATACCTCCGGCAGCTGAGGAAACCCCAGCATTTGGGATGGAAGCTCCCCTGTCTGGTGGCAGAGTACTACTGTGGCAAAAAGCCCAAAAGTCAAATAATTGAGTGGCAAAATGAGCAGGCAAAGGAAGCAAAGCAGACAGAAGATTCCAACGTTACACTCCTATTTTGGGAACAAGAAGGAGCAAAGCATGGAACAGGAGGAAGACAGTGAAGTCAGAACTCCTGCACCAAAAGCTTCAAAGGAAAATACAAGCTGGTTACAGGCCATAGAGGACCTTAAGAAGCAGATAAGAGAAGTGGAGGAAAAATTGGAAAGAGAAATGAGAACAATGCAAGAAAACTATGAAATGAGAGTCAACAGCCTGACTGAAGAAAATAATACCTTAAAAAACAGACTGACTCAAATGGCAAAGGAGGCCCAAAAAGGCAATGAGGAGAAGAATGCCTTAAAAAGTCAAATTTGCCAGATGGAAAAAGAATCTCAAAAGCTCAATGAGGAGAATCATTGCTTCAGAATTAGATTGGAGCAAATGGAAGCTAATGACTTTATGAGAAATCAAGATGCTGTTAAACAGATCCAAACAAATGAAAGAATAGAAGGCAATGTGAAATATCTCATGGGAAAAACCACTGACCTGGAAAATAGATCCAGGAGAGATAACTTTAAAATTATTGGACTACCTGAAAGCCATGACCAAAGTAAGAACCTAGAAAGCATCCTCCAGGACGTTCTCAAAAGAAAACTGCCCTGATGTTTTAGTACCAGAGGGCAAAATAGAGGCTGAAAGAATCCACCGATCACCTCCTGAAAAAGATCCCCAAAAGAAAACTCCTAGGAATATTATAGCCAGGTTCCGGAATTCCCAGATTAAGGAGAGAATATTACAAGCAGCCAGGAAGAAACAATTTCAATGTTGTGGAAACACAATCAGAATAACCCAGGATCTGGCAGCTTCTACACTGAGTGATCGAAGGGCTTGGAATGTGATATTCTGGAGGTCAAGGGAGCTGGGACTAAAACCAAGAGTCACCTACCCAGCAAAACTGAGTATCATGTTTCAGGGGAAAATATGGTCATTCAGTGGAATAGAGGACTTTCAAGCATTCTTGCTGAAAAAACCAGAGTTGAATAGAAAATTTGACATTCAGATACAAGAAGCATGAGAAGGTAAACAGGGAAAAGAAATCATAAGGAACTTATCAAAGTTGAACTATTAACATTCCTACATGGAAAAAAAAATAATTGTATTTTATGAAACTTTACTCAGTAGTTGAAGGGATTACAAATATATATATATATATATGTCTGTGTGTGTGTGTGTGTGTCCATATATGAGGGTATATGGGCATATGAATACAAAAGAAAAAAACACTTAAAGGGCCTAATGCTGATAAGGCTGGTGTGGCAAACAAGGGTGGGAGTTGCAAGGCTCCTGAAGGGGGCTTAATTCCGATGTGGCAGTAGTAAAGAAAGGGGAAGGTGGAAACTGAAAATCTGGCTGTTCCCACAAGAAACCTTATAGGCTGAGAAGCTTTCACCTTTCCCATTCACTTGGATTAGAGGCGGTCTGACTCTGAATTCTTTGAGATGGTTGCACCACAACACATCATGAAACCACAACAATTCTTGGGTGGGCAGAGACCCCACCTCAACAGCTTTTGGTATCCCTGGGTTTAAACTGCAACAATTGGTAAGTAAGCAATGACAAAAAGCTTTGTCTGTAATTCTGAGTCTGTGAATTGGCCTGTTTCAGCTTCCATTTGTTTCTGTCTGTAACTCACTCTAACTGCTTGGTCTCTGGGCGTGGAAAGTAGTTTCTATCTGCCTACCTTATTTTGACTTTTAGAGATTCATTGTTCCACTTTACTCTCTGTCTGAATTCTCTATTAAGCCTTAACAAGAGAGATTCAAAACTGTACTGTGCCTTAAATTATAAATGGGTGTCCTAGAGAGAGCATGCTTTCATGATTTGCACTATGGGCATCCTCATTCCCCTTTATTCCATTCTATTCAGGTTAAGAACTGAAATCTAGAATCCTCCTGGGGAGCCATAAAATTCAATCACCAAAGCTCAGTAATCCCAGTTTGGGAGATGTGCTATAAAAATGTGCCCAGAATTAGCCTGAACAAACCCATCAGCGCCTTCTAGCCTCACCAATCCAAATTATCAGTTATGGAGTTTAAAAAGGTCCAGAGTCCAGGTCACCTGACTCCTAGACCTCAGTCTCCTTCTAGCTGGTCACACTATCTCAATAATGGAGAAAAGTACACAAGTGTATTATCTGAATTGTTGGAGGAAGTTTCCATAGGATTAAAATCACTAACCCTTGACAATGGAATCACAAACCATCCCTTCCATTGTCTCTTGCATTGTAAATGACACAGCTGATTTTTTTCCCCTGTGGCAAGTCCCTGGTTCTTACCCCTTAGGTCATCAACACAAAGAGTTCCCACTTTTATACATACTGCCCTTTGGAAATGGGATGAACAAGTCTGACTTCCTGCAGATTTTCACCCTGTGATGAGACAGATCAAGATTCCAAGGAGAAACCAGCTCTGACAGCTTAGAGCTTCAGAGACTTAGGCCAGGATGACCCATCCCCTCCCATCTCTGCCCCACAAGTTCAATGCTTTTTGTCTCCCTCTCACTGATAAGGTCAAACCTCAGTGGGCATCCATCCCAGAACAGTATATCATTCTGTCAAACCTTACTGTCGGTGGTAGTGAGACATAAAGACACAGGCCCTTAGAATCAGAAAGGCTTCTAGCAGGAATCTTAGCCAATCCTATCAGGATTCTGCTGAGACAGTTCAGCAGAAGAGGGCCTCTCTTGACTTTATTCCTTTTCCTGCATATTGGAATAGCACCAGATTCAACAGCACCAGGAAGAGAGCGGTCAGTCTCCCTCCCCTGGAGCCTGTCAATGTTCTCTCCAAGGGAATCTTCTGGCAACAAGACTCCCTCGACTTCCTCATCCTTGAAATCAGGGCCCATCTAGTGGAGCAGGGTTAAAGGAATCTCCACTGAAAAGACCCACCCTCCTTTCCCCGGCTACCAATTCTTCCTAATTGGCCACAGTCTCATAGGATCAAAGATTCAGTGTTGGAATGGATCTTGGAGACTAGCTAGTCTGGCCCTTTTATTTTACCTAGGAGGAAACAGAGGCCCAGATGGATGAAGTGATTTGCCAGAGGTTGTACAAGTAATATGTGACAGAAGTGGGATGTGAACCCAAGTCCACCAGGGTCATGTCCCACCATGCAATGCCAGAAAGACAGCAAGATAGCAACAATGCCATTGTTACAGTCACTGCCTGTCTCAAACTGGACCCCAGGAAGAAACAAGGAGATATTGGTTTGCCAAAGCCACCAGTTGCTATAGATAGTCTTTAATTCAAAAGTAATAGATTAGGAAAGAAGTTGATATAGGGAACCTAGAAACCTTATTAGGTTCACAGCTTTGAGTAGCAAAGAATTTGTTCCCCAAATTAAATTCTCTAGTTAGATATTCCACAGTGTAGTTTGTTTTATATCACAAGATTACTACAATAGTTTTCAAAAAATAAATAATAATATACCTTTTTATAGAACTATTGTAATTTCCTCACAACAGTCTATCAGTCAACAAAGCATTTATTAAGTTCTTACTACACTGCAACCACTGTACTAAACACTGGGGATAAAAATACATGCAGAAATAAAGACAATCTCTGTCTTCAAGAAGTTTATATTCTACTGGGAGAAGACAAGAAATAAAAGGAAACTGAAAAGGAGGGGGGCTGTAGGGAGAACTCAGAAGTACTGGGCCTAGGTGCAAGGTAGAGAAAGTCCTGGAGTGAAGCCTGGGGAAAGCTGAAGATATGGCTGGTCTGAGCACCCTCCTTCCATGAAGCCTTGTGAGGAAGGTGGATTGAACTAGGCCAGATTAATTCAGGCAACATTGTGCAGTTATGAATGCTAACCTTAATCAGCTCGCTTACAAATGAATCCAAAAAAAGAACAAGAGAGAAGATGGATACTTTAACACAACTCATTCCCCATTAAAGCATACAGCTCAGATGTATCGTAACTATCATGCAAACATTCAACCTCATCCTTCTCCCGACTATCAGAGACACATAACACTAATGAGACTTATAACACTTCCAAATACAGGTAAGAAGGTCTTAAAAAGAAAAGGAAAATGTTTCACGGTATTTTTTACAGTTCTTCATTGTAACAATAAAACAATCATGTCATGAATCTCTCTATTTCAACTGCTTAATTCTTCATGTAATAAGGGTAATATTTTAATGAAAAGATCAATGATTAGTTTTAGGATCCCATTGCCAACAGTGGCTCAACCAACATATTTTCCAAATCTTTCAGTTCCCCAAAGACAAAACTTGTCTGGGGACTTAAGGACAGTTAAGTTCCGACTTTCTTTTCTCTTCACTTACATCCGTTTTCAACTCCTGCTAAACAATCCTTCCTCAATCCAAAGAGAATTCTTGATAGGTGAAACCAAAGTAAAATGGGAGTGGTCTTCTTATTACCATCTCTTACTATCATCCTAGCTGCCACAAGTAGTCATGCTCTCTTCATTTTTCTTCTTACTCCCAACAAAACCAAAAAGAAATCTTTTGTGTTATCTCCTTAGGGTCACACATAGCATAGCAACACAGGGGAACACAAGCAAACAGATAAGAAAATTAACAAGACTCCCTGAAGCTGCCCTGCTCTGACATATGAGTCTTACTTGGTTCACTAGTTCTCCCTCTCCAGACAACACAAGGACCGATTTAAAAATACAAGTTCAGCAGCATGGGATGGCTATGTTTTTATAGCCTGGCTACAAGCAACTTCATAGAGGGGTAGAGAGTGGTGCCCTCCTCAGGGTGACTGGCAACAACTGTCTGCCTTCTTGATCCACACATCAATTGCCCTGCCTTCTTATTTCTGGCATCATCTTACATATGTGCACTTTGCAAAATGCATGCAAAATTTCTGCCAACTAATAGCCACCTGCCAGAATGCCACAAAAAGATTCCACAGCAATGCCACATTCTTGTTCTTCTAGAGGTATACCCATAGGATCTCAAAGAGACCCAAAAAGTATTCTAGTCCCAATTTTACACATGAGGAAACTGAGGCCCAGAGAGTATTACAATATCTTAGAACTGGAAGGGACTTCAGAGAACATTTGGTCCAACCCATACTTATAAAAAAACAATCCCTTCTACAATACACCCAACAAGGGACTATCCATTCTTTATTTAAAGACTTCTAGTAATGGGGAACCTACTTCCTCCCAAGGTCATCCATTCCAATTTCATGTAGGTCTAATTTGAACCACCAATCACTTCTGTCAAGCAGAACAAATCTAATAATTGAAGATAACTATGGTGTCCATGCCAAATCTTCTCTTCTATAGGCTAAGCAGCCTCACTGAGTCAGTCAGTCTTTCATATGGTTTCACCATTCCAGTTGCCCAACTCTGCACATTCTCCAGTTTATCAAAACCCTTGCTAAAATATGTTGCCCATATTGGAGCACAATGCCCCAGAAATGAGTGAGTTATCCCCTCTAAACATTTTTAGAAAGTACTAAATTCTTTGACTCATTTCTCTCTTTATTACTGATAATGTTTTGACTTTACTTCATCTACCTTTAGCTTTTATCTCTGGTTCCTAAACCCTTTTTACAACCCCATTATTTTAACATGTTGCCATGGAGAGGGCTCAAGGGCAATAATGCCAGCTTCACAAAAGAGCTTAATTGGAACAATTTTGATAAAGGATGTTATACAAAATGTAAAAAATAAGCAAGTTAAGATCAAATATTGGGGAAAAAACTATTTTAATTTCTGTAAAAATGTTCAAAGAACAAATCATCAGAATTTTTTGCCAGCATCTACCATAAGATACACAGAGATAATGGACATGAAAGCACTTTGAAAAATATAAAATTCTTCACAAATTAAAGATATATTGAGCAAAATGGATAAAATGGGTAAATGTTTTTTTGCTGGTCAACCCATGGTCAGCAGACTCTTGGTATAATTATAAAAATTAAAAGATGTGATACATAAACAAAGTTCACTTAGAGGCTGAGCCAAGATGGTAGAGAAAAGGCAGTGAGTGACTCACCTGAGCTCTCCCCAAAAGTCTTCTGAACACCTTTAAATTATGCCATAAAACAATTCTTGGAATATCAGAACCCAAAAAAGTAAGAGGTGGAATAATTTTCCGGTCAAAGGCAACTTAGAAAGTCAGCAGGAAATGTCTGTTGCACTGGATGAGAGTGGAGCATAGTCCAGCACAAGAAATGCCAATGCGGACCCAGACCCAGCAAACCAGGAGCAGGCCTTGGGAGCCACAGCAGAGGCGGTGGCTGCTGCCAGAGCTCTCAGTCCACAGATGGTAAGAGTTTCAAACAATAGGGGGAGGCTAGATGGCACAGTGAATAGAGCACCGGCCCTGGAGTCAGGAGGACCTGAGTTCAAATCTGGCCTCAGGCACTTAATACAAAAACTAGCCATGTGACCTTGGGCAAGTCACTTAACCCCAATTGCCCTCCAAAAAGCAAAAAAAAAAAAGTGTCAAACAACTGATCAGAATGAGATTATAGGGGCCTCTTTAGAGCTCCAGTGGAGCAAGGTATCTCAACACAGTTCCAGGGCAGAAGAGAGTATTTGTGGTCATGCACAGAACAGGAGAGTAGTAAACACACCCCTCCTTAGTTTGTACCACTTTGGAAGAATGGAAAACTTACAGGTCCCTAGAATTATATCTAAAAATAGCTATACAAAACAACACTTGATGCTTGGGACAGTACACCCTCCACCCTGAAAGAAGAGCCTCACTTTAGCAAAGAGTTAAAAGTCAAGAAATAGACTGGGAAAACAAGAAAACAATAGAAAAAATTTCTGACCACAGAGAATTACTATGGTGACAAGGAAGATCAAAACACATACTCAGAAGAAGATAAAGTCAAAGTTCCAACATCCAGTGCCTCCAACAAAAATACGAATTTGTCTCAAACCATGGAAGGATTCAAAAAGGATTGTGAAAATCAAGTAAGAAAGGTAGAAGAAAATTTGGGAAAAGAAATGAGAGTGATGGAAGAAAATCATAAAGAGCCAACAGCTTGATGAAGGAGGAAAATATTGAAGAAAATAGCAGAAGAGGCCAAATGGTAAAATTTTAAATTATAAAATATTTTAAATAATAAATAAAATATATTTATAGCAACTCTTTTTGTGGTGGCCAAGAATTGGAAATTGAGGTGATGCTCATCAATTGGGGAATAGCTAAACAAGTTGTGGTATGTAAATGTAATGGAATGCTATTATGCTATGAGAAATGATGAACAGGAGGACTTCAGAGAAACCTGGAAAGACTTACATGAACTGATGCTGAGTGAGGGGAGCAGAACCAATAGGACATTGTACACAGTTACAGCCATAGTGTGCGAGGACTGATTTTGATAGACTTAGCCCTTTTCAGCAATGCAAGGACCTAAAGCAATTTCAAAGAACACATGATGGAAAATGCCAGTCACATCTAGAGAAAGAACTATGGAGTCAGAATGCAGAATGAAGCAGACTATTTTATTTTTTGTTTTGTAATTTTGGATTTCTTTTTCTTTCAGTAGCACCAGCACAATATTCACAGTGCCAACAGCAACTGTAAATATGCCAGCATAGTTCTCAATCACAAAATATAACAGACTCACCAAATAGAAGACAGAAGCAAAACATTTGTTCAGAAACCAGAAAACCAAATCTCACCACCGGGAAACTAAATCCAACATAGAAGCTAATAAACCACAACACAGTAGAGAGTCATACCATCCTTTTGCCTTCCCACAAACCAACACTCACAAGCCTAGCTATCTCCCTGAGTCCTCTCCTTCCTTTGGCTCTAACTGCTCTGACTCCCAGCTTCCTGTGTGCTTTGCTCTACCCTTTAGTAAACTCCTCCCACCACAGGCTCCATGTGATTACATTCAGCCTATTATGGGACAGAGAAAATCTTCAAATTCCCTTAGGTCTATTAAGGGGCAGGAAAGATCTTCAAATTACCATTACCATTACACTTTCTCATGGTTTCTCCCATTCGTTACAATTCTTCTCTGCAATATGACTAACATGAAAATGTGTTTAATAGCATGTGTAGAGCCCATATCACATTGCAAGCCATCTTGGGGAGGGAGGAGGGGGGAGAAAGAGAAATTTTAAAATTTATTGAAGTGATTGTTGAAAACTAAAAATAAATAAATAAAAATTAAAGTTGTTTTAAGATGGGAGAGCTAGCCACTTTCTCCTGTAGGAATTTCTCTGTAATGTTTCAAATTTTTCTATGATCTACTAAAAATTATAGGAGACATGTTCATTTCAAAACTTTTATTGGCTGCCATTTTATTGCAAAATGGCAGGCAATTATAAATCAAATTTAAGATATATCTTAGTAACCATTATTAGTATTAACTATAGCCACCTTCTCCTATTTTGTATAGCAATACTTAGTTTCTGACTAAAAACAAATTTCATCCCAGAGCTAGGCTCAATAATTATGTGGTTTAAATCCCCACTTTGGAGGTTATTTGGTACTGAGATTCTTTATCCACCAAGAAAGTAAACTTTGCAGTATAGTTAAGGGTCAAGTTGTCACAATAATGATGGTTCTCTATAGTTGAGACACAATTGAGAGAAAAGACAATGTTCCCAATGTCACAGAAGAGAATCCTCTTTCAGTCCCACGGGTAATGGTAGCAGAAGAGAATACAAAGAGGTTTTACTGAGAATGCCCCTAGAGTTTTTATCAAAGTACAAATTTAATTTAAAATATCATGGCCTTAAAAATTATTAGAGAACAAATAGACAAATGTAAACTGCTGAGAAAGAAGGTTAAAATGGAGAATATGCTTGATTTGATCAATCTTACAACTGTAGTCCAGTAATGTTACTATTAAAAGATAAAAATTCACAAGACCCCTACTTTTATCCAGGGATAGGTTTACCAAAATAGTCTTTCAGGTTATTTCTTTCTAGGTCAGAATCATATTGCTCAAGGCCAACATTGAAGGACTTAAAGGGAAAAGAATAAATAAAATATGATATTCAAAATAAGTCATAAAACTCAAAACCAAGCAAAGTTTCAGAATTGAGAATAGGTGACATTTGCATAAATTACTTCAAAAATGTTGCCTCACACTGATATGTAACTGTCCTGTTTTAATCCAACCAAATTAATTGGGAAGCAGGAAAAACTTCTCCCATCAGGGCAGGGATTGTCTTTGTGTGTGTGTGTGTGTGTGTGTGTGTGTGTGTGTGTGTATCCCCAGCCCTTAGCATGGTGCCTGGGACCTAGTAGACACTTAATGTGTGTTTATTGGCTGCCCACTGCCCTTCTCGATTTCTCCCAGGCTCCTTTCCCAATCAGGGACATGGCAATACCCATCTGGGATGGTTGGGTCAGAGAAAGAGATGTCAATGTTGGGATCACCATATCCCCTTGTCTTCTTGCTCCCTTGCTTCTTGACTTCTCACAGCCCTTGGGTAAGAATGGAATCAACAATTCCATTCTTTCTGAGGCCTTACCATTTGCCCTTTCTCTAAGCTCCACTGTCACCAATCATGTCATCTTAATTACCTGTATCTCCTAAGGCCCTCTGGGTCTTACCATTCCCCCCAACACTAGACCTTTAGGACTTCTGAACTTTTGCCTTATATATGGCAAAAATTGTCTTTTCAACTTTATGCCTTGCAGTTGAACTCTGTTTCGTGTATTGTCACTCTCAATTAGAGTGTGAGCTCCTTGAGAGCAGGGGGTTTTCCTCAATTTTTATCTTTTAAGAAGGCTTTGTGATTGTCTTTTTTTTCCCCTATTTCATATCCCCAGCACTTAGCACAGTGTTTGGTAGCTAGTGAGTGCTTAATTAATGGTTCTTTATTTGTAGAGTAGACAGAGGAACATTTGTTCTAACATTTGCTATGGCCAGTACAAATGATGATAGCTGGCATTCATATGGTTCTTGAATGAATGATTTACAAGGCACTTAGCGTGCCCTATCTCGTTTAGTCTACTTTGAGACTTTGAGCGTTTTGGGAGCGAGGATTGTCTTTTGCTTTCTTCGTGTCCCCTGTGGTTAGCACAGCACCAGGCACACAGCAAGTATAAATTAGGGTTAGCTGACTAACTGATCCTCAGGACAACTCTGTGAGTTAGAGTCACAATCGTGATTATTCCCATCTTATAAACAGAGAAACTGAGGTTCAATAAAATTAAACACTTAGCTAAGGAAATGTTAGAGATGAAATAAACCCAAATCTCTCCTGATTCAAAATCCAGTGCTCTTTCAACAATGCTACTGTTGCCTAGTGAACAGAGATTTTAATAGTTTTATTCAACTCGGTACTAAATAATAAGTAACTTTTCCTATAAGGTTGGGGTTTTTTGCTTTTTTGGAGGGGGGAATGCAGGGCAATTGGGGTTAAGTGACTTGCCCAAGGTCACATGGCTAGTAAGTGTTGAGTGTCTGAGGCCACATTTGAACTCAGGTCCTCCTGACTCCAGGGCTAGTACTCTATTCACTGCACCACCTAGCTGCCCCCTCCTTTAAGTTTTTTTTTAAACCATTTTGCTATGGACACTAGTTCAAAATCTCTCTCTACCATAGCTAATGAAACTTCTGTGGTGGCAGTAAATACATATGGAAAACTAAAAGACAAAGGAAATAGACTTGTCTCAGAGGTTTCATACTCACAAATTCACTAGGTGGGGGGAATTCAGTGCTATCTGCCTCTAATAATTGCAGAGGGAATGATATGACAACTGATTATCATAAAGCCTTGCCTCTTTTTATTTTGTCTGAGCTTAAGAAACATAAGATTGACCAGGTAGAATAATCCTCTGTGATCACTTATAATCATCTTATTTTTCTTCTACCTGCACCTGAAATTGTTTTAGTATATGAAATATCCAACAAGGAAACTTCCTCCACCAATGCAGATCAGCAACTGTTCTTCAGTTCAAAGTCTTAGAAAGTTACCTAGGGCATTGAAGGGTTGAGTGATTTACCCAAGTTCATATAGTAGGTATGTGTTAAAGCCAGCATGGTATAGTGGATGAAAGGATGGCCTCGGAGTCAGGAAACTCTAGACTCTTAACTGTGTTTACACAGTCTGTGCAATCTCTAAAGTGTCTTCATTCTCCCTTCTACTTTCAAAAACGAGTTCAGTTCTCAAAGTAAAGTTCACTACATTTCCCCCTCAGGGTCCTGTGGGTACCTATTGTGGTTTCAGGAGTGATTCTCTCTGCCATTGGCTTGAGCCCCTAGTGGTCTCCCTCGTGTTATTTTAGAATTATCAGACAGTTTTAAGAAGGTTTTTAAAGATGTATTTATTTCTTTTTGTTTTTGCTTTTTGGAGGGGCAATTGGGGTTGTGACTTGCCCAAGGTCACATGGCCAGTTTTGTGTGAAGTGTCTAAGGCTGGATTTGAACTCAGGTCCTCATGACTCCAGGGCCAGTGCTCTATTCACTGTGCCACATAGCCACCCCTAAAAGATGTATTTATTAAGGCAATAGAATAAGTAGAGTTAGTATAAAACACTACCCAAAGTCTGTGACATAGCTGCCCACAAGTACAGAGCCCCAGAGAAAGTAATCTCAAGCACAGAGAGCCCCAGAGAGCAAAGGGGCTAATTCACAGATCCTGTTAGCTGGGAATCTTATTCTCTAATTTGTGGTATGCTCAAGAACTGTTAAAGATGGTCACTCTCTGTTCATATTTATACTCACCTCCTGATTGAGATACTACCACCAGCTGGTCTAGGAACAACAACAAAATGGAAAGTCTAACATTCCTCAGAAACTTCAAAGCTAGTAGATCTTCCTCTGGTCAAATGATGAGGGGGAAAGGAGATATGCCAAAATCTCCCTTTTCACTCCCCCACATTCCCACCCCAATCCTCCCTGCAGGCAATTCCTTGTCACTCCTGCAGTAGAGCCACATGCTACAATTTATTGAAAAGCTTCCCATTCTAGATAATTCAATATTCTACTGAAAAGATATAACAATCGGGGCGGCTAGGTGGTGCAGTGAATAGATCACCAGCCCTGGAGTCAGGAGGACCTGAGTTCAAATGCGGCCTCAGACACTTCACACACACACAAACACACACATACACACACACACACACAACTAGCTGTGTGACCTTGGACAAGTCACAACCCCAATTGCCCTACCTTCCCCCCTTCAAAAAGCAAAAAACAAGAAGAAAAGAAAAGATATAACAATCTCAGCAACTTGGAAGAGACCTCTCACCTACCATCATTTCACTTCATCAAATGCCTTTCAAAGACTTTTTACAATTAGCCTAAAGTCCTTTGAATCATTTTCTTAACTAGGTAAGGTATCAGGCTCAAATGGGATAGTGAGGTTTCAAATACCAGCCTTACATAATGGAAGGGGGGAAACAAACAAAAAACTTTGTACACAAAATAGCTAACATTTCAGACACTGTTTTGCTCAAAGACACAATTGTGTAAGCTAACAGCTTCTTTAAAAAAAACGATCCAGTGACTTCAGGGAAGAATTAGAACTGAATCAATCAGTGGCATTTATGAACTCAGCTTTTACAATCCTGTGTTGGGACTTGGCATACTTTTGACAGATGATTCTCATGGGAAACTTTCCCTTCCTTCCAGCTTTAGATAATGGCCACATAAACACAAGCTATAAGTAAGGGGAGTCCTCAATTTGAAATGCTTACTGAGACAAATATAAGAGAACTTTTTTTCAGGTTTTTCCTGATGTAAAATCTATACTTTTTCCTAGACCTATGTGATTGCATTCTAAATAATTCAGGCCAAAACTTCACAGTGGGAGAGTTTGGGGGCTAGATCAATGAAGTAGTTACCATTAGTATGTTAGAGTTTCAGTATAATTCTCATTGTTTCAGTGATTGTAACTTTCATCATCTTAGTGTGTGATTTCCAGGAGAACATTTAGTTAAGAAAGATGTTTTCATGTTTACACATCCAGTATTGATTGACCAGCTGATTCTTAAGTCTATTGAACTTTGCTGGGCTATTTTCCCAAAAAAAAATCAACTGTAGGCTAGAATAATTAATGTTTAAAGATCCCTCTTTGCAATGATTAATTGTTCTACAGGAACCTCTTTTTTTTGCAACCTATTTCAATAGAAAAGATGGTAGGCCATACTGCCAGCATTCAGAAAGATAGAGATTTTGTGGAATTTAACTGTGTCTATTTCTTTCCACCACAAGGCAGAATAGTATGGTGAAAAGAATACCTAGACTTAGGATCAGAAGACCTCAATTCAAAAACAAGTTCTATAACTTACTGATTATGTGATTTTTGGGTAAGTCACAAAATCTCAAATGTCTGTTCCCTCATCTGTGAAATAGTAATAATATCTTCCCTGCCTACATCACTGGGTGATTGTCATGATCAAATGTGTTCATGGAAATGAAAATGTTTAACCACCAGGTAATTACCACCACCCACACACACACAGACACACACTCAGTGGGAAGTCTCATACTTAACCTGGCAAGTTTGCTTGTGACTTGTTGGGATAGAAGTTCTAAATCACTGTCAAACTCTCTCCAGATACCAGACAGAAATGCTCCCATCTTTCTATTCACTCCATCTCTCTCTACCAGGCTGCACCATTATCTAAGGAGCAGCTAGGTGGTGCAGTGGGCAGACTGCCAAGCCTAAAGTCAGGAAGACTCATTTTCCTGAGTTCAAATCCAGCCTCAGATACTTGCTAGGTTTGTGACCCTGGGCAAGTCACTTAACTCTATTTGGTTTAGTTTTCTCATCTGTAAAATGAACCTGAGAAGGAAATGGCATCTCTGCCAAGAAGACCCCAAATGTGTTCACAAAGAGTTGGACATGAATGAAACAAATGAACAACAATAACAACATTGTCTCAGGATGTATGGCTTCACAGATACAAGGGATCAAGATTGTTTGTAGGGTATGCTGTAGAGAGGATTCTTCATCAGCTCTGAGCTACATTAGGTAGCCACTGAAGTACCTTTTGATTTTGAGGTGCTGGGATTCTATGAAAAATTTGTTCTGAGCCTTCACCTAGTAGGTAATTCCATTTCTCTTTCACTCCTCAGTACTCCGATGAGTGCTAGCTTGACATAATGTAGTTGGTTCACTAGAACCTTCCAAAATGTTGTATGCAGTTTTTTTATTCTTGCAAAGAGTCGATAAGTAAATAATATATAATTACTAAAATATAATGCGCAACACACAAGGGTCCCCACCCCAGTCCTTCTCAGCAGTAGAACTAATCAGGCCCTGGGAATTCTAGAATATACACAGCAGAGTCTCTCTCTTGAGTTGACAAAAGAGTTCAACCCCATTTCCTCTAGAATACTTATAGTATGCTTTCCATAGGACAAGTCATCAAGTACAGACTCAGTCATTCTTCAGTCAGAGCTTCATATTACATCAGGATCATAAAATATGGTACAAACCATGCTTAGGAAGGTTGATGATTTGTCTAGTCACCAGAGAAGACCTCTGACCTCAGCTGGCATATTATTCTGTTACAGTGTAGAATTAGTAGAATTAACAGGCATGGTAGGCAAGGAGCAAGGCTACCTTTTTCCTCAAGGGAATAGGAAAGGGGGGGGGGTTTATTTATATATACATATCATATTAATATTTATTATATTTTATCTTGTATTTATATTACATTTAAACATTTGTTTTTCACATTCTATGTGCCAGGTCCTGTGCTAAGAGCTTTACAGATACTGTCTTATTTGATCTTACAATAGCCCTACAAGATAAGTACTGCTTATTATCCACATTTTGCAGTTGAGAAAACTGAGGCTAAGTGACTTCTCTAGGATCATATAGCTAGTAAGTGTCTAAGCCTAGATTCGAACTCATGTCTTTCTGACTCCAGGCCCAGAATTCTATCCACTGTGCCACCTAGTCCTTCTTCTCTTGAACTATTATTATTTTAGACAACTAGGAGATATAGTGGATAGTGAGTTAAATTTAAAGTAAGGAAGACCTGAGTTCAAAACTGGCCTCAGACATTTACTGTGTGACACTAGTCAAGTTGCTTAACCTCTGTTTGTCTCAGTTTCCTCATCTGTCAAATGAGGATAATCACTGCATCCACCTCCCATGATTATTATGAGGCTAAAATGAGATAATATTGGTTGAATATTTTGTAAAACTTAAAGCCTGTATAAATGCTAGTTATTATCATTTTTGTTATTGTTATTGAGTAAAGCACAATACTTTCTCTGCTGTCCTTCTTCTCCTCTCTTCTATCTCCCCCTTCTCCATAGATTTGCTCTTCCCTAAACAAGTGGGTTTTTTTCTTTCTCATAAGAACATGCTGACATGTATGGACACCAACGACGGATGTCTATACCACTTTGGATATTTTGTACGGCAGGTGATGAAGCCCATTATAAATAATGTTTGAAACAGACAAAAAGATGGTAATCCCACCAGTTTAAATACTTAAATTCAGATCTGTCTGTTGATATGGACACATTTCACTTGATACAACTAATTTGTTTAGAGCCAACATTATACATAGCTATTGATAACAGCACTTACTATTGCCATCCCCAGCCTCAGTCTCTACTGCTTGGTCCAAAGTGGGGTGGGGGAGAAAGAAAAGGAAGAGCCAAATGAGCGTGCAAAATTGTGCTTTGAAAGCCACAAAATGCTATATAACTGTAAAGTGTAGAAGTCAGATACTATCAGAAAGGGAAATGACTCAGTCAAATATCAAACCAGAAGGGTAACAAATGAAGGGCTCAAATGTTGCATTATCACAAATGTGATTATTTGGGGGGGGGAGGGGAATGTCCAGACCTGTGATTTCATTAGCATAAGGCTCATGATGAAGGGACTCTTTTTCATATATATCAATAATTTTTAAAATTTTTAAAAATTTTATGCTTCATTTCATACTTTATTTCTCCCCAGTTACATGTAAAACCAATTTTTTCATTTTCAAATTTTCATTCTTCATTTTTAAAACTTTGAGTTCCAAATTCTCTACACTCCTCCTCCTCCTCCACCCCCCCCCTCCCATTGAGAAGGCAAGCAATTCAGTATAGGTTATACACGTGTAGTCATGAAAAAGAATCATGTTGTGAAAGAAAACAGACAAAAACACTCAAGAAAAATCAAGATTCCTTTCAGATATAGATCTATCTTGAAATTTATAGACTTATAGAGTTGCCTAGGGCACTAAGAGGTTAAATGATTTGTCCAGCATCAGAAAGCCAATATTTGTCAGAGATAGGATTTGAACCCAGGTATCCTGGCTCCAAGGCCAGCTCTCTAGCCGCCATGCCACAATGCTGCTCAAAATCCATAAAATATGAAAAGACCCAAGAGAATGTCTCTAGTATATTGGATAAAACTGACATAGAGGAATTATAGAAGGATGAATTAGTTTCAAAACATTTGATAGGATATAAACCAGAATCATACAGGATAAGGAGGCATAAATGGTTAGGCATGGAGAGGACCCACACCCATGCAAATGCAGATAGTGTTGTACACTCCTAATTGATATTGGGAGTATATAATATAGAGAGAGATTAGCATAATAACAGGTACTATGTGATGGGGGAAAGGAGATTCCTGGCTAAGTATTCTAGGACAATCAAAGAGGAAACAAAAAATAATTTTAAGAAGGCTGCAGGGGCAGCTAGGTGGCACAGTGAATAGAGCACCGGCCCTGGAGTCAGGAGGACCCGAGTTCAAATCTGGCCTCAGACACTTAACACAAAAAGTAGCCATGTGACCTTGGGCAAGTAGCTTAACCCCAATTGCCCTCCAAAAAGAAAAAAAAAAAGAAGGCTTTATGAAGATAATGGCACCTGACCTGGGTTTTCAAGGAAGAGTAATATGAATCAAGGGAAAGCAAAGATAGTGTGAATGCCCACAATGAGAGATGACACATGATGAGTAAATAAATGCACAGAAACAAAAGACAGAATGAAAATTGGGAACAGCTGATAGAACAATTTGCCTAGAACATAGAAGAGGCAAAGGGGAAGAGTGTCAAAATTGGAAAAGGAATAATGTTAATAGTAACTTCTATTTATTTGGCACTTCAAGGTTTGCAAAGTGTTTTACATATGGTATTCCATTTGGTCCTCAAAAACAGTCCTGTGAGGTAAGTACTGTTATTTTCCTTATTTTACAGATGAGAAAACTGAGGCTGAAAAAAAGACTGAATGACTTGCCAAGGATCACACAGCTAGGAATTGTCTGAGATGACATTTGAACTCAGGTCTTCTTGGCTCCAAATTGAGCACTTCAGTCATGGCACCATCTAGCTAAATTGGAGCCAGATTATGAAAAACCTTAAATGCTAGCCTAAGGCCCTAAAGACCAGTGGTTCTCAAAGCACAATATGAAGGTCCCTAAAGGGTCCCTGAAACTATTTCAGGGGATCTACAAGGTCAAAACTATTTTCCTAATGATGCCAAGGCATTTTAATTTCTTATACGGTAAATATCAATAAATGGAACTTACATAAACAAAAGTTCTTTGGGGCAATAATGTTTAAAAGTATAAAAGGGTCCTGACACCAAAAAGTTTGAGAACCCACTGGTTATAGACAATAGGGAGTCATTGAAGGTCACTGAGCAGGGGAGTAATCTTGTCAGACATATATTGTGAGGAGGTCTTTTTGACAGAGACTAGAATAAGGGAAACCAGTAAGAAGGCTGTTATAATAGCCCAGATGAAAATTATTAAGAGCCTGAGCTAGGGTGGTAGCAGAGTAGTGTATGTTGGCTTGAAATTTTTGTCCATCTTTCCAAAATAAAATACTGATGATATACTTTAAATTCCCCTTAGGTACTGACTCTCCCTCATGCCATAATTTTTGCGTACATGCCAACACATAACAAGTAAGGGACTATAAATTAGAACTCAAGAAACTAAATGCACCATGCAAATAGGAGCATCCTATTTATTGAGTAAATTACAGTGTGACTCTGGTGCTTAAAATTAGATTTGTAGCTTCAGGGTAGCTCTGCAAACCAACCTGGTCTAGACCTGAAATGATGTGATTTTTATATCTTCTAGGACTAAAAATGAACAGAGTAGGAACTATTAGGAGACTTCAAACAGTGATAGAGAGACACAAACTCTAGAAAGGTCTCTCTACTTTTTCCCTTGTCCACAGCCACAAGAATTTTCTCTCAGGAAACCTCTTTGATCAAGGGCTCCCAAAGCACACTGTCACTCAGAGAACTACCACCAGAGTTGGGGCTGGGTCCTGACTTTTCCAAAGGGAAATTAAATTGGTTGGCAGCTAGGCCTGCTGTAACCACATATGGGTAATCAGTGGCTCACAGAAGAGAGCTACCCTAATGGTCTCTGGCCAACCTTTGCCCAGACTATCATTCCCACTAGGCTGCTGTGGGGTGTCTTTTAATTTTGAAAAAAAATTTGAGTCATGCATTGTAAGTGTGGCAATGGCACCAACTTCAGAAGCCTAGAGTGAGGGCAGTAACAGAAAGGCAAGGATGCCTGCTGATCCTGGACAGCTCTGTAGTGTTAATCAGCTGCCCTCTATCACTGCACGTCAAGTTTCCATTTCTTACTTATAGGTCAATGTAATAGAGCATCCTATCTACTTCTTGATTTTGATGAAGAAAGAGCAGGTATGGTTAAAGCCTCTCAGCTGTCAGCTAGCTTAGTGTGAGAACTCCCTGGGCTTGGGCACAGAATACTCAGAATTGTCATATAGAATCTTCCTAGTGCTCATGAAAAGATGAACCCCTGTCTGTGCCATGGGGCCCAGTGACTTTACATTCCTTCCTAATAAAACCAGCTGCAACATATGCTGATCAGAAAGCAGTGATGCCCATAAGGAACTCTCTGCATTCCTGATCCTACCACCTTGTAGTTCTTCCAATCTACCCATATAAGTTTGCCGATTTTTACACCAACCTGATCCTTCTACATTTTTCCTGAATGTGGAGGGGCAAAAGAAGTAGTACTCAAAATTTCTGTGCCAGTACCTCAAATGGACATTTAATCTGCCCCTGCAATTGCTCTAAAACTTATGGATAGAAGCATGACAAAGGTAGGTGACCCTAGATAAATTGTTTAATTCCTCTCAGATTCTGTTTCCTCATCTATAATATGAGGATAAAAATAACCATAGCACTTAACTCAGAAGTTTATAGTGGGGAAAGAAGAGATAATATATTAAAATGTTTTGCAAACCTTAAAGCACTATATAGATATTTCTGTCAAGTCTATTTTCAGTTGTGTCTGACTCTTGGTGACTTTATTTGGGGTTTTCTTGGCAAAGAAAATGGAGCAGTTTACCATTTCTTTCTAACTCATTTTACAGATGAGGAAACTGAAGCAAACAGGATTAAGTGATTTGCCCAGTGTCACATGGGTATTAAGTGTCTGAAGCTGAATTTGTACTCATGAAGTTGAGTCTCCCTGATTCCAAGCCCAGTGCTCTATCCACTGCACCACCTTGCTGTGATGCCTAATATATTTGCCTTAGGTTGGGCAAAACATTTTTAAAGCTAAAAACAAGGAAGAAAAAAATGGAAGAAAACTGCCCATGCATATTCACCAAGCTAGCTACCATGAGAGAAGCTATAATGTTGGGAAGATTGGTATTGAAACACTCAGAAGCTCACAGGAGACAAAATCTGAGAAAGGAAGCAATATTAAAACCCATAACCTAAAATGTCTGTGCACAAATGCCCAAAGTTTAGGCAATAAGGAAAATGAAATAAAGGTTCTAATGCAGAGAAGCAAATTTGACCCCACAAATATCACAGAAACTTAATGGAATGAGACAAAAGATTAAATATGACTCAGAGTGGGCATATTAGAAAGAAACAGGACAGCTTAAAAAGTTCCATGTCACCTTGGAAGGAAGTCTCCAGTGATAGACCTCTATAATAGACCCTATACTATTTAATATTTTTCCTAGTGACTTGAATAAAGACACAGATCACACACTTAACTAAATTGCAGATGACACAAAACTAGGAAGGATGGCTAGCACACTGGATAATGAAGTCAAGAACCAAGAAGATCTCAACAAGTGAAAAAATTATTCTAGGGGCGGCCAGGTGGCTCAGCGAGTAAGAGCACCGGCTCCAGTGTCGCGATGACCTGGATCAAATCTGGGCTCAGATACTCAGCACCACACCCAGAAATAACTGGCTGTGTAACCTTGAGCAAGTTACTTAACCCTGATTGCTATAAAAAAAAAGAAAAAAGAAAAAATTATGCTAAATATTTTTTTAAATTTAATAGGAATAAATGTAAAATATTACTTGTGGGCTCAAGAAATAAACCTTATAAGTTCAATAGGGGAAAATGGCTAGATAGCAGTTCATCTGAAAAGTATCTGAGGATTGTAATGAACTTATCAACAATACTACATGGCAGCCTCAAAAACTAGTTCAGCCTTAGACAGCATGAAGAGAAGACAAGCTTCCAGGAATAAGGCATAGTCCTGTGTTCTGTCTTGATAAAACATAAGAGTGTCTAGAGCAGAGCAACCAGGATGATGAAGGACATGTAGTCCATGCTACATAAGGCTCAACTGAAGGCATTTAGGGATTTGTAGCCTAGAGACAAGAAGGCTCAGGTGGACATTTTGCTGTCTTTAAACATTTGTTTAAGCATTCCACATTGTCATGTGGAAGAGGGTATAGGCTTGCTATTTAGGCCCAGAGAACATAAAAACAAATGGTGGGTAGAAGTTACAGAAAATCAAGTTTAAACTTGAAAAAGAGGAAAAATTTCCCAAGAATCAGAGTAGTTCAAGAGTAAAATGGGCTGCCTTGGGAGGCAGTGGATTTCCCCTCATTGTAGGTCTCTAAGCAAAAATTAAACATCCTCTTCTTGAATGTATGGCAATGTCTTTGTTTTTGTTTGGGGGTATAGTTGCTGACCTCCTTTTCAGCTCTGAAATACTATGATTCTGTAAGTAATACTATTATTATTGTTATTGCTGTTGTTGTTATTCCATAAATTTTGCTGCAAGTATCCAAGCCAATAAGGAAGGAGAATAATGCTTTAGTCAGCAACAATTTAACAACAAAAGAGATTTTCATTTTGAAGCTTGCAGATGCTTAATCACTAAATGCAAGACTAAAGTCACCTGACCATATTTTAAATCTCCCTTCTTATAAGAGGACTGTATAACTCACAAAGGCTCCAGAAGCTCAAAGCTGGAGGACAAAGTGATGACAGTTGCCATAACAACTCCTCCTTTTATCTCCCTCCAGAAATGCTGAAGAATATATCATGGTGTAGGCAGGGAAGGAGGGGGAAAGGAAGGAGAATCTTGGATTGAAAAAACCTGAACTTGGACATCCTATCCAAGCAATAACTGAGCCTTACAATTAATTTAGGAAGATCAAGCCCAAAAACTTTAATTATTCCTCACCCATACTCACACCCCAAACCCAATCCCTGAGGCAAATAGACTCCTGCACTCATAAAGAGTCTATGATTCCTCACCATACAGGACAAATGCCTTTATGTATACCTCCGTCTTACTGACGGTAAATCCAAAAGGAAGAGGCTACTGACCCCTGAACAAAGGTAATGCAAAACTATAAAAACAGATGCATTCATACAAGTAGCCCCCAAAATGATGAGAAAGTCAGAGAAACATTTCTTCTAATGATTCTACAAGGATTCCTCTTCAGCTCCCTTTTCAGTTCCAACAAGTTAAGGAACTAAGGAACTATGTATATGGCCTGCCATTTTGCCAATGTGTACGACTACAAAGTGGCAGAATCTTTCTCACATTCAAAGGAAAGGGATAGAGTCGATATATGATATATATCCCCTCTCTGACTTCTCCAGTAGCAAAGGGATTTATTCATCTCTCACTGCCACTTTCTTTTATGGTCAATCTCTCTACTTAGAAATCATAAAATCATAGACAGAGCTGGAAGAGACCTTGGGGGCCACTGAGTCCAAAGCCTTCATTCGATAGACATGGAAACTGAGGCACACAGCAGCAAAGTGATTTTTCATGGAACTGCACAGCCAGTAAGTCTACGAGGTGGGATCTGAACTCAGATTTTTCTGATTCTAAGTTCATTGCCTTATCCAACACACCATGTCCCAGACACCTCATTTCAGCCTGGACCTTTCTGGTCAAGAATTCCTATTCTTCTCTCTTCTCCTTCTGATCACCCTTTCCTGCCCCACACATATATCATAGACTGATTCTTCTTTCCTAAACTACTTCTCAGGGCAATGTAATATGAAGGATGCCCTAAAGACAAATATAACAATAGCATCCCCAAGATCCAAGTAAGAACAAGAAATCTGCATTCCCTGAAGAGATTGTAAAATTATACCACCTATGAGTTAGTGACAATAAGAAGCTTTCCCCAGAGACCTATAGAGCATCAGTCACTTATAATCAAGTTTTAGGTAGGGATCCCATCAGGTGACATCTTCTAATACTTTCCTCAGCATGTGGCACCCATTGCACTTCTCCACAGTTGTCAGCAGTTCCCAGCAGATAACATCACTTGTCACTGCCCATCATCATAACTCTAGCTTCTGTTAGCAGCTCCCAGCAGGCAGTGTCAATTCCTCCTAGAATTCTCTATCTCTCTCCATGTTGTTCTACCTTGGGTTTTCTACTGCTTCCAGTATGGGGGCAATGTTAGCCCTTTTAGCCAGAGATTAAAGCTTTCTTTTGTAATGGACCCCATCTCCATGATGCAGAGAGGAACATTTCCATTTTTCCATCATGGAAGGAAAATAACTCACATGTAGTGGTGGACCTTGAATATGAAACCTCCCTTGTGATTCACTTCCTACAAACTTTTGGCCTCCCACAAAGTTCACCCAGAATTCAACCTATACCACAGCACACATGGTGGAACAAACCTTGGTATGCACAGTGTAATGAGGGCTCCAATTGGAGTCAGAGGACCTTGATACAAATCTCTGCTCCACCAAGACATGATCTTGAGAAAGTCCTGTCACATCTCTCTATGCCTCAATTTCTTCATCTGTTAAAAAAAAAAAGAGGTAGGTAGGCAATATGAACTCTTACTTAAAGATCTAAATCTGTGATCCTGTGACCTCCAAGCTATTCTTAGTCATGGATACCAGTTTTGAATCCAATGACTACATAGCCTGATGCCCACTTTGCCATTCCTCATAAGCAGGCATTACTTCGTTCCTTATAATTGTATCATCCCATGCTTAGCACAGTGTTGTTGTTCAGTCATTTCAATCGTTTCTGACTCTTCGTAACCCCATTTGGAGTTTTCTTGGCAAAGATACTGGAGTAGTTTGCCATTTCCTTCTGCAGCTCATTTTACAGATGAGGAAACAGAGGCAAGCAGGATGAAGTGACTTGCCCAGGGTCACACAGCTAGTAAATGTCTGAGACTGGATTTGAACTCATGAAGATGAGTCTCCCTGATTCCAAGCCCAGTGCTCTATCCACTGTGCCACCTAGCTGTCCCAGTGCCTGGCACATAATAAATACCTGATGGATTTCTGAGGCATGTGGGTAACATGCTTGTTTCAATACTTCCTATGGGTTTAAAATGAATTTCTTAACCTCCCCATTCATGAACTTTTCTTTTAATATACTGAAATGAATTTCAGTGAACTTTGTTTCTTTTGTAATGCCATGGGGTTTTTTTTGCATTTAAATGCATTATTCTGATAAAGGATCCATGAGTTTCAACAAAATGACATGAAAAATATCAAGAACCCGTGGTCTAGGAGCTTGATAAATAATCCACTTTCTTCTTAGTCCTCTCAGTCTCTCTGGAACCAACTCAACAGTACTATTAAAATTACTCAGGACTACTTCCATTACTCCTCAGGCAGGGCAAGGGGATAAAGTATTCACCCATATTAATATGTATAAGGAGAAAATAAAAATTAAACAGTCCCCAAAACTGGTGCATTCATTAAAAAAAATACTGAGGCACCCTCCATGTATTGCTCCTTGCGTGACTGCCCACCTTGCCTGCCTCTACTCTCATTTCCACCTTGAATCAGGATCACTGTGTCCCCTGCTTAGCACTGACTGGCATCAGAAGCAAGGACATTTCTTTTTTTTTTCTCAGCCAAAGAAAAGCAAAATTTATTAAAAGTTCACTTGCATTAGACACAGAGTAAGTCTGTGCTAGGTCATTCTATGGTGCTCTCACACTATTCTATGGCCCTCTTATACAGAAGGTTGTGGGAGGAATCTAGGGGTGGTCTAGAGAAGTTTGGGGAGAGTCTTCAGGAGGGGTTAATGAGGTCAATGAGAACACAAACAATGGTGGGCTACCATGTTTCCCCGATAATAAGACACTGTCTTATTATTTTTTTTGGACAGAAAAACAGCAGAGGGCTTATTTTCAGGGGAGTGCTTATTTTAATGAACATTGACAGCAATTTTAATGAACAGGTAAATGTGAACAAAAAAATGTACCTTTATTCAATAAGCAAATCACTGGGGAAGAACAGGATGACGCGCTCACTGCTGCAGCTCTGATTGGATGCAGCTCGGAGCGCAGCGTGTGTTTCACGGGAAGGGGGGGGGACGGTGCATACATAGGGTACAGTAATGTAGCGTGTAGCGCAGGGGATCACCTTCACTACAGCCGCAATCTCAATTGGGCTTATTTTCGGGGGAGGGCTTATTTTAGAGGAATCTTACACAGTAAGGGGAGGGCTTATTTTCGGGATAGGTCTTATTATCGGGGAAACACCAGTAGGCCAATTCAAGGGTGTATTGATATTTTGATAGGCTCAAGGGTGGGAAGTAGAGGAACAATGGAGGGCTAGGCTAGTAGTTAGCAGTTAGTAACTAGGCTAGAGGTCTGGGCCCAGACACAATGTAAGGCTTATTGCCTCATGCAAATGCCTCATCAAAGGAGACAATTTAATCAAGAGTCCAAGGGAGGTTCCCAGTACCTCAAGGACTCAAGGAGATTTCGAGGGGGCTCCCAGAGCCCATACCTCATCACCTCCTCTGTCCAGCGAGGACATTTCTGCATATAGGTAAAGCATAGAAGTAAAATGGAAGTAAAAGCACAAGAATTTTTAGCATCTACACAACTGGTATGGGAATACTGGGAACATTCAAGCTGCAAAAAAGAAATTTTCATTCCCTTTCTCTGTTTCATCAATAGCGGACTTAAGGAAATTTCCCCTTCCTCTGTCTCAACTCCACTGACTTCTCTAATGCAACAATGATATCTATGTGGGCTTGTAGCTCTTGGGAGTTACAATTCAATTATCCCACCTTCCAACTGATTCTCATTCATTCTCATTCTTTCTCTCTCTCTCTCTCTCTCTCTCTCTCTCTCTCTCTCTCTCTCTCTCTCTCTTCACATACACATACAGACATATGTGTGTGTTATATATGTATATGTGATGTGTGTTATATGTGTGTGATTAGTAACATGAAGAATAACCTGCAACCTGGTTCACTGGGGGTGAATTCCAGTCTTAGTTCTTCCTCCATACTGATATGTGATTCTTGCTAAATTACTTACCATGTCTGTCCTGTAGTTTCCCCAGCTATACAATAGGAAAAACACCACCAGGCACAGGACTGTTGTCAGATATAAAAGATCCCTTACAACAAAGCTCTGCAAAAATCAATGGAACCTAAGTGTGTAAAAGATTAGGTAACTCATAAAGAAAATGTATCTTGTCTTTTTTCTATAACTTTGGTACTGGAGGGAATCATTTTGGCTAAGACAAAAGTGTTACTGATGCAGCTGAAAGATTGGAGGTCAGTATAGCATCTACCACAGGTTTTCACATACACACACACACACACAGCACAGCACAGGAGAGCTCATCTCTGATGCCAATAACAAGCATCTCTCCATTCCCATGAAATCCAGTCTAGCCCAGGGCAACCCACCAAGATACAGAATAGCCACAAACCTCTCCTTCATTCCATACAAATGCCAATATATTTTCCATTCTCTCCAAGAAGCCAAAAAAAGTGGTGAGGGGCGGCCAGGTGGCTCAGCAAGTAAGAGCACCGGCCCCAGATCGAATCCGGGCTCAGATACTTAGCACCACACCCAGAAATAACTGGCCATGTAACCTTGAGCAAGTTACTTAACCCCAATTGCTTAAAAAAAAAAAAGTGGTGAAAGCTAAAAGCTTGGATCTCTTCAAAACTCCCTAAGACTAGAGGGTACCCACTGAAACATGCCTAGTTTTGGTTGCAGGATTATAGACCCACAAGCTAGGTGGTGCAGTGCATAGTGTGCTGCAGCAGGAGTCCAGAAGAACTAAGTTCAAAAATCTGGCCTCAGACATTTACTCTCTGTGTGACCCAGGACAAGTCACTTAATCTCTGTTTGCCTCAGTTTCCTCAACTTTAAAATGAGAATAACAACAGCACCTACCTTGCAAGATTTTTGTGAGGATCAAATGAGATATTAGTTATAAATATTTACCCCTCTGGAGGTAAATTTTCCTTACCTGTGTGTAACAAGGGTGGTCAGTGGAGTTCTGATTTTGATGGGATGAGGCACCTCTCTCATCAAGGAGTCAGAACACATGTCTAGCCCTGTGGGAGGTACTCCATTTTAGCACACCAATGATTTTCCAGTTACCCATTCTACCTGTGAAATACAGGGGCTGGGCTAGATCATCACTAAAGGTCCCATCTAGCACTAAAGACTGAAAATTCCCTTATCATTTTAAGGTTAGTGCAGAGTAATGTGGTCCCAAATAGCCTGGTAAACCTCATGTCCCAAAGTACACAGGACAGCCCCAGACAAGACCTCCTTCAATGAGGGGAAGGGGGAAGGGGGGAGAAAAGGAAAAGAGAATTATGCAGCAGTGCGGCCAAAAGCAAATATGCTTCAAATCCTTTGTCCAGTGGCGCCTATTGCCTACTGTGGTCCTAAGACTCTTTTCCAGGCATCATAATCACAGCCATGTGACTAAAAGCCAAGGGTGTGGCCAACAGCCTTCTCCATCCCCTGACAGACCTTGCCATCATTAAAGGTTAGAGCCGCTACTCAATACTCCCTTATATCACAGGCTGCTCTGCCAAGGTTGTAACCTGGGCAACAGGACGCTGTTTTAGATCAAATTGATCTACCTTATCCTCTACTTCTACTCACTATGTCATGTGCTATATATGCTGCTATTTCAGCCTAACAAATAATGGCCATGCTCTAGTGGCCTCATGTTTTCAATGTACCCTTGGAGCCACCTCACTTATAGCAGCCTGTCATCCATCTCCTTTGCTCATCTGAGGTCTAAGAGAATGAATTTGCTAACTCTTCTCCAAGACCTTGTTATAGAAGATCTCCACAAGCATATTATCCTCATTCACCTTAAGTCAGAGTTGACATGCAGAGCAGATTCAAGCTTCCCACCCTCACACAGGAGACCCAACACTAGCTCTTAAGAACTCAGTGCTATAAGAGAAATTTCATAAACCATATCACCCACTTCTGGAGCCTTGGCTATTAAAACAACTAAACAGAAGAAAAGCCAAGAAAGGAAAATGCTCATTAGAAAAGGAGGGGCAGCTAGGTGGCACAGTGGATAGAATGCCAGGCCTGGAAACTAGGAAGACTCATCTTCCAGAGCTCAAATGTGACCTCAGACACTTCCTAGCTCTGTGACCCTGGGCAAGTCATTAACCCCATTTGTCTCAATTTCCTCATCTATAAAATGAACTGGAGAAGGAAATGGCAAACCACTCCAGTATCTTTGCCAAGAAAACCCCATGAAGAGTTGGACACAACTGAACAAAAACAAATTAGAAAAAGAACCCAAAGATACAGAATCCAACCCAACATTTTTATACTAGAAACAAACAGCATGAAAAACATATTCCATTCAACTTTCTAATACAAATTCAGTTGGAATGGGATGAGGATGAGAGACATAACCAGGGACATAGCAAGGCCACAAGGTGAGGAGTAGTGGTACAGGGGTAGAGGGAAAAAGAAAGGTGGAACAATCCATAATCCACATGGTAGCTTCCTACCTTAACTATGTATTCTTGCCCATTAGGTGCTAAGCTCAGTCATTTGTATGCTACTGAAGGATCTTAAACACCCTCTATCTCTTATAACCTAGGTTATCCCAACCTAGTTACTACTCTGCAAGAAGAGAATTGAAGAAGAGAAGGAAGCCAGAAAAATGCAGAGTTCTACAGAATTGGGGCAGCGAGATAAAGCTGGGACCTTCCAATCATGACTACTACTCTTAGTATAGAAAGATGTCAGGAGCAGGTGGGCCCCCTTTTCCATGGCTCTACCATCCCTTGATACTTTTAATAATGATGATGATATCTGAAATACATATACATATGAACATATTTTATATATACATATGTGCATATTTATCTGTGTATATGTATACACATAGAGAGAGAGAGAGAGATAGTGTTCTAAGGTTTGTAAACTGCTTTGTATATATTTTTTCATGTGAGTCCCATGACTGTGATTTAGGTACAATAAGTATTATCTACATTTTAAAGATGAGGAAACTGAGATGCAAAGAGTTCAAGTGAGTTACCCCTGGTTATATAACTAGTAGCTATTAGAGACAGGATTTAAACCCATGTCCCAGATTCCAATTCCAGCATGCTATCTCCTCCCATGTTCTCCCAGATCTTGCCCTATTGATATTTCCTTTAGTCATCTTCAGTCTATTAGTCCACTAGTTCCTTCTCCTAAGGCTCTAAGATCCCACAACCACTGGCAAAGATGAATCTGAGAGATGGAGGAAAGGGTATATGGAATTGTCACTGCCTGAATATGCCAATATTCTCTGAGTCCAAGACCCTGGACAGCTCATAGCATGTGGCAACCCAGGAAACCTCACCCTGAGGCATATAAACAACATGAGAATAGACACCCAGGGAAAGCCATCCAGGCATGGCAGACTCTCCCACCCACACAGAACCATAATCTTCTCCCCACAAACCATGCTATCTCCCTTTGGACCTTCACAATCATCTTCAGTGAGCAGACTAAAGTTCTTTAGCCTCCTATAAACTCTACCCCGTTGTCTGTGGGATAAAACACTAACTCAGCCTAAAATATAAGACTTTCAACAATCTGACAACAACCTACCTTTCCAGATTTATTCCATGCTCCCTTCATTTCACATACTCTAGATTCTAGCTAAACTACACTACAAACCTTTCCCCAATGCCATCCTTTCTGTCCAAACTCTGTTGACTAGCGCATGCTATCCCCACCCCACTGTCCTCCCCATACCTCAGAACAAACTCTTTAAATCCCCACATATTAGAATCCTTCTCTTCCTTCAAGCTACAAGTCAACTACCACCCCCATGACACTTTCCCCCTTCCTCCATGGGAACTGAAAGTAATCTCTTCTTCCACAGTGTGGCATTTTAAAAAGGTTTGAGAGATATAATTTCTGGGTAATTTAATCATTTTATTAATAATACCAGCATTTTAATAAAAGGATAGACATTTGGCTGTCTCTCTTAGATCATCATGGCAGGTTCGTGGATTATATGCCCATTCGAAGAGGGGTGTTGGGGGGGATGGCAATCAACTCTGATTGGTTAACAATTATTGAACGAATATTACACGATGAGGTTCTGGATCTGAACTGGGATTATGTCATTTACTTCTTAAATTACCCCCAGCCTTGGGCAATCTATTCAAAGAATTTATACACTCCCAAACCTGGGTAGAACACAGTGACTGCCCCCACTAGATAGAGGAGAAAGTTAGCTCCACCTTAAAAGACCTAGGTCTTGAAATGAGGATAAACGAAAAAAGGGGAAATCTGAATCTCTCCAAATCATTGGTTATTATTAATCATTTCTCTCAACAGATTTCTCATAAAATTTCATCTGGAACTCTTCCTTATACTCACTACATTCTTCCCTGTGTTACAGTTACGGTAACCTTTAAGTCTCCCTATTATCCTTAAGGGGAGGACTCTCTCATTTTTTTCATCCTTATATACTCAGTGCCTAGCACAGCATCTTACAAATACTTGGTGCTTAATAAACATTTGCTAAGGTAAATTGAATCATTTTAAGAACTCTTATAATCCATAGAGAAGCTCAGAGAAGACAGGGGAGGGAGAAGAGCACAGCCTAGCTCTCCCAAACAATTGTTTTTCCCATCTGAAGTTTGTTTGAGATTATGACACAGGCCAGTCTGCCAAAAGATATGCTTGCTTCCTGACTCGGTTTTCTAATTCATCATCACACTTAGTCACTTGACTTCATACTCCCAGTGAACACCTGAGAGAGTTCTCAGGTTTTATTTGCCATTTATACATCTGGTTCTCTAGCACAAGCTTTGTACAATGATGTACTGAATAAATGTTTGTTGAATCAAATTGTACGATGGTTAATAGATCACCATAGCTATAATGTGAATAGAGGAGGCTGACAGACTATTTAGACAAAGCTTTATAGGCTCTACTTTATTTCCTGGTTGTAGGATAAGTGCACTAAGCTCTCATGGAATCAGGACTGTGAAGATCAGGTTATTGGGGAGCGATTAAATTCTAGAAAAAATGACTCAGGCTGCCTAAACGCATATGGATGATAAATGTTGGTCAATATGTTTGCAGCTACCATTATACTGATTTATACTGATAGAATTCCCACATAGACCAGAATAGTCACATCTACCTATTAGCACCTAGAACCATAGAATCTTGGATCTGTAATAGAATTTAAGTATCATCTAGCCCAGGAATTCTTAACCTAGGGTACATGGAAAGATTTCATGGAGTTCATGAGCCTGAATTAGAAAAAAAAATTATCTACTTATTTTCACAACCCTCTAACTGAAATTTAGCATTTCCTTCCATTATGAATATAGGCAACAAGCCATAGTAGTATTACCAGTACTTTGTTACCAATAGCAATCACAGATATTTTCATATTGCATTATGGTTGTTGATGATATCTCAACATAATGTTTATGCTCATCACTACTTCAAAATTTATAAGACCTACTGCTAGATGGCAAATGATAAGAGTTTTCTCATCTACAGACATTCATGTGACACCTCTGGCTAATAATCAGGGATCTCAGGGGCTAGCAGTCATTTATCCACCAAATAGTGAAGTTAGATGTTCTTGCATTGGTGACCCAGATGTCTAAATTGCTTTCTAGTATTCCTGTCTACAATTGTGCTCTTGATCACTATGTGGAAGGAAGTGAATCTTTTTCATTGTTTGTTAAAGTTTTGCCAAATGGGGTAGGTCATTGAGAATTCCTAACTCTTGGAAAGGCAGCAGAGTTTTTGGAACCCAAATAAGTTTGTAGATTATGACTAAGCCAGCCCAGTTCAAACACATGTGCTGGTTGAGTTAATGATTGAAATATGTTATTTAGGGGGTGGCTAATTGGCACAGTGAATAGAGCACCAGCCCTGGAGTCAGGAGGACCTGAGTTCAAATCTGGCCTCAGAAACTTCACACAAAACTAGCCATGTGACCTTGGGCAAGCCACTTAACCCCAACTGCCCCTCCAAAAAGCAAAAAAAAAATGTTATTTAAAGTCATTTATTATTATTTACAAACTGGAAGCAATATAAGTCATACACAGTATTATAAGTTCTGGGAAAAGAGACATTTTCTTTTTCTCATTGTACTACAATGTCACAAAGAGTCAGACATGACTGAATAACTCAACAAAAAAACAACTATGATATGAAGCAAAGGCATGCATGTGTACTATATAGGTATTCAAGTATTACCATTATTAAAGTACCACAGATGTTGAAAATAACTTTGTGTGAAAATAACAAATGTTATCAGTAGCTTTCCAGTTAGATAAAAAAAAAGCCACATGACTCCATGTGCAGCAGCTAAACTCCAGAAAACAAATTATTCCTGAGTACTGCTATAATCTGTTTCTCTTATCAGGAGAGTTAAAAGCCATTAAGAGGGGAAAACCTTGAAATCTATTATGAAATCTGCCATATTTAACATAATTGTCATATAAAATTCTTTAATATATTATAGTTTCATTAACATAGAAATTACTTATTTCTAGGTTGCCTTATCAATCACTTAGAAATAATAAAATAATGAGATTCAGAAAGTATCAGTTGAATCTAATAGTTTGTTTTATCTTTATTTCATATTCTATAGATCCAATTTCTGTTAGAAATATCAAAGAAAAAGGCATAATGAAGACTTTATTATATGATTTCACATGCAGTAGTGAGCATTATGGGACACAAAAGCCTCTGTTTTTTGAGCAGAAAAATTCTTGTGAATGGTAGCATGAAGTCAACCAAACTGAAAGAGCATGTCACTTCTGTCCATCCTGAAAAAAAAAGAATTTAAATATTTAGTCTATTTTCATAGAAAGAAAGCTCAAATCAAAAAAGTTGGGACATTTCTAAAACTTAGATTTGCCAACCTTTTCTCAAAGCATCCTATTAAAGGATCTCTAAACAAAAGAAGCTCAATGTTATTGGAGACATTAGTAAAGCCATGTGCACTGCAAATGAACAAGCTACTTTGTGAACTGGAAAAAAGTGGGGGGGGGAAGCAAAATGAAAGTAGCATCATTGTCAAATGATATGTTATGTCCTAGAGTGGCTGATGTTTCTTTTGAGAAGTGTCAACCTTGGAGCGGCTAGGTGGCACAGTGAGTAGAGCACCGGCCCTGGAGTTAGGAGGGCTTGAGTTCAAATCCAGCCTCAGACACTTAATACAAAAACTAGCCGTGTGACCTTGAGCAAGTCACTTAACCCCAAAAAAGCAAAAAAAAAAAAAAAAGAATTGTCAACTTTGCCATTTCCCTTCAATATGAATTTGGATGAAATGACAAACATCTCTCTATGTAGCCAGCTCCTCATGTTTGTTTGCTAGGTACATGCTAATGCCATCAAAGCAGAATTTTTATTTTATGAATCCTACTTAGAAACTACAAAGGCTGTCAACATTTTAGAAACAGTAGCCAATTATTTTTTACCAATACAAACTTTGACTACAAAGAAAACCTTCATGCTCTTTACCTAGATGGAGCTACTGTACTGCTTAGAAATACTCTGGTTTGTCTCCTTTTGTGAAAAAAATAAAGATCTTTTCATAGTCGCCACTTGTTTTGTATACAGACTTATTCTGGCTACAAGAATTTTTCCAACAACACTGAAATATGTTTTCTCAGCTCCAGAAAAAGTCATCAATTTTATCAGAATCAGATCTCTTAATCATCCCATTGTTAAAAGATTTTTGTCAAAAAATAGGTGTAGAATATGAAATGCTTCTCTGCCACATAGAAGTTCACTGATTTTCAAGATGACAATTCTTGAAATGTTTCTTCAAACTAAGGATAGAAGTTTTGCTTTTTGTTCAAGAAAAAGGAACTCTACTCTTGTCATCCTTTAAAACACAGGACTTTGGCTTACCTAGAAGATATTTTTAAACATATAAATGAGATAAATCTTTCGATTCAAGGTTCTAGAGTTAACATTATAAATGCTCTTGGAAAAAATGTTTCAGCAAAGCTGATGATATAGAAGAAGATTGTAGAGACTGACATCCTTATAAAAACTTTTAAAAACTAGAGAAATTGCTTTACAAACATGGAATTGAGATATAAAATAATCTGTTGATTTATCTCAAAAGATAAATTTGTGACCACCTGAAAATAATTCAGGACTCATTCAAAAGTTATTTCTATCTAGACAGTATTCAAGTTAAACCATAGAGTTGCAAACCTTTTCTGGCTGATAAAAATTTGATCAAAGATGCTGACCTAGCCAAACATAAACTTATTGACTTCAAGACCAAAAAATTTTGCTACAGTTTGTTTTTAACTCAAAAAATGAAGAAATTCTATTGTTCCTTTTTTTTTTTACTTTTTTTTGGAGGGCAATTGGGGTTAAGTGACTTGCCCAAGGTCACATGGCTAGTTTTTTTGTGTGTTACGTGTCTGAGGCCAGATTTGAACTCAGGTCCTCCTGACTCCAGGGCCAGTGCTCTATTCACTGTGCCACCTAGCAACCTAGCCCCCTAGCCTATCCCTACCTTGTAAAGTAAGATGGGATTTTCAACACTTGTACTCATCAAAAGCAAAATTGAAATCAACTGAATGTCCAACATTACATGCGTGTTGTCTTACCAACAATCACCTTACAGTTTAATGTTTTTATTCAAACTAAGGAACAATTGCTTTTATATTGATGTTTTTAAAATGAAATTTATTTTTAACTTGCCTATATTTTAAATGTATTATCTTGTTATTTAAGGTATTAGTAGAGAAGTATATTATATTATTATAAATTCTATATATTATATTAATTAGTTATTTATTATTAGATTTATTTTATTATTTTATTTATTTTATTATTTATATAAATGCATTTGTATATTTATTTTATTATTATTTGTTGATAATACATTGTTCTATATTATACTACTATATCACAAATTCATTTTTAATAGTTGGTGACTATAGTTCAGTAGAACTGGCTTCCTTTGTAATAGTAATTAAAGAATGTAGAAATTCATTAAGGTTAGAATTGTAGGGAAGCATACTTCCTCTATATGGGAGTAATTTTCAACAGCTCACCAACATAAATTTATTTACCAAGTATTCACTGAGCATCTAGGCTACAAACTGTCCCAAAAGTCTTAGTGCAATTTGAAGCTATTAAAGCCAAATATAAAGTCATATATAAAGTTCTAACTATAGCACAGAGATGAAACAATTACTGCCGTCAGGTAATCTTACAGTTCAGTTTGGGAGCCAAGAGCTAGCCACATGGAATAGTTAAATAACATTCAGTGCCAGAACAAATGTTCAGGCAATATGGACTGGAATGATTGAGGAACCTTGGGGAGTAGGCCCTGAGTGCAGAAGTGTTGCCATTTCCCCACATTAGGAGTGTCTGAATTAGTATTTAACATTAGTTAAATAGGCATTCCCAATTGGTGATGGTTGGTTTAATAATAAAATTTCAGCAATATTTAAGAAGTACTGCATGTTAATGAGATTATTATTCCAAATTGTGATGCTATCTTGTATTTTTTATATTTCCTTCCTCTGTAATACTCTGTTGTTTATTTTATACATTTAAAATATTATTCTGAGAAGGGCTCCATAGGTTTTGACAGACTGCCAAGGAAGTCCAGAGACAAAAAAGTTTAAGAACTCTTTATCTGATCTAATCACTTCACTTTACAGAAAAGGAAATTAAGGCTCATAAAGGTCAAAATGACTTATCCAATGGAATGCAGATATTATCAGAGTGGGGACTAGAATCTAGGAATCATAGCTCCCTAGTTAGTACCCTTTCCATTATTACCTATCTACATTTCCTACTTATCTGTTAAGGTCTAGTTGTGTGTCTGGAGAACCTGTGGCCTTGAGGCCACATGTAGCCATCTAGGGCCTCAAGTGTGACCTAGTAGGCCACATGTGGTTTTGAGGCTGCAAGTTCCCCACCTTGGTCTAATTCATGAAGTTTTTTCAAATCATGCTAACACACCAATCTCCAACTTCTAAACCTCTATAGTCCCCTTTGGTTCTTTTTTCATAAAATCATAGACTCAGATTTGGAAGGCACCTCACAGGTCACTAAGTCCCACTCCTGGCCAAATCATGAATCCTTTCTACAATATCCGTGACAGGTTATCATCTAGTCCCTACTTGAACATCTTCAGTAACAGGAAATTCATTATACCAGAGGCAGTCTATGGAGCATTAAGGGGGATTAAGTATTTATAAAGCACCTATTCAGGGCACTAAGCACTTTTACAATATCATCTCATTTGGTCATCACAACTCTGCAAGGTAGATGCCATTATTATCCCTATTTTACAGCTGAGAAAACTGAGGTAAGCAGAAGTTGAGACCATGGTCTTTCAGCTGGTAAGTGTCTGAGGCCAGATTTTAACTCAGGTCTTCCTGACTCCAGGCCCAGCACTCTATCCCATGTGCTACCCCTGCCAAACTGTCATAGATTTCTAGTTACGAGTCCTTAGAAATTATGTGATCCAACCACATTTTGCATTTGAGGAAACTGAGACCTAGAGTGATGATTTGCCTTGCAAAATCTCCCAGACGTAGTGAAAAACAGATCCAAGATTTGAACCCATGTATCTTAGCAACAAATCAAATACTTTTTTCATTCCATTTGGATCCAGTCTAATTGTTAGTGAGTTTTTCCATTTGTTGGAATGAAATCTGCTGATTTATCTGAAATAAAATAAGGATAGTTTAAAAGACTCATCCGAAGTCACACAACTAGTGCTCTAACTAGAAGCAGAATCCAGTTTTTCAGATTCTTGGTTCTGATCTTGTTCAGGTCCTCATTACCTCTCACCAGAACAGCTTCCTCATTTGTTGACTTCTTTCTCTCCATCTCTGCAATACACCCTCCACATAGATGACAAAAAAATATTCCCAGGACAGGTCATATCTCTGCTCTAAAAATTTTATTTGACTTTTTGTAGCCTCTAAAATAAAATATAAATACCTAAGAATAGTATTTAATCTTCCTAAGGCACAGGTCATGTCTTGGCTCAAAAACTTTTATTTGGCTTTTTGTTACTTCTAGAATAAAATACAAATTCTTCACCCTAACATTGATATTCCTCCTCAATCTGACTCCTACCCACATTTCCATGTATATCTCATATCACCATCCTTCACACACTACTTTTGCCAAAACTGGACTCATTCCTTGAACTTAATATTCCATTTCTCACCTCTGTACATCTGCATAAACTAGTCCTTAAGCCCTGAATGAGAATCCCCCTTCAACTCTGACATTCAGATTCCTTCTCTTCCTTTATTATCTCAGCTCAAATGCCATCACCTCCACAAAGACTTCTCTGGTTCCTCTGGTAATGCTCCCTCCCTCCTCAAATTAATGTCTACTTATTTATCTTTGTGCATGTTGTAACTTTCCCTCCAAGAACGTAAGCTCAATGAGGTTAGAAATTACTGAATTACTACTTTTATAGCCCAAGTGGCTAGCATAGTATTTTGTAGATAATAATAGGTGCTTTTAAGAACATTTGTCGAATTTCGCCAAATTATTGAAATACTCTAGAATCCAATTACATATTGTATAATTTCTCCATATTAGTGCCTGAAATAGTCCTTTCAGGAGGGCAGAGGCCTACTTAATCTCCTGCCTTTTCACTATTGTTTTGTGAGACCCACAGCCCTATCTTAACAATGAAACTCTTGGGTGGCTAGGTGGCACAGTGAATAGAGCACCAGCTCTGGAGCCAGGAGGACCTGAGTTCAAATCTAACCTCAAACACTTAACACAAAAAACTAGCCGTGTGACCTCGGGCAAGTCACTTAACCCCAATTGCCCTACCTTCCCCCCTCCAAAAAAGCAAAAGGAAAAATCTAAAAAAAAAAAATGAAACTCTTAAGAAAGGGAATAACAGCCATATAAAATTCTAGGTCACAGAAGTACAAAATTACATGGTTGGACGACGCCTCAGAGGCCATGTTGTTCAACCCAACCTGAACATGAATCCATTTACAACATATCTGACAAGTAGACAATCTAGGCCTTGACTGAAAAGTCTCTCTTAAGAAGGTGGGACCCATTATACTTCCTAAGACAGCCTATTCCACTCCTGGATATGTCTTGTAGGAAGTTTGAGGATGGTTTCCCTTTTTTGAGGGGGGGCACACATTAAGCCTAAATTTCCCTTTGTACCTTCTACCGATTGCTCTTAGCGAAGACTGAGAAGCTAAGCAGAAAAAGTCAATCCCTGTCCCAAATGACAACCCTTAAAATGCTTGAAGATAGTTACCATGCCTCCTTCCTTAAGTCCTCTCTTCTCCAGGCTAAAAATTCCCATTTCTTTCAATTATCATAAGGTATGATCTTAAGATTCTTCACCATCTTGTTCCCTTTTGAACACACTTCATCTTATCTGTGTCCTTCCTAAAATATGGCAACCAGGAGTAAACCCAATACTCCAGGTGTGGTCTGAGTGGGGCAGAGTGTGGAGGTACTATCAGCCCCCCTCCCTAGTCCTGGACACCATACCTTCTAAAAGCCAGTGTGGCTTTAGAAAGGGTCAAGGAACAATCCATATGGTGTTTGCTGCCTGAAAATTCCAGGAGAAATGCCAGGAGCAGAACAGAGGTCTGTACACAATGTTTGTAGATCTGACCAAGGCCTTTGATACTGTCAGTCATTAGGGCTTATGGAAAGTTATGTCAAAATTTGATTGTGTAGAGAATTTCATCAGCATTGTATGTCAATTTCATGATGGCATGCTTGCCCAGGTTCTGGATAACAGGCAATGTTCTTGTTCTTTCCCAGCCACCAATGGAGTGAAATGAGGCTGTGTGCTTGCTCTCGTGCTTTTTAGCATGATGTTTTCAACCATGTTGTCAAATGCTTTCAATGACAATGAACACAGTATCAAGGTCAGCTACTACACTGATAGTAAATTCTTCAACTTGTAAAGGCTACAAGCCAAGACCAAAGTGGAGGGAGTGTTGGTTGCATGATTTTCTATTTCCAGATGACTGTGCACTCAATGCAGACTCTGAAGCCAAGATAGAACAATGTATGGATTGTTTCTCTGCTGCTTGTTCTAATTTTGGCCTGACAATTAACACCAAGAAAACACAGGTGCTCCATCGGCTACCACCATGCCATCCCTACGTGGAACCATTAGTTACAGTAAATGGAGAAGTTTTGAATACTGTAGATAAGGTCACTTACCTTGGTAGTATACTTTCCAGGGATGTACACGTTAACAATGAGGCTGATGCAGATATTGCCAGAACTAGTTCAGTGTTTGAGAGGATCCAAAGGAAAGTAGGGGAGAGAAGAGGTCTTGGACTGACTACCAAACTGAAGGTCTACACAGCTGTTGTGCTGACCTCATTGTTGTATGCTTGTGAAACCTGGGCAGTCTACCAGCACCATGCCAGGAAACTGAATTACTTCCATTTGAATTGTCTTAGGAAGATTCTGAAGATCACCTGGCAGGATAAGGTACCACACCCTGGGATCCTTTCTGGAACTAAACTGCCAAGCACTCAAACTTTGCTTCAGAGAGCACAACTCTGGTTTGAATGCAAAATGTGTGCTTGCCAAAAAGATTTTTATGAAAAACTCACACAGGCCAGGTGTTCACATGGTGCTCAGAAGAAGAGATACAAGGACACTCTCAAGATCTCTCTTAAAAACTTTGGAATTGGTTGTGTGTCATGGGAGACACTAGCACAGAACTGCTCAGCATGGAATGCCCTCATCAGAAAAGTTGCTTTGCTCTATGAGCAAAGCAGAATTGAAATAGCTCTGAAGTGTGAGATGAGCAAAATTAGAGAATCCACCCCAAATGTTCACATGAACTATTTGTGCCCAACCTGTAGTAGAATATTCTGAGCTCATATTGGTCTGATCAGCCACAGTCAGACATACTGAAACTTGACTCTAGCATAGTGATGTCATTTTGGTCCCCTTCGTGAACAAAGGACAACAACTAGCCGATGTCAAATTACTTACTGATTTTGCCCTAGTTACTTCACTGTTTGAAATTTGGCCAGCCTACCTGCCTGTGTTTAGTATTTCTAAAGCTTTATTTCAAGGGCTGGCCTTGAACTTCAGCTGTTGGCCCCAAAAGATGGAAAACAATGCTATGCTTCGGAACTCACCATTTTCTCCAATCCTGACCTCCCAACCCATACACGCATGTATACACGTGCAAATGCACATGCACACCCAGAAGGGACATTCAACAGCACCTGACCAGTGAAAGGTCAGAATTCAAACTGACATCTCTTGATTTTAAACAAGGTACTCTTTCTACCAAAGAGGAAATAAATATCCATCTTGATCACTTATTGAACATGGAGGATCCAAAATAATGAATCAGCTTTGTTCATTGCCTGCTTTGGTTAAAAACAAAAACATAAACAAAAAATGTAATTCTCAAATTAATGCTCATTTTTTCTTTGGACAACTTAAAATTTTCATTTTTTTCATTCAGAATTTCTGCCCTGCAGTGGTGTGTAGTGGTACTGAAGAATGGTCTGTATTTCATATTGATCCAAATGACACTGCCAAGGACTGCTTTAATCTATAATTAAAGAGGAAATCTTTTCCAAGAATCATTCCCTTGATGACTGGTTTTCCTTTACTCTTCTCCAGTCTCTTCAGCAATCAAATTTCTTACAATATTTTAAGGATGTGCTTTATCCCCATCTAAATACTGCCTCTACTAAGCAGGGAAGAAGGCAGGAGGTTATGATTGGTTGCATGATTAGCTTTAGCTGGGTGTTTTGTTTTGTTTTTTAAGTAAATGACCAGTCATTTGAAATAACTTCTCATTTAAACACTTTCATATTTCAGGTAAGTATTGCCTAAGAATGGGTGAATTTGTGGCAGCCTCATTCTCTACCTTCTCCCATGACTGGAAGTACTTAGTATTTATCTTGTAAGAGCTGATTTGAATTGAACGATTTTCTACATTTTCACACACAGCTTTAGAGCAGCTTCAAGTTGAAAAGGAGTGCTGTGGTACTAGGAAGGAATAATTTATCATTCAACAGAATGCTCAGTCAATCACTCAGTCTTTTTCACTTCACACAATCAATTAGCCCAATCCCAACCACACTAGGCTTCCTCCCCAGCCTGCTCTTTATGGTCAGTTACTTGAATACTGCCTTAATATCCTAGCCTACTTCTTTCATCCCCTTGACCTTCCTCAGCATTTTCAAAGCCCAACCATGGATCACTCCCAACATCCACTTTTCTTTGTCCCTTGTGTAAACTCATATATAAAAACAAAATAGAAACAGAATAAAATAGAAACAATTAATAGAGAAAGGCACTAGAATTGGGAAAGGGCTCCTGTTTAAAATAGGATTTTAGTTGAGACTTAAAGGAAGCCAGGAAGTCAATAGGCAGAGTTTAGGGGGAAGAACATTCCAGGCATGGGATACAGCCAAAGAAAATTCCCACAGACAAGAGATAAAATGTTTTGTTCATGGAATAGCAAGGAAGCCAGTGTCACTGATTCAAAGAGTACATGATGGGGAGTAAGAAATGTTTGTTGAAGTGAAGTTAGTTCCAGGTAATTTCCCACAGTTGCTGTTGTGCAGAGATTGTTTCCTCCCATCATGAGTTCTAAATTCACATTCTCACACACACACACACACACACACACACACACACACACATGTCGCTCTCAGCAGATCCCCATATGCTGCCTATTGACTTAGAAAATCACAAATTAACATGATCTATGTTCTATTTTTATTTATTTCATTAAATATTTCCCAATTACATTTTAATCTGGTTTGGCCTGTTTGTAGGCACCTTAGTATGTTTGATAACTGCTATAAACTTCAGGGCCAGAGCTGTCTCTCAACCTTACTAAACTGAAGGCCAAAACAGACATAATTGACCTTCTAATTATTAATATCAAGCAAAGAATAAAACAGGGACATATATGTTCATCAGCTCATGGAAGATAAGCAGTCTGGGGCCCAAACAGATGGGGGAGGTCTTCCAGATGTTCCCATTTCTAAATACCATTGCGATGATTGCCTTAAGCCTTGAAATACTCCTGCCTCCTAAGTGAGATTTTATAATTACTCAAGAGTTTAACCCAACAATCTATACAGGAAAAAACAAGTGGATGAATAATGCCACAGATCTAGACTTTATACTAGTATATATAGTTAGATAATGGCTTGTTGAACTAGTCCATCAGTAAATACTATCTTGGACAGACAATACATGTGGAAAATAAACCAATACAAGAATTGAATAAATGCATTTGTGAAATTTTTAACATTTTCAGTGAACCCAAATTTCTCCTTAGGGAAAAAATCTCTTAACCACTATTCTTCTGGTCATGTTATATGCCTCCAAATCATATAACACCATCTCCAAAGAATCAAAATTATTGGTTACCCCAAGGGCAATAATGGTAATAAGCAAGTTGTGTCATGTCGATAACAAAATGTGCAAGAAGCAGCATAAAAGTCATCATCATCACTGGCATTCACATATTGTCTTAAGTTTTACAATGTGCTTTGCAAATAACCTCCCATTTTCCTCACAACAACCCTGTAAGGTAAGTGCTGTTATCACCACTTTATGGATAAGGGAACTCAGGCAGAGAGAAGTTAAGGGACTAGAATGCTAAACCTAGAGTCAGAAAGACCTGAGTTCAAATCCAACCTTGGAGGTGTAACCCTGGGCAAGTCATTTAACCTTTGTCTGCCTCAGTTTCCTCAGCTGTAAGGATCACACACAGCTGTTAAGTATCTAAGGCTGAATTTAAACTCAGGACTTACTATGCCACTTCATGGTAAAAGAGGTATATGAGAAAAAAAGAAAGTGGGCCAGTCACATATTGAAGGAACGAGGTATAACATAGGAAAGACCTGCATACTACAATAGTACCCATATAATGTGATGACACCTCAAGGTAATACCCCAGAACACTGGGTATACCTCTTTAGAGGATTAACAGAGCACATAGAGATGGGTCACATAGGATAAAAAGGCACAGATAGATTGCAATCTGCTCTGTCAATCTGGTAGCTGGGTAGCACCATGGATAGAGTATTGAACCTAGAGTCAGAAAGACCTGAGTTCAAATCCATCCCCAGAAGTGTAACCCTGGACAAGTCATTTGACCTCTGTTTGCTTCAGTTTCCTCAGTTTAAATAGAGATAATAAATAGAGCACCAGCCCAGGAGTCAGGAGAACCTGAGTTCAAATCTAGCCTCAGACACTTAACACTTACTAGACATGTGGCCTTGGGTAAGTCACTTAACCCCAATTGTCCCACCTTCCCCCCTACAAAAAAAGCAAAAATAAAATAAAATAAAGATAATAACAGCATTTAACTCACAGGGTTGTAGACGATCAAATGAGATGTTTGTAAAGCACTTAACACAGCAACTAGCAAGGACTAGGTACTTAATAAATTGTTTATTTCCTTCTTGCTCCATTGTGGGGGTTGGAAGAGGGATACATGCTTATGTCAGTGAGATCACACATATGCTGAAATACTGAAGTACAATCCAAACTGAAAAATACAATTATGGATAGAATGAACATTTGTTTTGTTTGCTCATAACTAGCAGGCACTGTTTGAAACTTTAAGCATGTGCTTGGCACATGGTAGGTACTATATAAATGTTTGTTCCCTTCCTCCTTGACTTCAAGTATATAGATTCAAGACTAAATTTTAAATCTATTTCTTTACCCACCCAGTAAATCTTGGGAATTTATTACACTAAGTTGTGGTACAAACTGAAAAGATAACTAGATTCAAGAGGAGTATTCCCAATCTATTTATTGGGAGATACCAGAAAAGCTTGTGGCACAATACCATCTTTTAGAGGTTGACATAATGGATTACAATGTGCTCCCACAATATGTGGAAAGGCTGAGGGGTGGCATGATAGCATGTGAAGGGAAGAAGGATGAGATTTTTTTCCTGCATGACTTCAGAGGGCAGAACTAGGAGCCAAGGATAAAAATTGAACCAAGGCAGTTCTAGGCTTCAAGTGAGGAAAAAATTCCTAACTATTAGAGCTGTCTGTCCCCTTTCTCTAGAGGTCTTCAAGCAAAGGTAAGATGACCATTTGTCATGGAATTTGTAGAGAGGATTCCTGTTTATGTGTGGTTTGGACCATATGGTCCCTAACATCTCTTTCAGCATTTAGATTCTACAATTCTAGAGTGCCCTTTGGTGCCATTGTCAGAGATTATGCTTAGTTGGATGGGCCAGATCTGTCACAGCAGGGGAAATCCCAAGGGTACTATATTCTATTCACAGAATAGAATATTTTCCCCCATGCTTGTATAAATGAGTCAAATAAAATGACTAACCCACCAAAATGTTTTTATCTCTTTACTTTTTAAACCAACTTAGTCATCTTTCTTCAGGTAGTAAAAATGAACAATTCTACTTAAATTGAACTAGGGACAACTCTTATCTTGAAGATAATTGGATCCATTCCCAGCAGACATTTCCATTTCCCTAAAATGAAAGGGATATCAGAGCTCCAGTCCCAATCCTATGGGAAAAGTAGAACAACTCTTTGCCTCCCACTCCTAATTGATAGACTAAAAGGCATTAGAATTCCATGCCCTGGATGATTTCCAAAGTATTATTTATAGAGGCTGTGTGATATAACAAAATGAGCACTGGATTTGGAATTAGAAAACCTGGGTTCAAATTCCACCTCTGTCACTACCTGTGCTTCTTTGAGCTAATCAATTTCACCCTCTTTATCCTAGTTTCATCGGCAGAAGTTAGACTAGACAGTCCTAAGGTCCCTTCCAGTTCTCATTCTATGATTCTAAGCATATTCAATGCTGCCCCCTGGAAATTGGACACATGGGATCTGTTTTACCCAGAAGGTTTACATTTTGCCCAAGCATTTCTTTAAAGGCTACAAGGAAGAGAGATCAAAGGTCCAGGAAAAGAAGGAATCCTTTCTCTGTGGAAAAACTTTATATTCTGTGACTTAAAAGACAAGGGAACCATTCTTAAAATTTAGTTTTGGATCTTCAGAGTGCATATTTATTTCCATTGCTGGAGGAGTTATGAATTAAAATAAATGGGGTAAGGGTGATAAAAATACTATCTTCCCCTTTTTCCTACCCAATTATGTCAGCTTGCAAAGGACTCTCCCTCCCCATATGTTTATCACAATGATTCTTCTCCCATCAATACATATAGCCAGGTGTAGTGTACCTTCAATTCAATGCAACAGTCAGTAGCTTTTGGGGAGAATAGTTCTACCATCAGAACAGCACTGTGCTGGTTGCTCATGACCTTGCCCATTCACCTTGAGATCTAGCTTTGGCCATAGGAGGGTTCCCATTTCTCTGCGGCTATGATAAAAAGGACACTGCCCATTATAGCAAAATGAGCTTTCAATAATTTGGGATGAAATCTCTAATCTACCAAATGAAGGGAGACAGAGTGAGGAGGGAGCCAGAATCATTAAGGAATTCATCTTTTTAGGGAGAAGAAAGCATTTGGTAAAGCATATATATTGTTTCACTGTCAAGGTGTTTGAATCAGGTCTTACTGAGTTTCCCTACAAATGTATGACTTTTCAGCAAGGAAATGGCAGTTTCATTTTTCTAAATATTTGGGGTTATTCCATCTTTCTCCCCCAAAATCAATTGGGTCTGAGGTGAGAACTATAGGGTAAATAATACATATACTGAACATAGATGCACAGTGATTTTTTTCAAAAAGTTCGGAACAAATTAAATCTCTCTTCCCTACACCAATCATGTTTATGACCTACAATGTCAATATATCATGCGCTCAACTGCAGTCAACTTTATTGTTAAACTAAGTATATTTCCTTCCTTCAATTTGGCACTGGAGAATAATATTCCATAACTATCTCATCCTAGAAGTGAAATACATTTTAGAGTTTCTGATCCAGAGTCTGTTCCCAGTTTAAATTAATTATAAACCCAGATCTTATCAGGCTTACTGCAGAACAGTGTTCACCCATCAGGAATGAGATGAAGATCGTACATTAACTGTTCCATATGCATTTCCTAACATTAGACAAGATTAATTCACTGAACATTCATGGAATAAACATTAATTAAGGGCCTATTGTGTGCAAAACATTACCCTAGGAACTAAAGGAGACACAAAGATCAGATAAGAATAGGCTCTTGCTCTTGGGAAGCTCTCATTTCTAGTAGTAAGGATACAGTTGCCTACCTACAATCCTCAATATTACATGAGGAGTGCATTAGAGAGGTACAAAACAAAGTAGCATGTGAATTCTGAGTGGCAGCATCTCATCTGGGCTTTAAAGGATAGATTCCCTTGATAGAGGGGAAAAATATTCCAGGCATAGAGAATAATATAAAAAATGTACAGATGTGGGAAATACATGTTTTGGGAGCAAAGAGTACTCCAACATGGCTGGCATATAGAGTAGCAAGAGGGGAGTATCAAGAGATGACTCTGGCAAATTGGGTTGGTACCAGAGAATGGGGGCCTTGAATGTCAAGCAAAGGAGTATGAACTTTGATATGCAATAGGAAGCCAAAGGAAAACAAAATTTAGCAAAAGAATGTCACAATCTACTCCATGCATAAGAAAGATAAATCTGGCTACCACATAAAGGGTAGATTGAAGAAAATGTAAGAATGGAGGCAAGAAAACTTAGAGTCAGAAAATGAATATTTAAATCCTAGCTCCAAATTTACTTTATTGCACTAGACTAATTTCAATATTTCTGAGCCTGACTTTCTATTAAATGGTGATTATACCTCACAAGGTTATTTTGAAAGAAATGCTGTGTAAAAAATAAAGTGTTATATAAATGTGACCTATTACTTTTATCCATGGATGATCATCCTTCATTTCTATCAAGTATATAGAAGTTGGGTTACTACCTAGGTAGAAAACCAGTTTCTAGGGAGTGGTATTTTCTAGTCCCAACTATGATTCCTGGATATCACTGAGAAAGTAGGTTAGAGGGAAACTGGACTCACTCTGAAGGCTATGGGGCTACTTGCCTGTATCCAAGCTATGGAATTCTGGAACATGGTGGGGAAAGAGGGCCTTGATCCTTTCATCTTTGGTTGTTTTTTTAATCATATTCTATTTTTTTCAATTACATGTAAATATAATTTTTAACATTCATTTTTTTTATTTTGAATTCCAAATTTTCTCTCTCCCTCTTCTCCCCCCCTTCCCTGAGACAATAAATAATTTGATATAGGTTATACATGTGCATTCATGTAAAATATATTCTTAATTAGTCATGTTGTAAAAGAAGTAACAGATGAAAAGAGAATTAAACACACAAAAAAGTGAAAATAGTATGTTCTGATCTACATTCAGACTCTATCAGTTCTTTTTCTCTAGATGCGGGTAGAATTTTCCATTCATGAGTCCTTTGGAATTGTCTTAGATCATTGTATTGCTGAGAAGAGTTAAGTCTATCATAGCATATCATCACGCAATATTGCTGCTACTGTGTACAATATTCTGGTTCTGCTCACTTCACTTTGCATCAGTTCACATAAGTCTTCCCAGGTTTTTCTGAAATCTCCCTGCTCATCATTTTTTTCTTTTTTAATTATTATTATTTTGCTTTTTGGAGGGGAAAGGTAGGGCAATGGGGGTTAAGTGACTTGTCCAAGGTCATATGGCTAGTTTTGTGTTAAGTGTCTGAGGCCAGATTTGAACTCATGTCCTCCTGACCCCAGGCCGGTGCTCTATTCACTGCACCACCTAGCCGCCCCCTCATCATTTCTTATAGCATAATATTATTCCATTACATTCATATACCACAACTTGTTCAGCCATCCCTCAACTGATAGGCATTCCCTCAATTTCCAATTCTTTGCCAGCAACAAAAGCTTAACTGTTACTCTAGCTTAATTCAGCAACCACTTCTTTCTCAATGGCATCTTACTAATCACACTCAGGTGTCTAAATATGGACCTTTCCAGAGTTCACCTTTTAGTAGCAAGAAAAAACAAGACATAAGGCAAACTCCTTATGGAAATGCAATGTTGTGTTAGACTATGAAAATGCCAACAAAGGGGAAACATCACCCCCAGTGCTTCAGGGGTAACACATTTGAATGCATTCATCCCATCTCCCCTTTTCCAATGTTTGGTGTCCTCTTAGACTCTTCCCTCTCCTTCTCTTCTATTCATGGTGGCTCTGTCCCAAATCTAGCCTTCATTACTATTAGAATATCTCTTAATAGGTCTTCTCGTGCTTACTCTCTTGCCTCTCCAAAGCATCCCTGACACCACTATCTTATTTACCTTATTTATGCATCAGTCTGATTACATTACTCCTTCATTCAAAACCCTTAGTAATTTATTAAAGTCTACGAAGAAAAGTTAAAACTTCTTGCCCTGGTATTCAAGGTCTTGCACTATCTAGTACCACCCTAACTCTACTATCTTATATTAATGTCTTTCATGTATTTATTATGCTCCATATAAACAAGACTTCCCCAATTCCTATCTCTTTTTTTGAAAGTTATATATTGAATTTATTACATACTTAAAGTAAAAAGCAAACTTTACATAATAGATTTAAAGTTTCATGTACAATCTTCTCTGTTCTATATATGTGAAAATGCTCATTTTATTTGGCATTTGTTAAGTACAGAATTTTTTAAAAAAATATAGGTGAATAAGAGCAAACAGGATATATTCTATTGAAATCATTATTAATTCCTAAGTCCCAGATATATTTTGTGATGGAGAGTCAAGAACCTGGCCTTGCCTTCATTTGCAACATATGACTCACATTCTATGCTCAGAGATAGAGAAATTGGAAACCCATCTAAGTTCAGGACCTGTGACTGTCAGCCTCAGGCCTCTGGTAAGAACCCATAATTCACAGTGTTGAATCCTTGTGAGGGCTGGAGGAAGAGAGAATGGGATGCTCCATTCAGAGTTCCACATTTCTCTGTTTTTATTCAGCGTGGTATTGTGGATCTCAAGGTAAGATTGACCTGAGTTCAAGTACTGTCTCTGGCATATGCTGGCTGTGTGACCTAGCCTAGTTGCTCAGTCTGTGTCCCAGACAAATCTCTAAGACTCCAAATTACAGAAATGTTGCCAATCTACCTAGGTAGAGGGAGTTCCCTTGTACAGGTATTCCCCACACTGATGATGCCAAAGGAAAGGATCAAAAACAGTATTTGTTTAAGCTATTCCCTATGCTTGGGATTTCTCCCTGTCTGCCCCCACGTTTCCACATTCCACAATTCCATCTATTGAATTCCTATCAGTCCAGATTGGAGAGTCACTTCTAGCAGGAAGTCATCTAATAAAGGAAATATCAGATAATGACTACTTTCTAAATGGATCCAAATATTTTCCCTTCAGAAATCACATATTCTGTTTATACTTCTATGGGGCACCAATTTTTTTATTTGGCACCTTAGTTATTTGTAGCTATCATATTCCCTTAATAGACAGGAATGTATTTGACCATTTCCTGTGTAATTTTGCATCTCTCTCAGTGCCTAGCACAGTGTTCTTCAGACAGTAGGCACTTGATTCAACAAGCTTATTAAATTTAAGCTAATGACAAACATATTCGTTGAATTGCTTTTAAAATACTGTAAAGAATAAAATAAAAACTTAGCAAATCTAAGTGCTTGCTATATGCAAGGCATTTATTAGGTGCTTAATAATCTTTAAGTTTAATGGTATAATGCAGTCTTCTGACACATATATGTCATAATTTCTCAACACAAAGGAAAACTCAGTTTCAGAATGGATACTCTACTTATTTCTTATGGTAATTAATACTATGATGGACTCCAAATGTAGACGATAATTCATGAAGTGGACTTAAGTGGTATCTTGGGGATTTTTTGGCACAAAGAACAGATCCATACTATCTCAATCCATCGTGGCCTAGGTATAATATGTCATGGGATTGCCAACAAGCCTTACATAATTTAGAAGCACTAGGATGATAAAAGTCTCTTGGGTTGTCAGAAGAATTAGGTCAAAATTTATTTTACACCACGACATAATATTTCTCTTTTGAATATGCCAAGGTAAGTGACCAACTTATTGAATTTTAAGTGAACCAAAAAATGTTAACGTAACTAAAAATATTTTATACAAATTCTCTCTGTAAGAATTAGCTATTCATTTCTGGGTTTTGCTTGTGATTTATTTGTGTTTTTGAGACCAGACTTCCCTTTCTTGTCCAGGCTAGAAGTGTAATAGCCACTCATTGATTTGGCCTGATTCCATGATTCCATTGCTTGTCAATATGTGAAGCTTTGACCTGCACCATTTTGGACCTGGGCTGATTCATCCTTCCTTAGGCAGCCTGGCATCCACCACCTTCCTTCTCTTCCCACTACTTACTCTTGGAAAATCAGCATACTAGTGATAGAACAGATACCAAATCAGCTTTAACCCTAATACAACTCAGAATTCCTGAGCTCAAGCAATTCACCAGTCTCCCTAGTAGTAGGGATTATAAGCATTCCCCATACCTAGCTGTCATTTCTGGTCTACAGAATAAAGATGGAAGAGCCAGAGATCCTAGGTGTGATGTTATTGTAATAATCTATGGATGTCCAGTCATGGCCTCATTGAAACACATTGATACCTTAAACTCTGAGACCACTTGAATTCCTCTCATGCTTCTTTCTATGAACACTGTCTTTTTTCCTTTCCAGATAGGCTATGTAGCTCAGAAAATAGTAATTCAGATAATGGTGCCAGAAATGGAAGGGGGAAAAGAAGGAGGGAGAGAAGAAAGGAAAGGAAAGGAAAGGAAAGGAAAGGAAAGGAAAGGAAAGGA